>NC_062282.1:165490688-165805745 GCF_902655055.1 Lutra lutra
GTGTTTGGAGCATCTCACAACTCCCATCGTGTGCAAGACCCAGGGCATCATGAGGTTCTCCCCCGCTTCACGAGGGGGCCATCATGAACACAAACTCCAACCTGAGCCAAAGTCTGATTTTCGCCCTGACTTCAGATGCAGGAGATCTGGATTCACCCTCTGAAGATTGGGCATGCCAAGTCCTTGCCCCGGGTGCTAACATAATCTTGCGTTCTCAAAATTCCTTCCTCACACTCCTGGCCCACAAGCCCTCCAGAATGAGAATTCCAGAGCCACAACGCAGCACTCTGCCTGCCCACCAGAAGAAAACATTTGCCATATGGGGCAGCAGAGAAACCACAAAATCGGGACCAACCTGCAAGCCACTAGACTGCACCACAATTATACAGTTTATCCTGGGCACTAATGTTCTGTGTGACACAGACTGAGCCCGCACCCCCGGACGGACACCCAGACTTCTGGCCGCACAGCCAGCCAATGGGACACGCCATGGCCTTAGGCCATCATGTCTTCCCAAGCTGGATTTTTCAGGCTTCAGAACCTTCTTCTTATCTCAAATCACTTCACAGGGGTGAAACTGAAGCCAAATCAGAACTCCTCCATCCCCATGGCATGAAAGCTTTTGTTGGCATGGAGTGCAACCTTCAGGGTAGGTGACGACAGCATGGCCCATGAGGCCACGACCAAGCTTTCGGGCCGCCACAGGCACAAAGACGCACTGGGATCCTCAGCATGAGCTGAGGAAGGCCTCTCAGTGGCTGGACCAAGAGCCTGCTTATGGATGGTTCCATTCCCATAGGCTCCAATTCCTAACGAGGGCTCTGGTTTTCCAGTGACCCGAAGCAAGGATTCTACTCTGAATTCCATCTTTTGGTGGGATACTTTAGGCAGAAAACAGGACTCCTCCCTTCCCTCAGAATGCCCCCCCCCCACTATTGGGAGCAGGTCAAAATACCCACAGAGGGAGACTGATCCATGGCACATGAAGCCACCACTACATTCCACGGCCATCCTTGACACAAAACCCAGAGACTTAAGCCTGAGCAACGGACCTACACTCGCCCTTCGTTAATTCCGGACCATCTCCCCTGACGGTCTGTAGTTAGCCACGGCAATACCCAGGCCCCAAACCTAAGGCCAGATTGTCTTTTGATACATCTGTCCCCACAGCCCTGGCCCGCACACCCTCCAGGTGGCGGCCCCTGCAGCCACACCACAGAACCGTGCATGCCCTCTCCAAGGACACTCTGCCCGTTCCATTGGCCACAAACTGAAAGATTTGCAGACACCTCCAAGGTCCCCGAGGCTATCCCAATCGTGTAGGCTGCCTTGGACAAATAGGGGCGATGGACACAAGCTGTTCAACTTCCTGCATTCATACAAGCAGAAGGATGTCCCCAGAGACAGGAGATGGTCCCGCACAGGCCCCCTAGGCTCTTATCTGAACCCTTGCTTTGGTTTCCAGGCATCTCTCCACGGAGTCCTGGTTGCCAATACCAGCCTATGGCAGGTTTCCTGAGGCTCAATCAGAACCCCTCTCATGTCCACATGGGAATATTGTTCTTCGGAGCTGTGTCCAATCCTGATTTTGGAGAATCCTGCAGGGGCCCTAGGCACCGCCACATTTCAAGGTCTCCATGGACTCCAACCCACCGTATGACCCATCCTCAGGAGAGTTCATTTCAGGTCAGTCCCCTGGTACGCTCCCAGAGCCAGCAGTTCGAAACTGCCTTGTCACCAGGAGACAATGGGAAGGCGAGGTTGGGTGCCCAGGCATCCATCCTTCGACACATGCTCTCGAGTCTTTCTGTATGGGGCATCCTGCAGCCGTCCAAAAGGACTCGAGAGTCCCGCAAAAGGAATCCTTACCTTCTGGGGCATCTCACCAATTCCAGCGTGGGAAGACCTCCATGGCCTCATGAGGTTCTCCCCTGCTTCACGAAGAGGCCATCACGGACACAAACTCCGACGGGAGCCAACCTTTGACCCTCGCCGTGACTTCAGATGCAGGAGATGTCGATTCAGCCTCTGCAGAGGGGGCCGACGCTGTCCTCCCCGTGGATCCTAACCTTAGCTAGTGTTCTCAGACTTCCGTCCTCACACTCCTGGCCCACACCCCTCCAGACTGGGAATTCCGGGGCCACTACGAAGCACTCTGCCTGCCCACCAGAAGAAAAACTGTGCCCTTTGGGGCTGCCCAGAAACACCCAAAGAGGATCAACCTGCACGCCACTCGAGTGCACCCCAATTATAGAATCTCCCCTGGGCACGAATGTTCGGTCTGAAACAGCATGAGCCTAGACCTCCCGACCGACACCCTGAGAGCTGGCCAAACACCCAGCACTTCAGACACGCCATGGCCTTAGGCCGTCATCTCTTCCCAAGTTGGGTTTCAGGCTTCATAAACTAGACCATATCTCTCATCACTGCACAGGGCTGAACCTCACGCAGAGATCGGAACTCCTCCATCCCCATGGCCAGAAAACTTTCTGTGGGCATGGTGTCCAACGTCCAGTGTAGGAGAAACCAACATGGGCCATGAGGCCACGACCATGCTTGCGGGCCGCCATTTGCACAAACACGCATTGTGATCCTCAGCGTGAGCTGATAAAGGCCTCTCAGTGTCTCGGCCAAGATCCCGCCTATGGTTCTTGCCATGTCAATAGTCTCCTAATCCTAAGCAGAGTTCGGGTTTTCCAGTGGCCCAGAGCCAGGGCTCTACTCTGGAATCGCTCTTTTGGAGGGACACCAGAGGCAGAAACCAGGACTCCTCCCTTCCCACAGAATGACCCCAAACTACTCCTGGTGGGGGGGGGATAAAATCCACAGAGAAGGAGACTCATCCATGGCCCATGAGGCCACCCCTACATTCCACGGCCATTCTTCACCCAAAATCCGGAGTCTTAAGCCTGAGCAAGGATCCCACACTCGCCCTTCATTCATCTCCGAAGAGCTCCCCTCATGGTCTGTAGATCGCCAATGCCATAGCCTAGGCGCCAAACCAAGCCCAGATTGTGATTTCAGACTTCTGTCCCCACAGCTCTGGCCCACACACCCTCCAGGCAGCGACCCCTGGAGCCAAGCACAGGACTGTGCCTGCCCTCTCCAAAGACACTCTGCCCATTTCATTGGCCACAAACCTACAGATTTGGAGGGACCTACAAGGTCCCCGAGGCCATCCCATTCGGGTAAGCAGCCTTGAACAAAGAGGGGCGATCTGTCCCAAGCTGAGAAACTACCTGCACTCACACAAGCAGACGGATATCCCCAGAGACAGTAGATTGTCCCGGACAGGCCCCCTAGGCCCTGATCTGAACACTTGCTTTGTTTTCCAGGCGTCTATTCCCATAGCACTGGTTTCCCGTACTGGCCTAAGGGGGTTTCCTGAGGCACCAAACAGAACACCTCTCGTCTCCACATGGGAAACTTGGTCTTTGGAGATGTGTGCATCGCTCTGGTTAGGAGAATCCTTCAGGGCCCCTGAGCTACCACACCATTCCAAGGTCTCCATGGACACAAACCCACATTATGACCCATCCTCAGGAGAGAACATGTCAACAACGCCCCCTGTTTTGCTCGCCCAGTTGCAACAGACTGAACCTTCCTTATCGCCAGGAGACAATGGGAATCCTAGCTTTGGTGCCCAGGCATCTATTCTTAGAACAATGCTCTCGACTCATTCTGCATGGGGCGTCCTGTTGCCATCCAACAGTCCTCGATATTCCCGCACAAGAATTCCTTGTGGTTTGGAGCATCTCACAACTCCCATCGTGTGCAAGACCCAGGGCATCATGAGGTTCTCCCCCGCTTCACGAGGGGGCCATCATGAACACAAACTCCAACCTGAGCCAACGTCTGATCTTCGCCCTGACTTCAGATGCAGGAGATCTGGATTCACCCTCTGAAGATTGGGCATGCCAAGTCCTTGCCCCGGGTGCTAACATAATCTTGCGTTCTCAAAATTCCTTCCTCACACTCCTGGCCCACAAGCCCTCCAGAATGAGAATTCCAGAGCCACAACGCAGCACTCTGCCTGCCCACCAGAAGAAAACATTTGCCATATGGGGCAGCAGAGAAACCACAAAATCGGGACCAACCTGCAAGCCACTAGACTGCACCACAATTATACAGTTTATCCTGGGCACTAATGTTCTGTGTGACACAGACTGAGCCCGCACCCCCGGACGGACACCCAGACTTCTGGCCGCACAGCCAGCCAACGGGACACGCCATGGCCTTAGGCCATCATGTCTTCCCAAGCTGGATTTGTCAGGCTTCAGAACCTTCTTCTTATCTCAAATCACTTCACAGGGGTGAAACTGAAGCCAAATCAGAACTCCTCCATCCCCATGGCATGAAAGCTTTTGTTGGCATGGAGTGCAACCTTTAGGGTAGGTGACGACAGCATGGCCCATGAGGCCACGACCAAGCTTTCGGGCCGCCACAGGCACAAAGACGCACTGGGATCCTCAGCATGAGCTGAGGAAGGCCTCTCAGTGGCTGGACCAAGAGCCTGCTTATGGATGGTTCCATTCCCATAGGCTCCAATTCCTAACGAGGGCTCTGGTTTTCCAGTGACCCGAAGCAAGGATTCTACTCTGAATTCCATCTTTTGGTGGGATACTTTAGGCAGAAAACAGGACTCCTCCCTTCCCTCAGAATGCCCCCCCCCCCACTATTGGGAGCAGGTCAAAATACCCACAGAGGGAGACTGATCCATGGCACATGAAGCCACCACTACATTCCACGGCCATCCTTGACACAAAACCCAGAGACTTAAGCCTGAGCAACGGACCTACACTCGCCCTTCGTTAATTCCGGACCATCTCCCCTGACGGTCTGTAGTTAGCCACGGCAATACCCAGGCCCCAAACCTAAGGCCAGATTGTCTTTTGATACGTCTGTCCCCACAGCCCTGGCCCGCACACCCTCCAGGTGGCGGCCCCTGCAGCCACACCACAGAACCGTGCATTCTGACACTCTCAGGACACTCTGCCCGTTCCATTGGCCCCAAACTGAAAGATTTGCAGACACCTCCAAGGTCCCCGAGGCTATCCCAATCGTGTAGGCTGCCTTGGACAAATAGGGGCGATGGACACAAGCTGTTCAACTTCCTGCATTCATACAAGCAGAAGGATGTCCCCAGAGACAGGAGATGGTCCCGCACAGGCCCCCTAGGCTCTTATCTGAACCCTTGCTTTGGTTTCCAGGCATCTCTCCACGGAGTCCTGGTTGCCAATACCAGCATATGGCAGGTTTCCTGAGGCTCAATCAGAACCCCTCTCATGTCCACATGGGAATATTGTTCTTCGGAGCTGTGTCCAATCCTGATTTTGGAGAATCCTGTAGGGGCCCTAGGCACCGCCACATTTCAAGGTCTCCATGGACTCCAACCCACCGTATGACCCATCCTCAGGAGAGTTCATTTCAGGTCAGTCCCCTGGTACGCTCCCAGAGCCAGCAGTTCGAAACTGCCTTGTCACCAGGAGACAATGGGAAGGCGAGGTTGGGTGCCCAGGCATCCATCCTTCGACACATGCTCTCGAGTCTTTCTGTATGGGGCATCCTACAGCCGTCCAAAAGGACTCGAGAGTCCCGCACAAGGAATCCTTACCGTCTGGGGCATCTCACCAATCCCGTGTGGGAAGAACTCCATGGCCTCATGAGGTTCTCCCCTGCTTCACGAAGAGGCCATCACGGACACAATCTCCGACGGGAGCCAAACTTTGACCCTCGCCGTGACTTCAGATGCAGGAGATGTCGATTCAGCCTCTGCAGAGGGGGCCGACGCTGTCCTCCCCGTGGATCCTAACCTTAGCTAGTGTTCTCAGACTTCCGTCCTCACACTCTGCCCACACCCTCCAGACTGGGAATTCCGGGGCCACTAGGAAGCACTCTGCCTGCCCACCAGAAGAAAACCTGTGCCCTTTGGGGCTGCCCAGAAACACCCAAAGAGGATCAACCTGCACGCCACTCGAGTGCACCCCAATTATAGAATCTCCCCTGGGCACGAATGTTCGGTCTGAAACAGCATGAGCCTAGACCTCCCGACCGACACCCTGAGAGCTGGCCAAACACCCAGCACTTCAGACACGCCATGGCCTTAGGCCGTCATCTCTTCCCAAGTTGGGTTTTCAGGCTTCATAAACTAGACCATATCTCTCATCACTGCACAGGGCTGAACCTCACGCAGAGATCGGAACTCCTCCATCCCCATGGCCAGAAAACTTTCTGTGGGCATGGTGTCCAACGTCCAGTGTAGGAGAAACCAACATGGGCCATGAGGCCACGACCATGCTTGCGGGCCGCCATTTGCACAAACACGCATTGTGATCCTCAGCGTGAGCTGATAAAGGCCTCTCAGTGTCTCGGCCAAGATCCCGCCTATGGTTCTTGCCATGTCAATAGTCTCCTAATCCTAAGCAGAGTTCGGGTTTTCCAGTGGCCCAGAGCCAGGGCTCTACTCTGGAATCGCTCTTTTGGAGGGACACCAGAGGCAGAAACCAGGACTCCGCCCTTCCCACAGAATGAACCCAAACTACTCCTGGGCGGGGGGGGGGGGATAAAATCCACAGAGAAGGAGACTCATCCATGGCCCATGAGGCCACCGCTACATTCCACGGCCATTCTTCACCCAAAATCCGGAGTCTTAAGCCTGAGCAAGGATCCCACACTCGCCCTTCATTCATCTCCGAAGAGCTCCCCTCATGGTCTGTAGATCGCCAATGCCATAGCCTAGGCGCCAAAACCAAGCCCAGATTGTGATTTCAGACTTCTGTGCCCACAGCTCTGGCCCACACACCCTCCAGGCAGCGACCCCTGGAGCCAAGCACAGGACTGTGCCTGCCCTCTCCAAAGACACTCTGCCCATTTCATTGGCCACAAACCTACAGATTTGGAGGGACCTACAAGGTCCCCGAGGCCATCCCATTCGGGTAAGCAGCCTTGAACAAAGAGGGGCGATCTGTCCCAAGCTGAGAAACTACCTGCACTCACACAAGCAGACGGATATCCCCAGAGACAGTAGATTGTCCCGGACAGGCCCCCTAGGCCCTGATCTGAACACTTGCTTTGTTTTCCAGGCGTCTATTCCCATAGCACTGGTTTCCCGTACTGGCCTAAGGGGGTTTCCTGAGGCACCAAACAGAACACCTCTCGTCTCCACATGGGAAACTTGGTCTTTGGAGATGTGTGCATCGCTCTGGTTAGGAGAATCCTTCAGGGCCCCTGAGCTACCACACCATTCCAAGGTCTCCATGGACACAAACCCACATTATGACCCATCCTCAGGAGAGAACATGTCAACAACGCCCCTTGTTTTGCTCGCCCAGTTGCAACAGACTGAACCTTCCTTATCGCCAGGAGACAATGGGAATCCTAGCTTTGGTGCCCAGGCATCTATTCTTAGAACAATGCTCTCGACTCATTCTGCATGGGGCGTCCTGTTGCCATCCAACAGTCCTCGATATTCCCGCACAAGAATTCCTGGTGGTTTGGAGCATCTCACAACTCCCATCGTGTGCAAGACCCAGGGCATCATGAGGTTCTCCCCCGCTTCACGAGGGGGCCATCATGAACACAAACTCCAACCTGAGCCAAAGTCTGATTTTCGCCCTGACTTCAGATGCAGGAGATCTGGATTCACCCTCTGAAGATTGGGCATGCCAAGTCCTTGCCCCGGGTGCTAACATAATCTTGCGTTCTCAAAATTCCTTCCTCACACTCCTGGCCCACAAGCCCTCCAGAATGAGAATTCCAGAGCCACAACGCAGCACTCTGCCTGCCCACCAGAAGAAAACATTTGCCATATGGGGCAGCAGAGAAACCACAAAATCGGGACCAACCTGCAAGCCACTAGACTGCACCACAATTATACAGTTTATCCTGGGCACTAATGTTCTGTGTGACACAGACTGAGCCCGCACCCCCGGACGGACACCCAGACTTCTGGCCGCACAGCCAGCCAATGGGACACGCCATGGCCTTAGGCCATCATGTCTTCCCAAGCTGGATTTTTCAGGCTTCAGAACCTTCTTCTTATCTCAAATCACTTCACAGGGGTGAAACTGAAGCCAAATCAGAACTCCTCCATCCCCATGGCATGAAAGCTTTTGTTGGCATGGAGTGCAACCTTCAGGGTAGGTGACGACAGCATGGCCCATGAGGCCACGACCAAGCTTTCGGGCCGCCACAGGCACAAAGACGCACTGGGATCCTCAGCATGAGCTGAGGAAGGCCTCTCAGTGGCTGGACCAAGAGCCTGCTTATGGATGGTTCCATTCCCATAGGCTCCAATTCCTAACGAGGGCTCTGGTTTTCCAGTGACCCGAAGCAAGGATTCTACTCTGAATTCCATCTTTTGGTGGGATACTTTAGGCAGAAAACAGGACTCCTCCCTTCCCTCAGAATGCCCCCCCCCCCACTATTGGGAGCAGGTCAAAATACCCACAGAGGGAGACTGATCCACGGCACATGAAGCCACCACTACATTCCACGGCCATCCTTGACACAAAACCCAGAGACTTAAGCCTGAGCAACGGACCTACACTCGCCCTTCGTTAATTCCGGACCATCTCCCCTGACGGTCTGTAGTTAGCCACGGCAATACCCAGGCCCCAAACCTAAGGCCAGATTGTCTTTTGATACGTCTGTCCCCACAGCCCTGGCCCGCACACCCTCCAGGTGGCGGCCCCTGCAGCCACACCACAGAACCGTGCATTCTGGACACTCTGGACACTCTGCCCGTTCCATTGGCCCCAAACTGAAAGATTTGCAGACACCTCCAAGGTCCCCGAGGCTATCCCAATCGTGTAGGCTGCCTTGGACAAATAGGGGCGATGGACACAAGCTGTTCAACTTCCTGCATTCATACAAGCAGAAGGATGTCCCCAGAGACAGGAGATGGTCCCGCACAGGCCCCCTAGGCTCTTATCTGAACCCTTGCTTTGGTTTCCAGGCATCTCTCCACGGAGTCCTGGTTGCCAATACCAGCCTATGGCAGGTTTCCTGAGGCTCAATCAGAACCCCTCTCATGTCCACATGGGAATATTGTTCTTCGGAGCTGTGTCCAATCCTGATTTTGGAGAATCCTGTAGGGGCCCTAGGCACCGCCACATTTCAAGGTCTCCATGGACTCCAACCCACCGTATGACCCATCCTCAGGAGAGTTCATTTCAGGTCAGTCCCCTGGTACGCTCCCAGAGCCAGCAGTTCGAAACTGCCTTGTCACCAGGAGACAATGGGAAGGCGAGGTTGGGTGCCCAGGCATCCATCCTTCGACACATGCTCTCGAGTCTTTCTGTATGGGGCATCCTACAGCCGTCCAAAAGGACTCGAGAGTCCCGCACAAGGAATCCTTACCGTCTGGGGCATCTCACCAATCCCAGTGTGGGAAGACCTCCATGGCCTCATGAGGTTCTCCCCTGCTTCACGAAGAGGCCATCACGGACACAATCTCCGACGGGAGCCAAACTTTGACCCTCGCCGTGACTTCAGATGCAGGAGATGTCGATTCAGCCTCTGCAGAGGGGGCCGACGCTGTCCTCCCCGTGGATCCTAACCTTAGCTAGTGTTCTCAGACTTCCGTCCTCACACTCCCTCCAGACTGGGAATTCCGGGGCCACTAGGAAGCACTCTGCCTGCCCACCAGAAGAAAACCTGTGCCCTTTGGGGCTGCCCAGAAACACCCAAAGAGGATCAACCTGCACGCCACTCGAGTGCACCCCAATTATAG
Source organism: Lutra lutra (assembly GCF_902655055.1). Classification (NCBI taxonomy): domain Eukaryota; kingdom Metazoa; phylum Chordata; class Mammalia; order Carnivora; family Mustelidae; genus Lutra; species Lutra lutra. The sequence goes on from NC_062282.1 coordinate 165,500,422, forward strand.
AATCTCCCCTGGGAACGAATGTTCGGTCTGAAACAGCATGAGCCTAGACCTCCCGACCGACACCCTGAGAGCTGGCCAAACACCCAGCACTTCAGACACGCCATGGCCTTAGGCCGTCATCTCTTCCCAAGTTGGGTTTCAGGCTTCATAAACTAGACCATATCTCTCATCACTGCACAGGGCTGAACCTCACGCAGAGATCAGAACTCCTCCATCCCCATGGCCAGAAAACTTTCTGTGGGCATGGTGTCCAACGTCCAGTGTAGGAGAAACCAACATGGGCCATGAGGCCACGACCATGCTTGCGGGCCGCCATTTGCACAAACACGCATTGTGATCCTCAGCGTGAGCTGATAAAGGCCTCTCAGTGTCTCGGCCAAGATCCCGCCTATGGTTCTTGCCATGTCAATAGTCTCCTAATCCTAAGCAGAGTTCGGGTTTTCCAGTGGCCCAGAGCCAGGGCTCTACTCTGGAATCGCTCTTTTGGAGGGACACCAGAGGCAGAAACCAGGACTCCGCCCTTCCCACAGAATGAACCCAAACTACTCCTGGGTGGGGGGGGGATAAAATCCACAGAGAAGGAGACTCATCCATGGCCCATGAGGCCACCCCTACATTCCACGGTCATTCTTCACCCAAAATCCGGAGTCTTAAGCCTGAGCAAGGATCCCACACTCGCCCTTCATTCATCTCCGAAGAGCTCCCCTCATGGTCTGTAGATCGCCAATGCCATAGCCTAGGCGCCAAAACCAAGCCCAGATTGTGATTTCAGACTTCTGTGCCCACAGCTCTGGCCCACACACCCTCCAGGCAGCGACCCCTGGAGCCAAGCACAGGACTGTGCCTGCCCTCTCCAAAGACAACTCTGCCCATTTCATTGGCCACAAACCTACAGATTTGGAGGGACCTACAAGGTCCCCGAGGCCATCCCATTCGGGTAAGCAGCCTTGAACAAAGAGGGGCGATCTGTCCCAAGCTGAGAAACTACCTGCACTCACAAAAGCAGACGGATATCCCCAGAGACAGTAGATTGTCCCGGACAGGCCCCCTAGGCCCTGCTCTGAACACTTGCTTTGTTTTCCAGGCGTCTATTCCCATAGCACTGGTTTCCCGTACTGGCCTAAGGGGGTTTCCTGAGGCACCAAACAGAACACGTCTCGTCTCCACATGGGAAACTTGGTCTTTGGAGATGTGTGCATCGCTCTGGTTAGGAGAATCCTTCAGGGCCCCTGAGCTACCACACCATTCCAAGGTCTCCATGGACACAAACCCACATTATGACCCATCCTCAGGAGAGAACATGTCAACAACGCCCCTTGTTTTGCTCGCCCAGTTGCAACAGACTGAACCTTCCTTATCGCCAGGAGACAATGGGAATCCTAGCTTTGGTGCCCAGGCATCTATTCTTAGAACAATGCTCTCGACTCATTCTGCATGGGGCGTCCTGTTGCCATCCAACAGTCCTCGATATTCCCGCACAAGAATTCCTGGTGGTTTGGAGCATCTCACAACTCCCATCGTGTGCAAGACCCAGGGCATCATGAGGTTCTCCCCCGCTTCACGAGGGGGCCATCATGAACACAAACTCCAACCTGAGCCAAAGTCTGATTTTCGCCCTGACTTCAGATGCAGGAGATCTGGATTCACCCTCTGAAGATTGGGCATGCCAAGTCCTTGCCCCGGGTGCTAACATAATCTTGCGTTCTCAAAATTCCTTCCTCACACTCCTGGCCCACAAGCCCTCCAGAATGAGAATTCCAGAGCCACAACGCAGCACTCTGCCTGCCCACCAGAAGAAAACATTTGCCATATGGGGCAGCAGAGAAACCACAAAATCGGGACCAACCTGCAAGCCACTAGACTGCACCACAATTATACAGTTTACCCTGGGCACTAATGTTCTGTGTGACCCAGACTGAGCCCGCACCCCCGGACGGACACCCAGACTTCTGGCCGCACAGCCAGCCAATGGGACACGCCATGGCCTTAGGCCATCATGTCTTCCCAAGCTGGATTTGTCAGGCTTCAGAACCTTCTTCTTATCTCAAATCACTTCACAGGGGTGAAACTGAAGCCAAATCAGAACTCCTCCATCCCCATGGCATGAAAGCTTTTGTTGGCATGGAGTGCAACCTTCAGGGTAGGTGACGACAGCATGGCCCATGAGGCCACGACCAAGCTTTCGGGCCGCCACAGGCACAAAGACGCACTGGGATCCTCAGCATGAGCTGAGGAAGGCCTCTCAGTGGCTGGACCAAGAGCCTGCTTATGGATGGTTCCATTCCCATAGGCTCCAATTCCTAACGAGGGCTCTGGTTTTCCAGTGACCCGAAGCAAGGATTCTACTCTGAATTCCATCTTTTGGTGGGATACTTTAGGCAGAAAACAGGACTCCTCCCTTCCCTCAGAATGCCCCCCCCCCACTATTGGGAGCAGGTCAAAATACCCACAGAGGGAGACTGATCCACGGCACATGAAGCCACCACTACATTCCACGGCCATCCTTGACACAAAACCCAGAGACTTAAGCCTGAGCAACGGACCTACACTCGCCCTTCGTTAATTCCGGACCATCTCCCCTGACGGTCTGTAGTTAGCCACGGCAATTCCCAGGCCCCAAACCTAAGGCCAGATTGTCTTTTGATACGTCTGTCCCCACAGCCCTGGCCCGCACACCCTCCAGGTGGCGGCCCCTGCAGCCACACCACAGAACCGTGCATTCTGGACACTCTGGACACTCTGCCCGTTCCATTGGCCACAAACTGAAAGATTTGCAGACACCTCCAAGGTCCCCGAGGCTATCCCAATCGTGTAGGCTGCCTTGGACAAATAGGGGCGATGGACACAAGCTGTTCAACTTCCTGCATTCATACAAGCAGAAGGATGTCCCCAGAGACAGGAGATGGTCCCGCACAGGCCCCCTAGGCTCTTATCTGAACCCTTGCTTTGGTTTCCAGGCATCTCTCCACGGAGTCCTGGTTGCCAATACCAGCATATGGCAGGTTTCCTGAGGCTCAATCAGAACCCCTCTCATGTCCACATGGGAATATTGTTCTTCGGAGCTGTGTCCAATCCTGATTTTGGAGAATCCTGTAGGGGCCCTAGGCACCGCCACATTTCAAGGTCTCCATGGACTCCAACCCACCGTATGACCCATCCTCAGGAGAGTTCATTTCAGGTCAGTCCCCTGGTACGCTCCCAGAGCCAGCAGTTCGAAACTGCCTTGTCACCAGGAGACAATGGGAAGGCGAGGTTGGGTGCCCAGGCATCCATCCTTCGACACATGCTCTCGAGTCTTTCTGTATGGGGCATCCTACAGCCGTCCAAAAGGACTCGAGAGTCCCGCACAAGGAATCCTTACCGTCTGGGGCATCTCACCAATCCCAGTGTGGGAAGACCTCCATGGCCTCATGAGGTTCTCCCCTGCTTCACGAAGAGGCCATCACGGACACAATCTCCGACGGGAGCCAAACTTTGACCCTCGCCGTGACTTCAGATGCAGGAGATGTCGATTCAGCCTCTGCAGAGGGGGCCGACGCTGTCCTCCCCGTGGATCCTAACCTTAGCTAGTGTTCTCAGACTTCCGTCCTCACACTCCCTCCAGACTGGGAATTCCGGGGCCACTAGGAAGCACTCTGCCTGCCCACCAGAAGAAAACCTGTGCCCTTTGGGGCTGCCCAGAAACACCCAAAGAGGATCAACCTGCACGCCACTCGAGTGCACCCCAATTATAGAATCTCCCCTGGGAACGAATGTTCGGTCTGAAACAGCATGAGCCTAGACCTCCCGACCGACACCCTGAGAGCTGGCCAAACACCCAGCACTTCAGACACGCCATGGCCTTAGGCCGTCATCTCTTCCCAAGTTGGGTTTCAGGCTTCATAAACTAGACCATATCTCTCATCACTGCACAGGGCTGAACCTCACGCAGAGATCAGAACTCCTCCATCCCCATGGCCAGAAAACTTTCTGTGGGCATGGTGTCCAACGTCCAGTGTAGGAGAAACCAACATGGGCCATGAGGCCACGACCATGCTTGCGGGCCGCCATTTGCACAAACACGCATTGTGATCCTCAGCGTGAGCTGATAAAGGCCTCTCAGTGTCTCGGCCAAGATCCCGCCTATGGTTCTTGCCATGTCAATAGTCTCCTAATCCTAAGCAGAGTTCGGGTTTTCCAGTGGCCCAGAGCCAGGGCTCTACTCTGGAATCGCTCTTTTGGAGGGACACCAGAGGCAGAAACCAGGACTCCGCCCTTCCCACAGAATGAAACCAAACTACTCCTGGGCGGGGGGGGGGGGATAAAATCCACAGAGAAGGAGACTCATCCATGGCCCATGAGGCCACCCCTACATTCCACGGTCATTCTTCACCCAAAATCCGGAGTCTTAAGCCTGAGCAAGGATCCCACACTCGCCCTTCATTCATCTCCGAAGAGCTCCCCTCATGGTCTGTAGATCGCCAATGCCATAGCCTAGGCGCCAAAACCAAGCCCAGATTGTGATTTCAGACTTCTGTGCCCACAGCTCTGGCCCACACACCCTCCAGGCAGCGACCCCTGGAGCCAAGCACAGGACTGTGCCTGCCCTCTCCAAAGACAACTCTGCCCATTTCATTGGCCACAAACCTACAGATTTGGAGGGACCTACAAGGTCCCCGAGGCCATCCCATTCGGGTAAGCAGCCTTGAACAAAGAGGGGCGATCTGTCCCAAGCTGAGAAACTACCTGCACTCACACAAGCAGACGGATATCCCCAGAGACAGTAGATTGTCCCGGACAGGCCCCCTAGGCCCTGCTCTGAACACTTGCTTTGTTTTCCAGGCGTCTATTCCCATAGCACTGGTTTCCCGTACTGGCCTAAGGGGGTTTCCTGAGGCACCAAACAGAACACCGTCTCGTCTCCACATGGGAAACTTGGTCTTTGGAGATGTGTGCATCGCTCTGGTTAGGAGAATCCTTCAGGGCCCCTGAGCTACCACACCATTCCAAGGTCTCCATGGACACAAACCCACATTATGACCCATCCTCAGGAGAGAACATGTCAACAACGCCCCTTGTTTTGCTCGCCCAGTTGCAACAGACTGAACCTTCCTTATCGCCAGGAGACAATGGGAATCCTAGCTTTGGTGCCCAGGCATCTATTCTTAGAACAATGCTCTCGACTCATTCTGCATGGGGCGTCCTGTTGCCATCCAACAGTCCTCGATATTCCCGCACAAGAATTCCTGGTGGTTTGGAGCATCTCACAACTCCCATCGTGTGCAAGACCCAGGGCATCATGAGGTTCTCCCCCGCTTCACGAGGGGGCCATCATGAACACAAACTCCAACCTGAGCCAACGTCTGATCTTCGCCCTGACTTCAGATGCAGGAGATCTGGATTCACCCTCTGAAGATTGGGCATGCCAAGTCCTTGCCCCGGGTGCTAACATAATCTTGCGTTCTCAAAATTCCTTCCTCACACTCCTGGCCCACAAGCCCTCCAGAATGAGAATTCCAGAGCCACAACGCAGCACTCTGCCTGCCCACCAGAAGAAAACATTTGCCATATGGGGCAGCAGAGAAACCACAAAAACGGGACCAACCTGCAAGCCACTAGACTGCACCACAATTATACAGTTTATCCTGGGCACTAATGTTCTGTGTGACACAGACTGAGCCCGCACCCCCGGACGGACACCCAGACTTCTGGCCGCACAGCCAGCCAACGGGACACGCCATGGCCTTAGGCCATCATGTCTTCCCAAGCTGGATTTGTCAGGCTTCAGAACCTTCTTCTTATCTCAAATCACTTCACAGGGGTGAAACTGAAGCCAAATCAGAACTCCTCCATCCCCATGGCATGAAAGCTTTTGTTGGCATGGAGTGCAACCTTTAGGGTAGGTGACGACAGCATGGCCCATGAGGCCACGACCAAGCTTTCGGGCCGCCACAGGCACAAAGACGCACTGGGATCCTCAGCATGAGCTGAGGAAGGCCTCTCAGTGGCTGGACCAAGAGCCTGCTTATGGATGGTTCCATTCCCATAGGCTCCAATTCCTAACGAGGGCTCTGGTTTTCCAGTGACCCGAAGCAAGGATTCTACTCTGAATTCCATCTTTTGGTGGGATACTTTAGGCAGAAAACAGGACTCCTCCCTTCCCTCAGAATGCCCCCCCCCACTATTGGGAGCAGGTCAAAATACCCACAGAGGGAGACTGATCCATGGCACATGAAGCCACCACTACATTCCACGGCCATCCTTGACACAAAACCCAGAGACTTAAGCCTGAGCAACGGACCTACACTCGCCCTTCGTTAATTCCGGACCATCTCCCCTGACGGTCTGTAGTTAGCCACGGCAATACCCAGGCCCCAAACCTAAGGCCAGATTGTCTTTTGATACATCTGTCCCCACAGCCCTGGCCCGCACACCCTCCAGGTGGCGGCCCCTGCAGCCACACCACAGAACCGTGCATGCCCTCTCCAAGGACACTCTGCCCGTTCCATTGGCCACAAACTGAAAGATTTGCAGACACCTCCAAGGTCCCCGAGGCTATCCCAATCGTGTAGGCTGCCTTGGACAAATAGGGGCGATGGACACAAGCTGTTCAACTTCCTGCATTCATACAAGCAGAAGGATGTCCCCAGAGACAGGAGATGGTCCCGCACAGGCCCCCTAGGCCCTTATCTGAACCCTTGCTTTGGTTTCCAGGCATCTCTCCACGGAGTCCTGGTTGCCAATACCAGCATATGGCAGGTTTCCTGAGGCTCAATCAGAACCCCTCTCATGTCCACATGGGAATATTGTTCTTCGGAGCTGTGTCCAATCCTGATTTTGGAGAATCCTGCAGGGGCCCTAGGCACCGCCACATTTCAAGGTCTCCATGGACTCCAACCCACCGTATGACCCATCCTCAGGAGAGTTCATTTCAGGTCAGTCCCCTGGTACGCTCCCAGAGCCAGCAGTTCGAAACTGCCTTGTCACCAGGAGACAATGGGAAGGCGAGGTTGGGTGCCCAGGCATCCATCCTTCGACACATGCTCTCGAGTCTTTCTGTATGGGGCATCCTACAGCCGTCCAAAAGGACTCGAGAGTCCCGCACAAGGAATCCTTACCGTCTGGGGCATCTCACCAATCCCAGCGTGGGAAGACCTCCATGGCCTCATGAGGTTCTCCCCTGCTTCACGAAGAGGCCATCACGGACACAAACTCCGACGGGAGCCAACCTTTGACCCTCGCCGTGACTTCAGATGCAGGAGATGTCGATTCAGCCTCTGCAGAGGGGGCCGACGCTGTCCTCTCCAAGGACCCCCACCTTAGCTAGTGTTCTCAGACTTCCGTCCTCACACTCCTGGCCCACACCCTCCAGACTGGGAATTCCGGGGCCACAACGAAGCACTCTGCCTGCCCACCAGAAGAAAAACTGTGCCCTTTGGGGCTGCCCAGAAACACCCAAAGAGGATCAACCTGCACGCCACTCGAGTGCACCCCAATTATAGAATCTCCCCTGGGCACGAATGTTCGGTCTGAAACAGCATGAGCCTAGACCTCCCGACCGACACCCTGAGAGCTGGCCAAACACCCAGCACTTCAGACACGCCATGGCCTTAGGCCGTCATCTCTTCCCAAGTTGGGTTTTCAGGCTTCATAACCTAGACCATATCTCTCATCACTGCACAGGGCTGAACCTCACGCAGAGATCGGAATTCCTCCATCCCCATGGCCAGAAAACTTTCTGTGGGCATGGTGTCCAACGTCCAGTGTAGTAGAAAGCAGCATGGGCCATGAGGCCTCGACCATGCTTGCAGGCCGCCATTTGCACAAACACGCATTGTGATCCTCAGCGTGAGCTGATAAAGGCCTCTCAGTGTCTCGACCAAGATCCCGCCTATGGTTCTTGCCATGTCAAAAGTCTCCTAATCCTAAGCAGAGTTCGGGTTTTCCAGTGGCCCAGAGCCAGGGCTCTACTCTGGAATCGCTCTTTTGGAGGGACACCAGAGGCAGAAACCAGGACTCCGCCCTTCCCACAGAATGAATCCAAACTACTCCTGGGCGGGGGGGGGGGGGATAAAATCCACAGAGAAGGAGACTCATCCATGGCCCATGAGGCAACGCCTACATTCCACGGCCATTCTTCACCCAAAATCCGGAGTCTTAAGCCTGAGCAAGGATCCCACACTCGCCCTTCATTCATCTCCGAAGAGCTCCCCTCATGGTCTGTAGATCGCCAATGCCATAGCCTTATCGCCAAACCCAAGCCCAGATTGTGATTTCAGACTTCTGTCCCCACAGCTCTGGCCCACACACCCTCCAGGCAGTGACCCCTTGAGCCAAGCACAGTACGGTGCTTGCCTTCTGCAAATAAACTCTGCCCATTTCATTGGCCACAAACCTACATATTTGGAGGAACCTACAAGCTCTCAGAGGCCATCCCAATTGGGTACGCTGCCTTGGACAAATAGGGGCTATCTGATTCAAGTTGAGAAACTACCTGCACTCACACAAGCAGACGGATATCACCAGAGACAGTAGATTGTCCCTAATCTGAACATTTGCTTTGGTTTCCAGTCATGCATTCTCATAGGACTGGTTTCCAGTACTTGCATAAGGGGTTTTCCTGAGGCATCAAACAGAATACCTCTCATCTCCTCATGTGAAACTTGCTCTTTCGAGCTGTGTTCATCCCTCTTGGTAGAAGGACATGACACCCCCACCCCGTTCATGAAGGGGCCATCATGGACACACACTCCAGCCTGAGCCAAAGTCTCATCCTCGCCGTGACTTCAGATGAAGAATATCTCGATTCAGTCTCTGCAGAGTGGGCCTGCTGCGCCCTCTCCTCGAAACCTAACCCTATCTTGTATTCTCAGACTTCTGTCCTCACACTCCTGGCCGAGAAGCCCTCCAGATTGGGAATTCTGAAGCCATAACTCAGCACTCTGCCTGTCCACCAGAAGGTAATGTTGCCCTATGTGTCTGCCCAGAAACTGCAAAATAGGTTCAATGTGCATGCCACTCAATTGGGCCCCAATTATCTAGTCTGCCCTGGGCACTAATGCTCAGTCTGACACAGCCTGGGACCGGATATCCCAACCAACATCCAGACAGCTGACCGTACAGCCAGCACATCGGTCCCACAATGTCCTTAGGCTGTCATCTCTCCCCATCTGGGTTTTCAGACTTCAGAACCTAGACCTTATCTCCAATCACTGCCCAGGGGTGAACCTTTCGCAGAAATCAGAACTCCTCCATCCCCATGGCAAGAAACCTTGCTGTTGCCATGGGGTCAAACCTTAGGGTAGGAGAAACCCTCATGGCCCATGATGCCACGCCCATGCTTGAGTGCCGCTTTGGGCACAAACACGCATTGTGACCCACAGGTGAGCCCCATGTTCTATTAAAGCCTCTCAGTGGCTGGACCAATACCCCGCATATGGGGCTTGTAATGCCCCTAGGCCCCCAATCCTAACAAGCAGTCTGGTATTCCAGTCACCCGTACCCAGGGCTCTGCTCTAGAATCCCACTTTTAGAGGGACACCTATGGCAGAAAGCAGGACTCTTCCCTTCCCACAGAATGACCCCATACTCTTGGGCTCTGGGCCAAATCCCCAGAGAGGGAGACTCATCCATGGCCCATGAGGCCACCACAACATTCGATGGCCATAATTGACACAAAATCCAGAGACAAAAGCCTGCAAAACTGCCTCACACTCGCCCTTCATTTATATCCTGAGGAGCTCTCCTCACCGTCTGTAGATTGTGCATGCCACAACCTCGGCCCCAAACTTAAGTCAAGTTTGTGTTTTCAGTCTTCTTTCCCCACAACCCTGGTCCACACACCCTCTAGGCTGGGCCCTCTGCAGTCACACCGTAGGACTGTGCCTGCCCTCTCCATGGAAACTCAACCCATTCCATTGGCCACCTCCCTGCAGATTAGGAGAAACCTCCACGCCCCCTGAGGCCATCCCAATAGTGTAGACCGCCCTGGACAAACAGGGGCATTCTGACACAAGCTGAGCAACTATCTCCACTCAGACACGCAGACAGAGGTCCCCAGAGATAGAAGATTGAATTGGACAGGCCCCTAGGCCCTTTCTGTACCCAAGCTTTCATTTCCAGGTGTGTCTTCTCAGAGGGCTGGTTTCCAGTAACAGCATATGGCACTTTCATGAGGCACCAAAGAGAACGCCTCTCATGTCCACATGGGAAGCTTGTTTTTGGGGGTGTTTCAAACCAGTCGGGTAGGAGATTCCTGCAGGGCACCTGAGCCACCGCCACATTCCAAGGTCTCCATGGACACAAACCCATATTATGACCCATCCTCATGAGAGTCTATTTCAACTCTGCCCCCGGGTAGCCCGCCCAAGTGTTAGCAGATTGAACTGGCCTAGTCGCTAGGAGCCATTGGGAATGCAAGGTGTGTTTTCCAGGCCTCCATCCTTAGAACCCTGCTTTTGAGTCTTTATGTATGGGGTGTCATGGAGCCATCCAACAGGACTCGACTGTCTCGTACAAGGAAATCTTGCGGTTTGGAGCACCTCACAACCCCCAGCGTGGGAAAACCTCCAGGGCCTCATGAGCGTCCCCTTTCATTAAGGGGCCATCATGGACACCAACTCCAGCCTCAGCCAAAGTCTGATCCTCACCCTGACTTCAGATGCAGGAGATGTCGATTCGGCCTCCGCCGATTGGACATTCTGTGCCCTCGACCTGAATCCTAATCCTTATAGCTTATGTTTTCAATCATCCATCCTCACACTCCTGGCACACAAGCCCTCCAAATTGGGATTTCCGGAGCCACAGCACATCCTTCTGCCTGCTCACCAGAAAGAAGAAGTGCCTCCCTTATCACTGCACCTCAGATCCAGCAGATCGAACATGCCATGTTCCTCAGTTGCAGTACTAACCCGGGTTGGGCTTTCTAGGCATCCATGCGAAGAGATCTGCTATCTTATCTTTCCTTATGGGGGACCATAGAGAAAACTAACTGTATTCCCCTGTACCATTGAAGGACACCTTGCTTTTTGGAACATCTCACAAGTCACAGATTGGGAAAAGCTCCATGGCCTCATCAGGCCACCCCTCCATTCATTGGCCATCATGGACACAACCTCCAGTGTGAGCAAACATCTGACACGTGCCCTTCTCAGGGGCTGGAAATCTCGAAACACCTGCTGTACATTGGAACTGCCACACACTCGGCACTGAACTGAATCATAGCTCATGTTTTCAGATTTTCGTCCTCACACACCTGGCCCACAAGCCCTCCTGATTGGGAATTCGGGAGCCACAACCTAGCCTTCTACCTGCCCACCAGAAAAAATAAGTGCCCCAATGGGCCTGCCCGGAATCCCCACATGAGTGTCAACCTGCATGGCCTTCGACAACACCCCAATATCATTTGCTGCCCTGTGCTCTAATGCTCTGACACAACCTGACCCCGAACTATTGTCAATCACCCAGATTGCAGGCCACATATCCTGTAGGTGGGGCCTGCCATGGCCCAAGACCATCATCTCTAACCAACCTGGATATTCAGGCATCTGTCCCCAGATCTTAGCTCAAATCTCTACCTATGGAGGAAACTCAAGCACAAAGGAGTACCCCTCCATCCCCTGGCTATTTGGATGGGTGTGCAACCCTTAGATTGGGAGCCAACTCAATGACCCATGAGATGAGGCTCCCTCAAGAGGGTTGACCTGGGCACAAATAGGCATAGTGATCCTCATCCTGAGCCCGCTTTCAAACAAGACCCCTCAGGAGCTGGACCAGAGCCTACATACCGGGCCTGCAATGCCCCTAGGCCCAAATCCTAACCCTCAATAGGGTTATGCAGGTGCCCAGACCCAGAACCCGTCTCTGGAATCCCTGTTTTGGAGGGATCCCTGAGAAGGAAAACAGCACTCTTCCCACCCCCCAGAAGGAGAGCAAACTCTTGGGAGCCATGCAGAATTCCCAGAGAGGAAGAATCTCCCATGAGGCCCCATGAGGCCACCCCTGCATTCCGTGGCCATCCTAGAAAAACCATCCAGACATAAGAGCCTATGCTATAGCCTCCCAGCTGCCCTAATTTTAAATACCGAGGAGCTGCCCTCAGGGTCTGCAGATTGAGCTTACCATCATTTCGCCCCTAACCCTAAACCAAGCTTGTGTTTGCAAACTTCTATCCCCAAAGCCCTAGCCCACATGCCTCCAGGGTGGGGCCTCTGGAGACACACCACATGATGGGGAGTGCCCTCACGAAGGAAACTCTGCCCATCACATTCGCCCTAACCCTCTGGGTTAGGAGAACCCTGTAAGGCCCCTGAGCCCACCACAATTTTGGCCGCTCGGGACCAAAATGCACAGTCTGACACACCCTAGGCATCTACCTCCAGGCGGACACCCAGGCCAATGGCCCTGAGTCAGAAGATTGAACCTGACATGCCCCTAGGACCTCATTGGAAATCTAGCTTAGGTTTTCAGGCATCTGTACCCAGGGGCCTGGTCGGGAATACCAACATATAATCCAACATGTGTTCTGTGAGCCATACAGCAGAACAACTCCTGTCCCCAGAAGGAAAGCTTGCTCTTTGGAGCTGTGTCAAACCCTCAGGTTAGGAGAATCTGTATGGCCCCTGAGCCACTGCCTCATTCTGAGGACTTCCTGCACACAAACAAACATTGTGACCCATCAGCATGAGAACCCCTGCCAAATCTGCCCCCTTGGCACTTCGCCCCAGAACCAGCAGATCGAACCTGCCATATTCCTCAACTGAAATGGGAACGTGAGGTAGGTATTCCAAGCATCCATGTGGAGTGCCCTGCGATCCTTTCTTTCCATATGGGGAACGTGGAGCCATCTATCCAGACTACCCCTGTCACACAGAAGGACACCTTGCTATTTAGAGCAGCTCACAAGCCCCAGCGTGGAAAATCTCCATGGCCTCTTGAGGGCACCCCTCTATTAGTCGGCCATCATGGACACAAACTCCAGCGTGAGTGGACATCAGACCCTCACCCTTACTCAGGTGCTGGAGATCTCGAGTCAGTCGCTGCACGTTGGAACTGTCATGTGCTCGGCACTGAACGTAACCATAGCTTGTGTTTTCAGTCTTCTGTCCTCACACTCTTGGACTGCAAGCCCTCCAGACTGGGAAATCTGGACCACAATGCAGCCTTCTGCCTGTCCATCAGAAAGAAGAAGTGCCAGATGGGTCTGCCCAGAAACCTCACGTGAGGTTCAACCTGCATGGCCCTCGATGGCACCCCATTGTCGTAGGCCACCCTGTGCACTAATGCTCTGACTGTCACAGCCCGAGCCCCAACCTCCTGTCAGCCACCCAGGTAGTAGTCCTCATATCCTGCAGGTGGGATCTGCCATGGCCTGAGGCCGCCATCTCTACCCAACTTCGGTATTCAGACATCTATCCCCAGGCCTTAGCTCAAATCCCTGCCTATGGGGGAACCTGATGCACAAAAGAGTACTCCTCCTTCCCCATGGCAGGAAATCTGGCTGATCACATGGGTGTGCAACCCTCAGAGTGGGAGCCAGCTGCATGGCCCAAGAAACCTCAATCACTCAGGAGGGCCGCCCTGGGCACAAACAGGCATTGTGACCCTCAGCCTGAGCCTGCTTTCAAACAAGCCTCCTTGGAAGCTGGACCAGGCACCCGCAGAGCAGGCCTGCAATGCCCCTAGGTCCAAATCCTAAACCTCAGTGTGGTTCTCCAGGCACCCAGAGCCAGGACGCGTCTCCTGAATCCCCATTTGAGCAGGACCCCTGAGAGGGAACACAGCACTCTTCCCTTCCCCCAGAAAGGCAACAAACTCTTGGGAGCCAGGCAGAATCCGCAGAGAAGAAGAATCTCCCATGAGTCCCCATGAGGCCACCCCTGCATTCCGTGGCCATCCTAGAAACACCATCCCGACATAAGAGCCCATGCTACAGCCTCCCAGCTGCCCTAATTTAAAATCCCTTGGAGCTTCCCTCAGGGTCTGCAGATCCAGAGTGGCATCACCTCGCCCCTAACCTTAAGCTGAGCTTGTATTTGCAGACTTCTGTCCCCAAAGCACTGGCCCACATGCACTCCAGGGTGGGGCTTCTGGAGCCACACCACACTACTGATCCTGCTCTCCTGAAGGAAACTCTGCCCTTCACAGTTGCCCAAACTCTCAGGATTAGGAGAAACCTGCAGGGCCCCTGAGCCAACCCCAATTTCGTGGACAACTCCAGATCAAAATGCACAGTCTTACACACCCTAGGCACCTACCTCCAGGCAGACACCCAGGCCAATTGCTCTGAGTCAGAAGATTGAACCCGACCTGCCCTTAGGACCTCACCAGAACCCTAGCTTAGGTTTTCAGGCATCTGTCTCCAGAGGCCTGTTCTGGAATACCAACATATGGTCCAACATATGGTCTGTTAGCCATACAGCAGAACAACTTCTGTCCCCAGAAGGAAAGCTTGCTCTTCGGAGTTGTGTCAAACCCTCAGGTTAGGAGAATCCGCATGGCCCCTGAGCCACTGCCTCATTCTAAGGTCTCCCTGGACACAAATCCGCCTTGTGACCCATTAGCATGAGACCCCCTGTCAAATCTGCCCCCTTGGCACTTCACCCCAGAGCCAGCAGATCGAATGTGCCATGTTCCTCTGCTGAAATGGGAACATGAGGTGGGCATTCAAGGAATCCATGCAGAGAGCTCTGCTATCCAATCTTTCCATATGTGGGACCCATGACCCATCTACCCGGACTCCCACTGTCCCATAGAAGGACACCTTACTGTTTGAAGCAGCTCACAAGCCCCAGCGTGGAAAATGTCCATGGTTTCATGAGCCCACTCCTCCATTAGTTGGCCATCATGGACACAACCTCCACCGTGAGCGAACATCTAACACTCACCCTTGCTTAGGTGCTGGAGATCTTAACTCAGTAGCTGCACATTGGAACTGCCATGGGCTCGGCACTGAACTTAAACATAGCTTGTGTTTCCAGATTTCCGTCCTCACACTCCAAGCTGGCAAGCCCACCAGATGCGGAATTCTAGAACCACAACGCAGCATTCTGCCTGCCCACCAGAAAGAAGAATTGCCCTATGGGTCTGCCATGAAAAACCACATGAAAAACTGCACAGACCTCGAGGGCACCTCAATATCATAGGCCACCCTGTGCACTAATGCTCTGACACAGCCTGAGCCCCAGCCTCCTGTCAGCCCCCCAGAGAGCGGGGCACATATCCAGCATGTGTGACCTGCCATGGCCCAAGGCCATCCTTTCTACCCAATATTCAGGCATCTGTCCCCAGTCCTTAGCTCAAATCCCTGCCTATGTGGGCACCTGAAGCACAAAAGAGTACACTACCCCATTGAAAGAAACCTTGTGGTTGCGATGGGTGTCAAGCCCTCAAGAGTGGGAGCCACCTACATGGCCCTTGAGACCACGGCTCATCATGAGGGCTGCCTGGGCACAAACAGGCTTTGTGACCATCAAACTGAGCCAGCTTTCAAACAAGCCCCCTCGTTAGCTGGATTTTGAGCCCGCATATTGAGCCTACCATGCCTGTAGGCCCAATTCCTAAACCTCTGTGGGGTTTTCCAGCCACCCGGACCCAGAACCTGTCTCTGGAATCCCTGTTTTGGCGGAACCCCTGAGAGCGAAAACAGGACTCTTCCCTTCCCCAGAATGACACCAAACTATTGGGAGCCAGGCAGAATCCCCAGAGTGGGAGAATCTTCCATGGCACCATGAGGCCACCCCTACTTTCTGGGGCCATCCTAGACACATAGTCCTGAGATAAAAGCCTGATCTATCGACTCCCACTCGCCCTAATTTCAGATCTGAGGAGCTCTCATCAGGGGCTGCAAATCGGTCCTGCCATTAACTCGGCCTTAATCCCAAACCAAATTATAGTTTGCAACTTCGGTACCCATAACTCTGGCCCACTCGCCCTCCAGGGTGGGGCCTCTGGAGTCACACCACAGGCCTGTACCAGCCCTCCCAAAGGAAACTCTGCCCATCAGGGTTGCCCAAACCTTCCTGATTAGGAGAAACCTGCAAGGCCCCTGAGCCCACCACAATGTCGTAGTTTGGTCTGCACAACAATCCAGACATAGCCTGAGCACCTACCTCCAGGCAGACACACAGGTCAATGTCTCTAAAGACAGAAGATTGAACCTGACATGGCCTAGGACCTAATCGGGAACCTAGCTTAGGTTTTCAGGCATCTGTCCCCAGAAGCCTGTTCTCAGAACCAATAGATGGTCCAACTTGTGATCCCTGAGCCAGAAAGAAGCACACCTCCTGTCCCCAGAAGGAAACCTTCTTCTTGGGAACTGTGTCCAACCCTCAGGGTAGGAGAATCCTGCATGGCCCCTGAGCCACAGCCACATTCCAATGTCTCCCTAGACACAAACCAGCATTGTGACCTGTCAGCATGAACATCCATGTCAACTGAGCCCCCTTGGTACTTCGCCCCCGAGCCACCATATCGAACCTTCCATGTTCCTAGGCTGCAATAAGAACGTGAGGGAGCTTTCCAGGCATCCATGTGGAGAGCTCTGCTACCCAATCTTTCCATATGGGGGAAACTGGAGCCATCAAACCAGACTCCCATCAGTCCCTCCTTAAGGGGGGCCCTGATTGATAGAAGAGAATTCCTCCTTTCCCTAACAATGACAACATGCAATTTGGAGCAGTGCTATACCCCCAAAGAGGCACAATATCCCATGGTCTATGAGGGCACCCCTACATTTCATGGCCATTCTAGAGCCACCATCTTAGGTCTGCCATTACCTTAGGCCCAAATTGTATTGGAAGGTTGGATTCTCAGGCACCCACACAAGAAGCCCTGCTCTCGAGTGCCTCCTCATGGGGAACCCCTGAATCATAAAACAGGATTCCTCCTTTCCCAAACAATGACAACATGCAATTTGGAGCATTGCAAAACCCCAAAATGGGGTTTACCTTTACCCATGAAGCCACCCCTAAATTGCGTGGCCATTCTAGACACAAACACCACAGGCAAAAGCCTGAGCTTCCGCTTCACACTCGCCCTCATTTCCGATCCTGAAGAGTTCTCCTCAGGATCTGCAAATCTGGCCTTCGATACCCTCGGCCCTAATCCTAACCCCAGTTGGTGTTTTAAGACTTCAGTCTCCAGAGTCCTCGCCAACAAACCCTCCAGACTGGGTATTCTATAGCCACACCACAGGACTGTGCCCACCCTCCAGAAGGAAGCTCGGTCCTTTAGAGCTTCAAGAAACCTCAAGAATAGGAGAAACCTGCAAGGCCTTTGAGGCCACCCCAGTGTCGTAGGATGCCCTGGACAATAATACAGTCTGATACACCTTGCTCAACTACCTCCCATCAGATACCCATGTATATGGCCCTAGAGTGAGAAGATTGAACTGGACATGTCCCTCAGCGCTCATCTGTACCCCAGTTTAGGTTTTCAGGCATGTGTCCCGTGAGGTCTGTATATGAATACCAAAATTTGGGGGATCCCTGAGCCACAGAACACAACACCTCCTGTCCCCAGAAGGAAACCTTGCTATTTGGGTGTGTGCAAAAACCCTCAGGGTAGTAGAATCCTGCATGGGCCGTGAGGCCACTGCCACATTCGAAGGTGTCCCTGGACAAAAACCCACATTGTGACCCTCAGTGTGAGACTCCTCTTCACCTCAGCCCCCTGGGTTGCTCGCCCCAGACACAGCAGAGAGGTCGTGCCTTGTCGTTCGGGTCCAATGTTTCACCTACGTGGGGTTTTTAGGCATCCACATGTAGACTCTGCTCTCAAATCTTTCCATACTTGGTTCCCTTGAGCCATCAAACAGCACTCCCCGTGTCCCAAGGAAGAAAACCTTTCTGTTTGGAGCTGTGCCCAACCCCCAGATTGGGAAAACCTCCATGTCCTCATGAGGCCACCCCTACATCAGGTGGCCCTCATGGACACTATCTCCAGCCTGAGTGGGCATCTGACACTCGCCCTTCTTTCAGATGCCAGGGATCTCGCGTCAGCCTTTGCAGATCAGGCCTGCTGTGCCCGAACAGCTAACCCTAACCTGAGTTTGTGTCTAGTCTTCCATCCCCAGAGTCCTGGTGCACAAGCCCTCCACATTGGGAATTCTGAAGCCCCAACACAGCATTCTGCCTGACTTTCAGAAGGCAAAAGTGGCTTAGGGGGGTGCACAGAAACCCCAAATGAGGGGCAACATACATGGCCCTGGAGGGCATTGCCATTTCACAGGCCATCCTGTGCACTAATATTCTGTCTGCCACAGTCTGAGTCCCGACATTCCTGTCAGCTACACAGGTAGCTGTCCGCCTATCCACCAGATCAGATCTGCCATGCCCCTAGGCCATCATCTCTACCCAACCTGGGTTTCTAGGCATGTGCCCAGAGGCCTGGTCTCAAATCCCTGCATATGGGGGATCATAGTCCACAAATGAAGTCCTCTTTCCACAAGCAGGAAACCTTGCTACTGGGATGTGTGTACAGCCCTAGAAGTTGGTGAAACCTGCATGGCCTATGAGGCTGTGCCCACTCTGGAGGTCTGCCATAGGCTCCAAGATGCATTGTGACCCTCAGCCTGAGCCCTGTTCTCAAAAAAGATCCCTTGGTGGCTGGACCTAGAGCCCTCATATCCGGCTGGCCATGCCCCTAGGCCAAAATGCTATCCCAAATTGGGGTTTTTCACGGTACCATGCCCAGAGCCCTGCTCTGGGATCCCTGTTTTGGGGGGACCCCTGAGACAGAAAACAGGACTCCTACCTTCCCCCAGAACGACACCAAACTTTTGGGGGCTGGGTGGAATCCCCAAGAGGGAGAATCTTCCATGGCCCCAGGAGGCCACCCCTACATTCTGCGGCCATTCTAGATTCAAAATCCAGAAGCAAAAGGCTCAGGTACTGCCTCACACCCACCCTCATTTCAGAGCCTGAGGAGCCCCACTCATGGTCTGCAGATCAGGCCTGCCCTACCGTCGGCCCTAAACCTAACCCGAATTCGTGATTTCAGACTTCTGTCCCCAGAGCCCTGGCCCACAGACCCTTCTGGCGGGGCCTCCGGATCCATAATGCAGGTCTGTGCCTGCCCGCCCAAAGGAAACTGTGCCGTTTACTGTCGCCAAAACCCTATAGATTAGGAGAACCCTTCAAGGACCCCGAGGCCACCCCAGTTTTGTAGGAAGCCCTGGACAACAATGTGCAGTCTGACACACACCAGCATCGACCTCCAGTCAGACACCCAAGTAGATGGCTCCACAGTCATAAAGTGGACACTGAAATGCCCCTAGGTCATAATTGGAACCGTAGCTTAGGTTTTCAGTCATTGGTCCCCAGGGGCTCAGTCTCAGATAACATATGGGGGCTGCTGAGGCCCAGAACAGAACACCTCCTGACCCCAGAAGGGAAGCTTGCTATTTGTAGCTATGTCAAACCCTCAGGGCAAGAGAATCCTGCATGGCCCCTGAGCCACTGCCACATTCCAAGGTCTCCCTGGACACACACCTGCATTGTGACCCATCAGCTTGAGACTCCATTTCAACACATTCCCCTGCTTAGCCTGCCCCAGAGCTACTAGATCGAACCTGACTTCCTCGTAGGCGCCAGTGGGAACACCAGGTGGGGATTCAAGGCATCCATGTGTAGAGTGTACTCTCGAGTATTTCCCTATGGGGGATAATTGGTCATTAAATAGGACACTGCCTGTCCTGAAGAAGAAAACCATGTTCTTCGGAGCAGCTCACAAAACCCAGTGTGGGAAAACCTCCATGGCCTCATGAGGCCACCCCTCCATTAGACGGCCATCATGGACACACACTCCAGCTAGAGCGAACGTCTCACACTCGCCCTTACATCAGATGCTGGAGATCTTGATTCAGCCTCTGCAGATTGAGCCTGGCATGCCCTAGACCCTGAACATAACACGAGTTTGTATTTTCAAAATTCTGTCCTCACACTCTTGGCCCACAAGCCCTCCAGTGTTGGAACTCTTGAGCCACAACGCAGCACTCTGCCTGCCCACCATAATAAGTACAAAGTGCTATATGGGGCTACCCAGAAACCCCAAATGAGGATCCACCCGCACAGTCCTCGATTGCACCCCAATTCCATAGGCTGCCTTGTAGACAAAGGCTGCTCTGTCTGACACAATCTGAGACCAGACATCCCGTCAGCCCCCCAGACAGTGAGCCAGATAACTAGCAGTTCAGAACCGCCTACACTCTAGGCCATCATCTCTACCCAAACTGGGTTTTCAGGGATCTGCCCCCAGACGTTATGTCAAATCCCTTCATGTGGTTGAACCTGATGCACAAATCATAATTCCTCCTTCCCCATGGCAGGATACCTTGCTGTTGGGCTGTGTGTCAAACCCTCCGCATTGGTGAAACCTGCAGGGCCTATGAGGCCATGCCCACTCTACTCTGGAGGTCTGCTATGGTCTCCAACACGCATTGTGATCCTCAGCCTGAGCCCCATTCTCAAATAATACCCCTTGGGGGCTGGACCCAGAGCCCGCATATCGGCTGGCCATGCCCCTATGATGAAATCCTAAGTCACATTGGGGTTTTCCATGGGAACGCTGTTTTGGGGGGACCCCTGAGACAGGAAACATGACTCCTCCCTTCACCCAGAATGACACCAAACTATTGGGGGCCGGGCAGAATCCCATAGAGGGAGAATCCTCCATGGGCCCAGGAGGCCACCCCTACATTCCACGGCCATCCTAGATACAAACTCCAGAGACAAAAGACTCAGCTACCACCTCACACTCATCCTAATTTCAGATCCCAAGGAGCTCCACTCAGGGTCTGCAGATCGGCCCTACCCTACTGTCGGCCCTAAACCTAACCAAATTTGTGTTTTTAGACATCTGTCCCCAGAGCCCTGGCCCACACACCATCCAGGTGGGGCTCCAGAGCCAACACGCAGGACTGTGCGTGCCCACCCAAAGGACACTACCATTTACAGTCGCCAAAACCCTCGAGATTAGGAGAAAACTGCAAAAACCTTGAGACAACCCCAGATTCGTAGGACACCCTGGACAAAAATGCACAGTGTGACACATCCCAGGCAATGACCTCCAGTCAGACATCCAGGTAGATGGCCCCACAGTCAGATGGCTGATGCTGACATACCCCTAGGCCCTAAACTGAACTGTAGCTTGGGTTTCAAGCATCTGTCTGCAGAGGCCTGGTCTCAGATACCAACAGATTGTGGTGTTGCTGAGGCCCAGAACAGAACACGTCCTGATCCCAGAAGAGAACCTTGCTTTTTGGAGCTGTTTCAAACCCTCAGGGCAGGAGAATTCTGCATGGCCCCTGAGCCACTGCTACATTCCAAGGTCTACCTGGACACAAACCCCCATTGAGACCCATCAGCATGAGACTACATTTCAACACATTCCCCTGGCTAGCCTGCCTCAGAGCCAGCAGATTGAACCTGCCTTGTTCCTAGGCCGAAGTTGGATTGCCAGGTGGGCTTTCCAGTCACCCATATGGAGAGTCTACTCTCCAAACTTTCCCTAAGGGGGACAAATGATCATTTAACAAGACACGACTGTCCGCAGAAGAAAGCCATGCTGTTCGGAGCAGCTTACAAGCACCAGTGTGGGAAAACCTCCATGGCCTCATGAGGCCACCCCTCCATTAGGCAGCCATCATGGACACACACTCCAGCCTGAGCGAAAATCTCATACTCGCCCTTATATCAGATGCTGGAGATCTTGATTCAGCCTCTGCAGATTGAGCCTGGCATGCCCTAGGCTCTGAATCTAACTCTAGCTTCTGTTTGCAGACTTCCATCCTCACACTCTTGGCTTACAAACCCTCAAATTCGGGGTTCCTGGGCAGCCCCATAGGCAATATTTTTCTTCTGGTGGGAAGGCAGAGTGCTTTGTTGTGGCCCCAGAATTCCCAATCGGGAGGGCTTCTGGGCCAGGAGAGTGAGGACGGAAGTCTAAAAACACAAGCTAGGGTTAGGTTTGGGTCCGAGGGCATGGCAGGCCCACTCTGCAGAGGCTGAATCGAGATCTCCTGCATTTGAAGTCAGGGCGAGGATCAGAAGTTGCCTCAGGCTGGAGTTTGTGTCCATGATGGCCCCTTCATGAAGGGGGTGGTGGTGTCATGACACCAGGGAGATTTTCCTATGCTGGGAGTTATGAGCTGCTCCAAACATCAAGATTTCCTTCTGCGGGACAATCGAGTCCTATTGGATGGTTCTAGGACGCCCCATATGGAAAGACTCGAGAGCAGGTGTCTAACCATGGATGCCTGGAAATGCCACCTCACATTCCCATTGGCTGGTTGGGACAAGGCAGGTTCAACCTGCCAGATCTTGGGCGAGCTACCCAGATGGCTGAGTTGAAATGGACTCTCCTGAGGATGAGTCATAATGTGGGTTGGTGGCCATGGAGACCTTGGAATGTGGCAGTGGCTCAAGGACTCTGCAGAATTCTCCAACCCGAAGGGTTTGACACAGCTCCAACAAGGAAGCTTCCCATGTGGAGAAGAGAGGTGTTCTGTTTGGTGCCTCAAGAAAGCCCCATATGCTGGTCTTCGAACTCAGGCCTCTGAGGAGTGACACCTGGAAACCAAAGGAGGAGTTCAGATTAGGGACTAGGGGCCTGTCCGGTTCAACATTCTGTGTCTGTGGACATCTGTCTGCGTGTCTGCGTGGAGCTAGTTGCTCAGCTTGTGTCAGAATGCACCTGTTTGTCCAGAGCGACATCCAGTAATGGGATGTCCCCGGGGCCTTGAGGTTTCTCTTATTCTGTAGGGTTGTGGCCAATGGTATGGGAAAAGTTTCCTAGGAGAGAGCAAGCACAGTCCTGTGGTGTGGCACCAGAGGCCCCAGCCTGGAGGGTGTGTGTGCCAGGGCTGTGGGGACAGACGTCTGAAAACACAAACTTGGCTCAGGTTTGGGGCCGAGGGTATGGCAGGCCCGATCTACAGACCATGAGGGAATCTCCTAGGGATATGAAGGGAGGGCGAGTGGGAGGCGGTCGCTCAGGCATTTGTCTCTGGATATTGTGCCCAGGATGGCCGTTTAATGTAGAGGAAGCCTGATGGACCATGGACAATTCTCCCTCTCTGGTGATTTGCCCAGCTCCCAGGAGTTTGGCATCATTTTTTGGTAAGGGAGGAGTCCTGTTTTCTGGCTCAGGTGTCCCCCCAATAGAGGGATTCTACAGCAGAGCAGTGGGTACTGGCGACTGGAATACCGACCTCTGGTTAAGACTGAGGGTCTATGGGAATGGCAAGCTCCATATGCGGGCTCTTCCGCCAGCCATTGAGAGGCATTGCTTGAATACGAGGCTTACATTGAGGGTCACAAAGCATGTTTGTGCCCAAGGCGGCCCTCAAGCATGGGCTTGGCCTCATGGGCCATGCAGGTTTCTCCCACTGAAGGTTAGACACCATGCCGACAGCAAGGTTTCCTGCCATGGGGAAGGAGGAGTTCTGACTTGTGCATCAGGTTCCCTGCGGTGCAGGTATTAGAGATAAGGTCTCGGTTCCAATGCCTGAAAACCCAGGTTGGGAAGGGATGATGGCCTAAGGCCATGGTGGGTCTTATGTGCTCGTGTGCGGCCAGCTGTCTGGGTGTCTGTCGAAAGGTCTGGGCTCAGGCTGTGTAAGACAGAGCATTTGTGCTTAGAGTATCCTATACAATTAGGGTATTGACGAGGAACAAGCAGCTTGATCCTCATTTGGGGTTTCTGGGCAATCCCATAGGCAATGTTTTTCTTCTGGCAGGCAGGCAGAGTGCTTCGTTGTGGCCCCAGAATTCCCAGTCAGGAGGGCTTGTGCACCAGGAGTGTGAGGACAGAAGTCTGAAAACACAAGCTAGGGTTAGGTTTGGAGCCAGGGGCATGGCAGGCCCACTCTGCAGAGGCTGAATCGAAATCTCCTGCATCTGAGGTTAGGGCTAGGATCAGATGTTCCTTCAGGCTGGAGTTTGTGTCCATGATGGCCCCTTCCTGAAAGAGTTGGGGGCAATCATGAGGCCAGGGAGGTTTTCCATTGCTGCAAGTTGTGAGCTGCTCCAAACCTCAAGGTTTCCTGATGCAGGACAGTCGAGTCCTATACGATGGTTCCAAGACACCCCATATAGAAGGCTCGAGAGCAGGGATCTAAGCATTGATGCCTGGAAACACCACCTCACATTCCCATTGGCTGGTAGGGACAAGGCAGGTTCAATCTGTGGGCTCTTGGGCGAGCTACCCAGAGGGCTGAGTTGAAATGGACTCTCCTGAGGATGGGTCATACTGTGGGCTGGTGACCATGGAGACCTTGGAATGTGGCGGTTGCTCAGGGACTCTGCAGGATTCTCCAACCAGAAACGGGGGCCTCATGATGCCAAGGAGGTTTTCCCACGCTGAGTTTGTGAGTTGCTCCAAACCACAATGTTTCCTTCTCCGGGACAGTCGAGACCTCTTGGATGGCTCCAGGAGTTCCCATACAAAAAGACTGGAGAGCAGGCTTCGAAGGATGGATGCCTGTATTCCATACCTCGCATTCCTATTGGCTATTTGTGACAAGACGTGTTTGATCTGCTGGCTCTGGGGCGAGCTACAAAGGTGGCTGAGTTCAAATGGACTCTCCTGAGGAGATGTGGGTTTGTGTCCACTGAGACCTTGGAATGCGCTGGTGGCTCAGGGGCCCTGCAGAATTCTCCTACCCAAAGGATTTGACAGAGCTCCAACAAGAAAGCTCTCCATGTTGGGATGAAAGAAGTTTTGTTTGGTGTCTCTGAAAGCCCCATATACTGGTCTTCGAAACTAGTCCTCTGAGAAGAGACACCTGAAAACCATAGCTAGGGTTCAGATTAGGGCCTAGAGGCCTGTCCGTTTCAATATTCTGTCTCTGAGGACACTGTCTGAGTGTCTAAGTTTAGATATGGCTTTGCTTGTGTCAGAGTGCCCCTCTTAGTCCAGGGCGGCCTCCACTATTGGGATGGCCTCGGGGCCTTGGAGGTTTCTCCTAATCTGTAGGGTTGTGGCCAATGGATTGGGCACAGTTTCATTGGAGAGGACAGGCACAATCCTTCGGTGTGGTCCAGAGGCCCTAGCCTGGAGGGTGTGCGGGCCAGTGCTTTGGGGACAGAAGTCTCAAAAGACAAACTTGCCTTACCTTTGGCACTGACAGTATGGCAGGCAGATATACAGATCATGCGTGGAGTTCTTCGGCTTATGAAAGAAGGGTGAGTGGGAGGCGGTCTCTCAGGCATTTGTCTCTGGATTTTGTGTCCAGGATAGCGGTGGATGTAGGGGTGGCCTCATGGCCTATGGACGAAGTCTCCCTCTCTGGGGATTTGGCCCAGCTCCCAAGAGTTTGGGGTCATTTTGTGGGAAAGTTGGAGTCCTGTTGTCTGGCTCAGGTTTCTCTCCAAGAGAGGGCTTCCAGAGCAGAGCCCTGGATACGGGCGACTGAAAAACTCGAAATCTGGTGAGCATTGGGAGCACAGCGGCATGGCAAGCCCCATATGTGGGCTCTCGGTCCAGGCCCTGAGAGGCCTTGCTTGAAAATGGGGCTCAAGCTGAGGGTCACAATGAGAGTTTATGTCCATGGCAGAACTCAACTTTGAGCATAGCCTCATGGGCCATGAAGGTTTCTCCTACCCTGAAGGTGTGACTCCATGCCAACATCAAGCTTTACTGCCATGGGGAAGGAGGAGTTCTGATTTGTACTTTAGGTACCACCTGTGCAGGGATTTGATATAATGTCTAGGTTCAGATGTCTGAAAACCCAAGTTGGGAAGAGATGACAGCCTAAGGCCATGGCGTGCCCGATGTGCTGGGTGTGCAGCCAGTTGTCTCCTTGTCTGTCGGGACGTCTGGCCTCAGGCTGTGTCAGACAGAGCAATAGTGTCCAGGTCAGCCTATACAATTGGGGTGCTGTTGAGGGACGAGCAGGTTGTTCTTCATTTGAGGATTCTTGGCAGCCCCATAGGGCAACGTTTTTTTCTGGTGGGCAGGCAGAGGGCTGCATTGTGGTTCCTGAATTCCCAATCTGGAGGGCTTGTTTGCCAGTAGTGTGAGGAAGGAAGTCTGAAAACACAAGCTAGTCTTAGGTTTGGGGCCGATGGAACAGCAGGCCCACTCTGCAGTGGCTGAATCAAGATCGCCTGCACATGAAGTCAGGGTGAGTATCAAACGTTGCCTCCGGCTGCAGTTTGTTTCCATGATGTCCCCTTCATGAAGGGGTTGGGGGCAACATAAAGCCAGGGAGGTTTACCTACACTGGGAGTTGTGAGCTGCTCCAAATCTCAAGGTTTCCTTCTGTGGGACAGTTGAGTCCTATAGGATTGTTCCAGGACCCCCCATATGGAAAGACTCAAGAGCAGTGGTCTAAGCATGGATGCCTGGAAACGCCACCTCACATTCCCATTGGCTGGTCGGGACAAAGTAGGTTCAATCTGCGGGCTCTTGGGCGAACTACCCAGAAGGCTGAGTTGAAGTGGACTCTCCTGAGGATGGGTCAAAATGTGGGTTGGTGGCCATGGAGACCTTGGAATGTGGCGGTGGCTCAGGGACTCTGCAGAATTCTCCAACCCGAAGGGTTTGACACATTTCCTACAAGGAAGCTTCCCATGTGGAGATGAGTGGTGTTCTGTTTGGAGCCTCAGGAAAGCCCCATATGCTGGTCTTCAAACCCAGGCCTCTGAGGAGTGACACCTGGAAACCAAAGGAGGAGTTCAGATTAGGGACTAGGGGCCTGTCCAGTCCAATCTTCTGTCTCTGTGGACATCTGTCTGCGTATCTGCGTGGAGGTAGTTGCTCAGCTTCTGTCAGAATGCCCCTGTTTGTCCAGGGTGGCTAACAGTAGTGGGATGTCCTCGGGGGCCTTGAGGTTTCTCCTATTCTGTAAGGTTGTGGCCAATGGAATGGGCACTGTTTCCTAGGAGGGAGCAGGCACAGTCCTGTGTTGTGTCTCCAGAGGCTCCATCCTGGAAGGTGTGATGGCCAGGGCACAATCTCGGCTCAGGTTTGAGGCTGATGGTATGGCAGGCCCGACCTACAGACCATGATGGGAGCTCCTCGGGATATGAAAGTAGGGCGAGTGGGAGGCAGTCGCTCGGGCTTTTGTTTCTGTATGTTGTGTCCGGTATGGCCATTTACTGTAGGGTTGGCCTCATGGACCATGGACGAGTCTCCCTCTCTGGAGATTTGCCCAGCTCCCAAGAGTTTGGGGTCATTCTGTGGGAAGGGAGGAGTCCTGTTTTCAGCCTCAGGTGTCCCCCCAATAGAGGGATTCTAGAGCAGAGCATTGGGTACTGGCAACTGGAATACCCGACCTCTCATTAGGCCTGGAGGCCTAAGGGCATGGCAAGCCCCATATGCGGGCTCTTTGGCCAGCCACTGAGAGGCATTACTTGAATACGGGGGTCACACTGAGGGTCACAATGAGTGTTTGTGCCCAAGGCGACCCTGAAGCATGGGCGTGACCATAGGCCAAGCAAGTTTTTCCTACACTGAAGATTTGACACCATGCCAACAGCAAGGTTTCCTGCCTTGGGGAAGGAGTTCTGACTTGTGCATCAGGTTCCCCCCTGTGCAGGTATTGGAGATAAGTTCTAGGTTCTGATGCCTAAAAACCCAGGTTGGGAAGGGATGATGGCCTAAGGCCATGGGTGGTCCGATATGTTGGGTGTGCGGCCAGCTGTCTGGGTGTCTGGTGGAAGGTCTGGAATCAGGCTGTCTAAGACAGAGAATTAGTGCTTAGAGTAGCCTATGCAATTGGGGTATTGCCGAGGGCCGAGCATGTTGATCCTCATTAGGGGCTTCTGAGCAATCCCATAGGGAATGTTTTTCTTCTGGTGGGAAGGCAGAGTGCTTCATTGTGGCCCCAGAATTCCCAATCAGGAGGGCTTGTGGGGCAGGAGTATGAGGACAGAAGTCTGAAAACACAAGACAGTATTGGGTTTGGGGCCGAGGGCATGGCAGGCCCACTCTGAAGAGGTTGAATCTAGATCTCCTGCATCTGAAGTCAGGGCGAGGATCAGAAGTTGGTTGAGGCTGGGGTTTATGTCCATGGTTGCCCCTTCATGAATAGGAGGCCTCATGTCGCCAAGGAGGTTTTCCCATGCTGAGTTTGTGAGTTGCTCCAAAACACAAGGTTTCCTTCTGCTGGACAGTCGAGTCCTCCTGGATGGCTCGAGGACATCCCACACAGAAAGACTAGAGAGCAGGGTTCGAAGGGTGGATGCCTGTACACCATACCTGGCATCCCCTTTGGCTATTAGCGACAAGACATGTTTGATCTGCTGGTTCTGGGGAGAGCTACAACGGCGGCTGAGTTGAAATGGACTCTCCTGAGGATTGGTCATAATGTGGGTTTGTGTCCATGTAGACCCTGGAATGTGATGGTGGCTCAGGGCCCTCCAGAATTCTCCTATCCGTAGGGTTTGACACATCTCCAACAAGTAAGCTCCCCATGTGGATTCGAGAGAGGTTCTCTTTGGTGCCTCAGAAAAGCCTCATATGCTGGTCTTTGAAAACAGTCCTCAGAGGAGAGACACCTGGAAACAAAAGCTAGGGTTCAGATTAGGGCCTAGGCGCCAGTCCGTTTCAATCTGTCTCTGGGGACACTGTCTGACTGTCTAAGTGGAGATAGTTGCTCACCTTGTGTCAGAGTGCCCCTCTTGGTGCAGGACGGCCTACACTATTGGAATGGCCTCGGTGGCCTTGGAGCTTTCTCCTAATCTATAGGGTTGTGGCCAATGGATTGGGCATAGTTTCCATGGGGTGGACAGGCACAGTCCTTCGGTGTGGCTCCAGAGGCCCCAGCCTGGAGGGTGTGTGGGCCAGGCCTGTGGGGTCAGACATCTGACAACACAAACTCAGTTCAGGTTTGGGGCTGAAGGTATGGCAGCCTGATCTACAGACCATGAGGGGAGGTCCTTGGGATATGAAAGGAGGGTGAGTGGGAAGTGGTCGCTCTGGCTTTTATCTCTGTTGTGTCCTTGATGGCCGTTTAATGTAGGGGTGGCTCATGGGCCATAAACGAGTCTCCCTCTCTGGAGATTTGGGGTCATTCCAAGAGTTTGGGGTCATTCCATGGGAAGGGAAGTGTCCTGTTTTCAGCCTCAGGTGTCCCCCAATAGAGGGATTCTTGAGCAGAGCATTGGGTACTGGCGACGGAATACCTGACCTCTGGATAAGCCTGGGGGCCTATGGGCATGGAAAGCCCCATATGCGTGCTCTTGGGCCAGCCACTGAGAGGCATTTCTTGAATACGGGTCTCACACTGAGGGTCAAAATGCGTGTTTGTGCCCAAGTCGGCCCTCAAGCATGTGCGTGGCCTCATGGGCTATGCAGATTTCTCCTACACTGAAGGTTTGACACCATGCCAACAGCAAGGTTTCCTACCAAGGGGAAGGAGGAGTTCTGAGTTGTGCATCAGTTTTCCCCTGGTGCAGGGATTGGAGATAAGGCCTAGGTTCTGATGCCTGAAAACCGAGGTTGGGAAGGGATGATGTCCTAATGCCATGGTGGGTCCGATGTGCTGGGTGTGCTGTCAGCTGTCTTGGTGTCTGTCAGAAGGTCTGGTCTCAGGCTGTCTAAGACAGAGCATTTGTGCTTAGAGTAGCCTATGCAATTGGGGTATTTCTGAGGGCCAAGCAGGTTGATCCTCATTTGGGGTTTCTGGGCAACCCCATAGGGAATGTTTTTCTTCTGGTGTGCATGCAGAGTTCTTCATTGTGGCCCCTGAATTCCCAATCGGGAGGACTTGTGGCCAGGAGTGTGAGGACGGAAGTCTGAAAACACAAGATAGTGTTAGGTTTGGGGCCAAGGGCATGGCAGGCCCACTCTGCAGAGGCTGAATCGAGATCTCCTGCATCTGAATTCAGGGCAAGGATCAGACGTTGCCTCAGGCTGTAGTTTGTGTCCATGATGCCCCCTTCATGAAGCGGGGGCCTCATGAGGCCAAAGAGGTTCAACCATATTGAGTTTCTGAGTTCTGCCACACCACAATGTTTCCTTCTGTGGGACAGTTGAATGCTGCTGGATGTCTCCAGGACTTCCCATATGGAAAGACTAGAGCAGGGTTCGAATGATGAATGCCTGTACACCATACCTCGCTTCCCCTTTGGCTATTAAAGACAAGTCATGTTTGATCTGCTGGTTCTGGGGCGAGCTACTCAGACAGCTGAGTTGAAATGGACTCTCCTGAGGATGGGTCATAATGTGGGTTTTTGTCACTGGAGACCTTGGCATGTGATGGTGGCTCAGGGGCCCTGCAGAATTCTCCTATCTGAAGGGTTTGACACACCTCCAACAAGAAAGCTCCCCCTGTGGATTCGAGAGTGGTTCTGTTTGGTGCCTCAGAAAAGCCCCATATGGTGGTCTTTGAAACCAGTCCTCATAGGAGAGAAACCTGGAAACCAAAGCTAGGATTCAGATTAGGGCCTAGGCGCCGGTCCGTTTCAATCTTCTGTCTCTGGAGACACTGTCTGAGTGTCTAAGTGGAGATAGTTGCTCAGCTTGTGTCAGAGTGCCCCTCTGAGTCTTGGACGGCCTACACTATTGGGATTGCCTTGGGGGCCTTGGAGTTTCCTCCTAATCTGTAAGGTTGTGGCCAATGGATTGGGCATAGTTTCCATGGAGAAGACAGGCACAGTCCTTCAGTGTGGTCCAAAGACCCTAGCCTGGAAGGTGTGTGGGCCAGGGCTGTGGGGACAGACGTCTGAAAACACAAACTCAGCTTAGGTTTGGCACCGAGGGTATGGCGGGCCGGATCTATGGACCATGAGGGGAGCTCCTCGGGTTATGAAAGAAGGGCGAGCGGGAGGCGGTCGCTCAGACTTTTGTACCTGGATGTTGTGTCCAGGATAGCTGTGGCATGTAGGGGTGGCCTCAGGGGCTATCAATGAGTTTTCCTCTCTGGAGATTTGGTTAAGCTCCCAAGAGTTTGGGGTCACTTTGTGGGAAGGGTTGAGTCCTGTTGTCTGGCTCAGGTGTCTCTAGAAGAGAGGGATTCCAGAGGAGAACCCTGGATACAGACGACTAGAAAACTCGAACTCTGGTGAGGATTGGGAGCATAGGGGCTTGGCAAGCCCCCTATGAGGCCTCTTTGTCCAGGCCCTGAGAGGCCTTACTTGAACATTGGGCTCACGCTGAGGGTCACAATGTGAGTTTTTGCACAAGGCGTCCCTCAAGCAAGGGCGTGGCCTCATGGGCCATGAAGTTTTCTCCTACCCTGAAGGTGTGACTCCATGCCAACAGCATGCTTTACTGCCATTCGGAATGAGGAGTTCTGATTTGTGCTTCAGGTACTCACCTGTGCCGGATTTAATATAATGTCTAGGTTCAGATGTCTGTAAACCAAGGTTGGGAAGAGATGACTGCCTAAGTCCATGGCGTGTCTGAAGTGTTGGGTGTGCGGCCAGCTGTCTCCTTGTCTGTCGCGACGTCTGGCCTCAGGCTGTGTCAGACAGAGCATTAGTGCCAAGGGCAACCAATCCAATTGGGATGTGGTCGAGAGCCGAATAGATTGATCCTCATTAGGTTTTTTTGGGTAGCCCCATAGGGCAACATTTTTCTTCTGGTGGGCAGGCAGAGGGCTGCATTGTGGTTCCAGAATTCCCAATCGGGAGGGCTTGTTTGCCAGGAGTGTGAGGAAGGAAGTCTGCAAACACAAGCTACGCTTAGGTTTGGGGTCGAGGGCACGGCAGGCCCACTGTGCAGAGGCTGAATCGAGATCTCCTGCATCTGAATTCAGGGTGAGGATCAGAAGTTGGCTGAGCCTGTTGTTTGTGTCCATGTTGGCCCCTTAATGAGGGGTTTTGTGTGTCATAAGGCCAGGGATATTTTCCTTGCCTGGGAGTTGTGAGCTGCTCCCAACCTCAAGGTTTCCTTCTGCGGGACAGTCGAGTCCTATTGGATGGTTCCAGGACGCCCTATATGGAAAGACTCGAGAGCAGAGGGTTAAGCATGGATGCCTGGAAACACCAACTCACATTCCCATTGGCTGGCAGGGACATGGCTGTTTCAATCTGTGGGCTCTTGGGCGAGCTACCCAGAAGGTTGAGTTGAAATCAACTCCCCTGAGGATGGGTCATAATGTGGGTTGGTGGCCATGGAGACCTTGGAATGTGCGGTGGCTCAGGGACTC
Organism: Lutra lutra; assembly: GCF_902655055.1. Taxonomy (NCBI): domain Eukaryota; kingdom Metazoa; phylum Chordata; class Mammalia; order Carnivora; family Mustelidae; genus Lutra; species Lutra lutra. Next base: position 165,532,499 of record NC_062282.1, read on the forward strand.
TGCAGAATTCTCCAACCCAAAGGGTTTGACACAGTTCCAACAAGGAAGCTTTCCATGTGGAGATGAGCAGTGTTCTGTTTGGTGCCTCAGGAAAGCTCCATGTGCTGGTCTTGGAATCTGGGCCTCTGAGGAGTGACACCTGGAAACCAAAGGAGGAGTTCAGATTAGGGCCTAGGGGCCTGTCCAATTCAAACTTTCTCTCTGGACATCTGGCTGTCTACGTGTCTGTGTGGAGATAGTTACTCAGCTAGTGTCAGAATGCCCCTGTTTGTCCAGGGTGGCTTACAAATGTGGGATGTCCTCAGGGTCCTTGAGGTTTCTCCTATTCTGTAGGGTTGTGGCCAATCGAATGGGTACAGTTTCCTAGGAGAGAGCAGACACAGTCCTGTGTTGTGGCTCCAGAGAATCCAGCCTGGAGGATGTGTGTGCCAGGGATGTGGGGACAGACATCCAAAAACACAAACTCAATTCAGGTTTGGGGCTGAGGGTATGGCAGGCCTGATCTACAGACCATGAGGGGAGCTCCTTGGGATATGAAAGGAGGGTGAGTGGGAGCCAGTCGCTCAGGCTTTTGTCTCTGGATGTTGTGTCTGGGATGGCCATTTAATGTAGGGGTGGCCTCATGGGCCATGTATGAGTCTCACTCTCTGGAGATTTGCCCAGCTCCCAAGCGTTTGCGGTCATTCTTTGGGAAGGGAGGAGTCCTGTTTTCAGCCTCAGGTGATGCCCCAATGGAGGGATTCTAGAGCAGAGTTGTGGGTACTGACGACGGGAATACCCAACGTCTGATTAGGCCTGGAGGCCTATGGGCATGGCAAGCCCCATATGCGGGGTCTTGGGCCAGCCACTGTGAGGCATTACTTGAATACGGGCCTCGTGCTGAGGGTCACAATGAGTGTTTGTGCCCAAGGCGGCCCTCAAGCATGGGCGTGGCCTCATGGGCCTTGCAGGTTTCTCCTACACTTAAGGTTTGACACCATGCCAACAGCAAGGTTTCCTGCCTTGGGGAAGGAGGAGTTCTGACTTGTGCGTCAGGTTCCCCCCTGTGCAGGGATTGGCAATAAGCTCGAAGTTCCGATGCCTGAAAACCCAGGTTGGGAAAGGAAGATGGCCTATTGCAATGGCCTGTCCGATGTGCTGGGTGTTTGACCAGCGGTCTGGGTGTCTGTTGGAAGGTCATGGCTCAGGCTGTGCAAGACAGAGCATTAGTGCTTAGATTAGCCTACGCAATTGGGGTGTTGCTGAGGGCCGAGCAGGTTGATCCTCATTTGGGGATTCTGGGCAACCCCATAGGCAATGTTTTTCTTCTGGTGGGCAGGGAAAGTGTTTTGTTGTGGCCCCAGAATTCCCAATCGGGAGGGCTGTGTGGGCCAGGAGTGTGAAGACAGAAGTCTGAAAACACAAGCTTGGGTTAGGTTTAGGGCCGAGGGCACTCCTGGCCCACTCTGCAGAGGCTGAATGGAGATCTCATGCATCTGAAGTCAGGGCGAGGATCAGACGTTGGATGAGGCTGGAGTTTGTGTCCATAATGGCCCCTTCATGAAGCGGGGGCCTCATGAGGCCAAGGAGGTTTTTTCCTCGCTCATTTTGTGAGTTGCTCCAAACCACAAGGTTTCCTTTTGCAGGAGAGTCGAGTCCTGTTGGATGGATCCAGGACATCCCATACGGAAAGACTGGAGAGTAGGGTTCGAAAAGATTGATGCCTGTACACCATACCCCGCATTCCCATTCATTTTTAGTTACAAGATATGTTTGATCTGCTGGCTCTGAGTCAAGCCACACAGACGGCTGAGTTGAAATGGACTTTCCTGAGGATGGGTCATAATGTTGGTTGGTGGCCATGGAGACCTTGGAATGTGCTGGTGGCCCAGGGCCCCTGCAGAATTCTTCTACCCATAGGGTTTGACACAGCTCCAACAAGAAAGCTCCCCATGTGGAGACGAGAGGGTTCTGTTTGGTGCCTCCAAAAAGCCACATATGCTGGTCTTCGAAATGAGTCCTCTGAGGAGAGACACCTGGAAACCAAAGCAAAAGTTCAGATTAGGGCCTACCGAAAGACTGGTAAGCAGTGTTCGAAGGATGGAGGCATGTACGCCATACCTCACATTCCCATTGGCTATTAGCGACAAGACATGTTTGATCTGCTGGCTCTGGGGTGAGCCACCCAGGCGGCTGTATTGAAATGGACTCTCCTGAATATGGGTCATAATGTGGGTTTATGTCCATGGAGACCTAGGAATGTGATGGTTGCCCAGGGACATTGCAGAATTCTCCCACCTGAAGGGTTTGGTATAGCTCTAGCAAGAACGCTCCCCATGTGGAGATAAGAGAGATTCTGTTTGGTGCCACAGAAAAGCCCCATATGCTGGTCTTTGAAACCAGTCCTCTGAGGAGAGAAGCCTGGAAACCAAAGGTGGGGTTCAGATTAGGGGCTAGGGGCCTGTCTGTTTCAATCTTCTGTCGCTGGGGACACTCTATGAGTGTCTAAGTAGAGTTAGTTGCTCCACTTGTGTCAGAGTGCCCTTCTTAGTCCAGGACCTACACAATTGGGATGGCCTCGGGGGCCTTGGAGGTTTCTCCTAATCTGTAGGGTTGTGGACAATGGATTGGGCACAGTTTCCATGGAGAGGACAGGCACGGTCTTTCGGTATGGCTCCAGAGGACCCAGCCTGGAGGGTATGTGTGCCAGGGCTGTAGGGACAGAAGTCTGAAAACACAAACTCAGCTTAGGTTTGTGGGCGAGGGTATGGCTGGGCCGATCTAGAGACTTTGAGGGGAGCACTTTGGAATATAAATGAAGACCGAGTGGGTGGAGGTTTCTCAGGCTTTTGTCTCTGGATTTTTTCTCAAGGATAGCGTGGAATGGAGGTGTGGCCTCATGGGCCATTGGCGAGTCTCCCTCTCTGGGGATTGGGGACGGCTCCCATGAGTTAGGGGTCATTCTGTGGGAAGGGCTGAGTCCCGGTTTCTGCCTCAGGTGTCCCTCCAAAAGAGGGATTCCAGAGCAGAGCCCTGGGTACGGGCGACTGGAAAACCTGAATTCTGGTTTGGATTGGGGGCCTAGGGGCGTGGCAAGCCTCATATGCAGGCTCTTGGACCAGCCACTGAAAGGACTTCCTTAAGCTCCAGGCTCACGATGAGGGTCAAAGTGTGTGTTTGTGCCCATGGTGGCCCTCAAGCATGGGTGTGGCCTCATGGGCCATGCTGGTTTCTCCTACCCTGAAGGTGGGACACCATGCCAACATCCAGGGGGATGGAGGAGTTATGATTTCTGCATTAGGTTCACCCCTGTTCAGGGATTGGAGATAAGGTCTAGGTTCTGAAACCTGAAAACCCAGGTTGTGAAGAGATGATGGCCCAAGGCCATGGCGGGTCCAATGTGCTGGTTAGGTGGACAGCTGTCTGGGTGTCGGTCGGGAGGTCTGGGCTCAGGCTGTTTTAGACAGAGCATTAGTGCCCAGGGAGGCCTATGAAATTGGGGTGTGGGCGAGGGCACTGTCAATTTCAGCCACATTAGGGATTCTGGGCAGTTCCACAGAGCAACGTTTTTCTTCTGTTCGGCAGGCAGGGTGCTGAGTTGTGGCTCCGGAATTCCCAGTCTTGAGGGCTTGTGGGCCAGGAGTGTGAGGACAAATGTCTGAAAAAACAAGCCTGGGTTAGGTTATGGCCCGAGAGGGCACTGCAGTCCCAATCTGCAGGGGCTGTGTCGAGATCTTCTGCATCTGAAGTCAGGGCGAGTATCAGACGTTGCCTGAGGTTGGAGTTTGTGTCCATGATGGCCCCTTCATGAAGGGGAGTCTAATGAGGCCATGGAGGTTTCCCCACACTGGGGCTTTTGTGCTGTTCCCAACCGCAAGTCTTCCTTGTGCGGGCAGTCGAGTCCTGTTGGATGGATCCAGGACGCCCCATACGGAAAGACTCCAGATTAGGCTTCTAAGGATGGATCCCTGGACATCACAGGTATCGCATTCCCTTTGACTTCTAGTGACAAGGCAGGTTCCATGTGCTGGCTCTGGGGCGAGCTTCCCAGCGGGCTGAGTTGAAATGGTTTCTCAGGAGGATGGGTCATAATGTGGGTTTGTGTCCATGGAGAGCTTGGAATGTGTCAGTGGCTCAGAGGCCCTGCAGGATTCTCCTACACGGAGGGTTTGACACAGCTCCAAAGAGCACACTTCCCATGTGGGGATGAGAGGTGTTCTTTCAGGTGCCTCGGCAAACCCCCATATGCTGGTATTTGAAACCAGGGACCTGAAAAGAGAAGCCTGGATACCAAAGCTAGGGTTCAGATTTGGGCCTAGGGTCCTATCCGGTTCAATCTTCTGTCTCTGAGGGCATCTGTCTTTGTGTCTGTATAGAGGTAGTTGCTCAGCTTGTGTCAGAATGCCCCTGTTTGTCCTGGGCAGCCGCCAGGATTGGGGTGGCCTTGGAGCCTTGTAGGATTCTCCTAATCTGTAGGTGTTTGGCCTATGAAATGGGCACAGTTTCCTTGTAGAGGTCAGGCACAGTCACGCGGTGTGGCTCCAGAGGCCCCAGCCTGGAGCGTGGGTGGGCCAGGGATGTGTGGTCAGAAGTCTGAAAACACAAACTCGCCTTAGGTTTGGGGCCGAGGGTATGGCAGGCCCGATCTACAGGCCGTGAGGGGAGCTCCTCGGTATATGAAAGGAGGGCGAATGGGTGCGGTCGCTCAGGCTTTTGTCTCTGGATTTTGTGTCAAGGATGTCCGTTGAATGGAGGGTTGGCCTCACGGTCCATGGACGAGTCTCTCTCTCTCTGGGGATTTGACACAGCTCTGAAAAGTTTGGGGTCATTCTCTGGGAAAGGAGGAGTCCTGTTTTCTGCCTCAGCTGTCCCTCTAAAAGAGTGATTCCTGAGCAGAGCCCTGGGTACGGGTGACTGGAAAACCTGACCTCTGGTTGGTATTGGGGGCCTAGGGGCATGGCAAAACCCATATGTGGGTCTTGGCCCAGCTTCTGAGAGGCCTTACTTGAACACATTGCTCACACTGAGGGTCACAATGCATGTTTGTGCCCTAGGTGGCCCTCAAGCATGGGCGTGGCTTCATGCAGATTTCTGCTGCCCTGAACAAATCTGACACCATGTGAACAGCAAGGTTTCCTGCCAAGGGGGAAGGAGGAGTTCTGATTGGTTGTCCCCTGTGCTGAGATTTGAGATAAAGTCTAGGCTCAGATGCCTTAAAACCCAGGTTGGCAAGAGATGACGGCCTAAGGCCATGTCGGGTCTATTGTGCTGGGTGTGCGGCCAGCTGTCTGGGTGTCCATTGGGAGTTCTGGGCTCAGGCTGTGTCAGACAGAGCATTAGTGCCCAGGGAAGCCTATGAAATTGGGGTGTGGTCGAGGGCACTGCAGGTTTCAACCACATTGTGGGATACTGGGCAGCTCCACAGGGCAACGTTTTCCTTCTGCTCGGCAGGCAGAGTTCTGAGTTGTGGCTCTGGAATTCCCAGTCTTGAGGGTTTGTGGGCCAGGAGTGTGAGGACAAATGTCTGAAAACACAAGCCAGGGTTAGTGGGCTGAGGGCACTGCAGTCCCACTCTGCAGAGGCTGTGTCGAGATCTCCTGCATCTGAATTCAGGGCGAGTATCAGACGTTGGCTGAGGCTGGAGTTTGTGTCCATGTTGGACCCTTCATGAATGGGTGGCATCTAATGAGTCCATGGAGGTTTTCCCACGCTTGGGCTTGTGTTCTGCTCTCAATCATAAGATTTCCTTGTGCGGGACAGTCTAGTCCTGTTGGTTAGCTCCAGGAAGCCCCATACGGAAAGACTCCACAGCAGGGTTCTAAGGATGGATACCTGGACACCCCATCTCGCATTCCCATTGGCTCCTAGCAACAAGGCAGTTTCGATCTTCTGGCTCTGGGGCGAGCTACCCAGGGGGCTATGTTCAAATGGATTCTCATGAGGATGGGTCATAATGTGGGTTTGTTTCCATGGAGACCTTGGAATGTGGCGGTGGCTCAGGGGCCTTGCAGGATTCTTCTACACGGACGGTTTGACACAGCTCCAAAGAGCAAGCTTCCCATGTGGGGATGAGAGGTATTCTGTTTGGTGTCTCAGGATACCCCCATGTGCTGGTATTCAAAACCAGGCCTCTGAGGAGAGAGTCCTGCCCTGAGCAGCCCTCAAATGTGGTCATGGACTCATGGGCCATGCAGGTTACTCCTAGTCTGAGGGTTTTACACCCATACGAATAGTATTTCTTTTTTTTTTTTAATTTTTTAATTTTTTTCAGCATAACAGTATTCATTATTTTTGCACCACACCCAGTGCTCCATGCAATCCGTGCCCTCTACAATACCCACCACCTAGTGCCCCCAACCTCCCACCCCCCACCCCTTCAAAATTCTCAGATTGTTTTTCAGAGTCCATAGTCTCTCATGGTTCACCTCCCCTTCCAATTTCCCTCAACTCCCTTCTCCTCTCCATCTCCCCTTGTCCTCCATGCTATTTGTTATGCTCCACAAATAAGTGAAACCATATGATAATTGACTCTCTCTGCTTGACTTATTTCACTCAGCATAAACTCTTCCAGTCCCGTACATGTTGCTACAAAACTTGGGGATTCATCCTTTCTTTCTTTTTTTTTTTTTTTTTTTTTTTTACAGCTTTATAAACATATATTTTTATCCCCAGGGGTACAGGTCTGCGAATCGCCAGGTTTACACACTTCACAACACTCACCATAGCACATACCCTCCCCGATATCCATAACCCCACCCCCTCTCCCAACCCCCTCCCCCCATCAACCCTCAGTTTGTTTTGTGAGATTAAGAGTCACTTATGGTTTGTCTCCCTCCCAATCCCATCTTGTTTCATTTACTCTTCTCCTACCCCCTCAACCCCCCATGTTGCATCTCCTCTCCCTCATATCAGGGAGATCATATGATAGTTGTCTTTCTCCGATTGACTTATTTCGCTAAGCATGATACCCTCTAGTTCCATCCACGTCGTCGCAAATGGCAAGATTTCATTTCTTTTGATGGCTGCATAGTATTCCATTGTGTATATATACCACATCTTCTTTATCCATTCGTCTGTAGATGGACATCTAGGTTCTTTCCATAGTTTGGCTATTGTAGACATTGCTGCTATAAACATTCGGGTGCACGTGCCCCTTCGGATCACTATGTTTGTATCTTTAGGGTAAATACCCAGCAGTGCAATTGCAGGGTCATAGGGTAGTTCTATTTTCAACATTTTGAGGAACCTCCATGCTGTTTTCCAGAGTGGTTGCACCAGCTTGCATTCCCACCAACAGTGTAGGAGGGTTCCCCTTTCTCCGCATCCTCGCCAGCATCTGTCATTTCCTGACTTGTTCATTTTAGCCATTCTGACTGGTGTGAGGTGATATCTCATGGTGGTTTTGATTTGTATTTCCCTGATGCCGAGTGATATGGAGCACTTTTTCATGTGTCTGTTGGCCATCTGGATGTCTTCTTTGCAGAAATGTCTGTTCATGTCCTCTGCCCATTTCTTGATTGGATTCTTTGTTCTTTGGGTGTTGAGTTTGCTAAGTTCTTTATAGATTTTGGACACTAGCCCTTTATCTGATATGTCATTTGCAAATATCTTCTCCCATTCTGTCAGTTGTCTTTTGCTTTTGTTCACTGTTTCCTTTGCTGTGCAAAAGCTTTTGATCTTGATAAAATCCCAAAAGTTCATTTTTGCCCTTGCTTCCCTTGCCTTTGGTGATGTTCCTAGGAAGATGTTGCTGCGGCTGAGGTCGAAGAGGTTGCTGCCTGTGTTCTCCTCGAGGATTTTGATGGATTCCTTTCTCACATTGAGATCCTTCATCCATTTTGAGTCTATTTTCGTGTGTGGTGTAAGGAAATGATCCAATTTCATTTTTCTGCATGTGGCTGTCCAATTTTCCCAACACCATTTATTGAAGAGGCTGTCTTTTTTCCATTGGACATTCTTTCCTGCTTTGTCGAAGATGAGTTGACCATAGAGTTGAGGGTCCATTTCTGGGCTCTCTATTCTGTTCCATTGATCTATGTGTCTGTTTTTGTGCCAGTACCATGCTGTCTTGATGATGACAGCTTTGTAATAGAGCTTGAAGTCCGGAATTGTGATGCCACCAACTTTGGCTTTCTTTTTCAATATTCCTTTGGCTATTCGAGGTCTTTTCTGGTTCCATATAAATTTTAGGATTATTTGTTCCATTTCTTTGAAAAAAATGGATGGTACTTTGATAGGAATTGCATTAAATGTGTAGATTGCTTTAGGTAGCATAGACATTTTCACAATATTTATTCTTCCAATCCAGGAGCATGGAACATTTTTCCATTTCTTTGTGTCTTCCTCAATTTCTTTCATGAGTACTTTATAGTTTTCTGAGTATAGATTCTTAGTCTCTTTGGTTAGGTTTATTCCTAGGTATCTTATAGTTTTGGGTGCAATTGTAAATGGGATGGACTCCTTAATTTCTCTTTCTTCTGTCTTGTTGTTGGTGTAGAGAAATGCAACTGATGTCTGTGCATTGATTTTATATCCTGACACTTTACTGAATTCCTGTACAAGTTCTAGCAGTTTTGGAGTGGAGTCTTTTGGGTTTTCCACATAGAGTATCATATCATCTGCTAAGAGTGATACTTTGACTTCTTCTTTGCCGATTTGGATGCCTTTAATTTCCTTTTGTTGTCTGGTTGCTGAGGCTAGGACTTCTAGTACTATGTTGAATAGCAGTGGTGATAACGGACATCCCTGCCGTGTTCCTGACCTTAGCGGAAAAGCGTTCAGTTTTTCTCCATTGAGAATGATATTTGCGGTGGGTTTTTCATAGATGGCTTTGATAATATTGAGGTATGTGCCGTCTATCCCTACACTTTGAAGAGTTTTGATCAGGAAGGGATGCTGTACTTTGTCAAATGCTTTTTCAGCATCTATGGAGAGTATCATATGGTTCTTGTTCTTTCTTTTATTAATGTGTTGTATCACATTGATTGATTTGCGGATGTTGAACCAGCCTTGCAGCCCTGGAATAAATCCCACTTGGTCGTGGTGAATAATCCTTTTAATGTACTGTTGAATCCTATTGGCTAGTATTTTGGCGAGAATTTTTGCATCTGTGTTCATCAAGGATATTGGTCTGTAGTTCTCTTTTTTGTTGGGATCCTTGTCTGGTTTTGGGATCAAGGTGATGCTGGCCTCATAAAATGAGTTTGGAAGTTTTCCTTCTATTTCTATTTTTTGGAACAGTTTCAGGAGAATAGGAATTAGTTCTTCTTTAAATGTTTGGTAGAATTCCCCCGGGAAGCCGTCTGGCCCTGGGCTTTTGTTTGTTTGGAGATTTTTGATGATTGTTTCAATCTCCTTACTGGTTATGGGTCTGTTCAGGCTTTCTATTTCTTCCTGGTTCAGTTGTGGTAGTTTATATGTCTCTAGGAATGCATCCATTTCTTCCAGATTGTCAAATTTGTTGGCGTAGAGTTGCTCATAGTATGTTCTTATAATTGTCTGTATTTCTTTGGTGTTCGTTGTGATCTCTCCTCTTTCATTCATGATTTTATTTATTTGGTCCTTTCTCTTTTCTTTTTGATAAGTCTGGCCAGGGGTTTATCAATTTTATTAATTCTTTCAAAGAACCAGCTCCTAGTTTCGTTGATTTGTTCTATTGTTTTTTTGGTTTCTATTTCATTGATTTCTGCTCTGATCTTTATGATTTCTCTTCTCCTGCTGGGTTTAGGCTTTCTTTCTTGTTCTTTCTCCAGCTCCTTTAGGTGTAGGGTTAGGTTGTGTACCTGAGACCTTTCTTGTTTCTTGAGAAAGGCTTGTACCGCTATATATTTTCCTCTCAGGACTGCCTTTGTTGTGTCCCACAGATTCTGAACTGTTGTGTTTTCATTATCATTTGTTTCCATAAATTTTTTTCAATTCTTCTTTGATTTCCTGGTTGACCCATTCATTCTTTAGAAGGATGCTGTTTAGTCTCCATGTATTTGGGTTCTTTCCAAATTTCCTCTTGTGATTGAGTTCTAGCTTTAGAGCATTGTGGTCTGAAAATATGCAGGGAATGATCCCAATCATTTTGATACCGGTTGAGACTTGATTTAGGACCAAGAATGTGATCTATTCTGGAGAATGTTCCATGTGCACTAGAGAAGAATGTGTATTCTGTTGCTTTGGGATGAAATGTTCTGAATATATCTGTGATGTCCATCTGGTCCAGTGTGTCATTTAAGGCCTTGATTTCCTTGTTGATCTTTTGCTTGGATGATCTGTCCATTTCAGTGAGGGGAGTGTTAAAATCCCCTACTATGATTGTATTCTTGTCGATGTGTTTCTTTGATTTTGTTATTAATTGGTTTATATAGTTGGCTGCTCCCACGTTAGGGGCATAGATATTTAAAATTGTTAGATCTTCTTGTTGGACAGTTCCTTTGAGTATGATATAGTGTCCCTCCTCATCTCTTATTATAATCTTTGGCTTAAAATCTAATTGATCTGATATAAGGATTGCCACTCCCGCTTTCTTCTGATGTCCATTAGCATGGTAAATTCTTTTCCACCCCCTCACTTTAAACCTGGAGGTGTCTTCGGGTGTAAGATGAGTTTCTTGTAGGGAACATATAGATGGTTTTTGTTTTTTTATCCATTCTGATACCCTGTGTCTTTTGATTGGGGCATTTAGCCCATTAACATTCAGGGTAAGTATTGAGAGATATGAATTTAGTGCCATTGTATTGCCTGTAAGGTGACTGTTATTGTATATTGTCTCTGTTTCTTTCTGATCTACTACTTTGAGGGTCTCTCTTTGCTTAGAGGACCCCTTTCAATATTTCCTGTAGAGCTGGTTTGGTATTTGCAAATTCTTTCAGTTTTTGTTTGTCCTGGAAGCTTTTAATCTCTCCGTCTATTTTCAATGATAGCCTAGCTGGATATAGTATTCTTGGCTGCATGTTTTTCTCATTTAGTACTCTGAATATATCATGCCAGCTCTTTCTGGCCTGCCAGGTCTCTGTGGATAAGTCTGCTGCCAATCTAATATTTTTACCATTGTACGTTACAGACTTCTTTTCCCGGGCTGCTTTCAGGATCTTTTCTTTGTCACTAAGACTTGTCAATTTTACTATTAGGTGACGGGGTGTAGACCTATTCTTATTGATTTTGAGGGGGGTTCTCTGAACCTCCTGGATTTTGATGCTTGTTACCTTTGCCTTATTGGGGAAATTCTCTCCAATAATTCTCTCCAATATACCTTCTGCTCCCCTCTCTGTTTCCTCTTCTTCTGGAATCCCGATTATTCTAATGTTGTTTCGTCTTATGGTGTCACTTATCTCTCGAATTCTCCCCTCGTGGTCCAGTAGCTGTTTGTCCCTCTTTTGCTCAGCTTCTTTATTCTCTGTCATTTGGTCTTCTATATAGCTAATTCTTTCTTCTGCCTCATTTATCCTAGCAGTGAGAGCCTCCATTTTTGATTGCACCTCATTAATAGCTTTTTTGATTTCAACTTGGTTAGATTTTAGTTCTTTTATTTCTCCAGAAAGGGCTTTTATATCTCCCGAGAGGGTTACTTTAATATCTTCCATGCCTTTTTCAAGCCCGGCTAGAACCTTGAGAATCATCATTCTGAACTCTATATCTGACATATTACCAATGTCTGTATTGATTAGGTCCCTAGCCTTTGGTATTGCCTCTTGTTCTTTTTTTGTTGTTGTGAATTTTTCCGCCTTGTCATTTTGTCCTGATAAGAGTTTATGAAGGAGCAAGTAAAATACTAAAAGGGTGGCAACATCCCCAGGAAAATATGCTTTAGCCAAATCAGAAGAGATCCCAAATCGTGAGGGGGGATAAAGGGGATAAAAAGGGGTTCAGAAAGAAAGAAAGAAAAAAAAACTATTAAAAAAAAGAAAGCCAATAAAGAAAAAATATAAAAAGAGGAAAAAATATATATATATTAGATAAACTATTTAAAAAACGTTAAAAAAAGAAAACGGTAAAAGTTAAAAAAAAATTAGCAGAAGAAGAGAAAAAAAAAAAAAATTGAAAAAGAAAAAAAAATTAAATTAACTGCAAGGCTAAAAAATCATGGGGAGAAAGCCATGAGTTCCGTGCTTTGCTTTCTTCTCCTCTGGAATTCCGCCGTTCTCCTTGGTAGGTGAACTTGGTCCTGGCTGGGTTTCCCATTGATCTTCTGGGGGAGGGGCCCGTTGTAGTGATTCTCAAGCGTCTTTGCCCCAGGCGGAGTTGCACCGCCCTTACCCGGGGCCGCGCTGAGTCATCAGCTCGGGTTCGCTTTCGGGAGCTTTTGTTCCCTGAGCGCTTTCCGTAGAGTCCAGAGGATGGGAATAAAGATGGCGGCCCCCCGGTCTCCGGGCCGGAGGAGCCGAGAGCCCGGGGCCCCACTCCTCAGTGCGCCCTCAGAGAACAGCGCCAAGTGACTCCCGTCACCCTGGCCTCCGGCCGCGCTCCGAGCTGACCGAGCCTGCGACCGGTTCAAGGCAACCCTGAGCTGAGAGTCACTCCTCGGCTCTGTCTCTGCAGCCGGCTTCCCCGTTCTAATACCGGTAAGCTCTGCGACACTGAGACACCCCCGATCCTTCTGCGACCCTGCGGGAGCTGAGGCCGCGCTGACCCCACCTGGGCTTCACCCAGTTGAGCCTCTGGAGCGATGTCCCTCAGCGGAACAGACTTTTAAAAGTCCCGATTTTGTGCTCCGTTGCTCCGCCGCTCGCCGGGAGCCGGCCCCTCCCCCCGCGGTCTATCTTCCCGTCGCTTTGGATTCACTTCTCCGCCAGTCCTACCTTGCAGAAAGTGGTTGATTTTCTGTTTCTGGAATTGCTGTTCTTCTTCTCTTCAATCTCCTGTTGGATTTGTAGGTGTTTGCAATCTTTAGATAAGCTATTTAGCTGATCTCCCGCTACCCGAAGTAGTCTCAGCCTGCTACTTCTCCGCCATCTTGACTCCTCCTCTAGTATTTCTTTTTTTTTTAAAGATTTTATTTATTTGTCAGAGAGAGAGAGGGAGAGAGTGCGAGCACAGGCAGACAGAATGGCAGGCAGAGGCAGAGGGAGGAGCAGGCTCCCTGACAAGCAAGGAGCCTGATGTGGGACTCGATCCCACGACGCCGGGATCATGACCCAAGCCGAAGGCAGCTGCTTAACCAACTGAGCCACCCAGGCGTCCCATGAATAGTACTTCAACTCAGGTCCCAATTGGTCCCATTGCTGGCACCAATGTCTCCACATCTAACTTACCATGTCCCTAGGCTTCAATATTAATCCTAGGTGGGTTTCCCAGGTTTCCATATGGAGAGCCCTGCTCTCAAATCTTTCCATATAGGAGAAACTTGAACCATCAAAGAGGATTTCCCTGTCCTGCAGAAGAAAACGTTGCTGTTTGAACTTGCACACAATCTCCAGAGTGGGAAAACGTCCATGGCCTTATGAGGACACCCCCAAATTACGTGGTCATCATGGACAAAACTCCAACATGAGTGAATGGCGGACACTTGCCCTTACTTAAGATAGATGGATCTTGCCTCAGCCTCTGCTTTTCGGCCTGCCATGTCCTAGGACCTAAAGCTAAGTCTAGCTTGTGTTGTTAGACTTCTGTCCTAACACTCCTGGCCCACAAGGCCTCCAGATTGGGAATTCTGGAGCCACAACACAGCACGTTACCAGTCCACCAGAGGGAAAAAGTGCCCTATGGGCCTACACAAAAACCTCAAAAGAGGATCAACCTGCACAGCTCTCAAGGACACCCATAAATCATAGGCCACCCTGTGCACTAATGCTCTGTCTGACACAGCCTGATCCCTGACCTCCTGGCTCCCACCCAGATATCTGGCTGTCTATCCAGCAGATCAGACCTCTGATGGCCTTAGACCATCATCTCTACCCAACCTGTGTATTCAGGCATCTGTCCCCAGACCTTATCTCAAATCCCTGCACATGGGGGAACCTAATGCACAAAACGGAACTCCTCCTTCCCCTTGGCACAAAACCTTGATGTTGGGATGGATGTGATATCCTTGGAGTAGGAGAAACTGCATGGTGTATGAAGCTACGCCCCCTGTTCAGTGCCATGGCAATGGGCACTAATGCTCATTTTGACCCTCATCCTGAGTCAGTTTTGAAATAAGGACCGTCAGTAGATTTACTATAAGCATGAAGATTGGGCCTGCCATGACCTTACTCCCAAATCCTAACACATGATGCGGTTTCCAGGCACCTGCACCCAGAGACCTGATCTGGAATCCCTCCTTTTCTGGGACCTTTGAGACAGACAACAGGACACCTCCTTTCCCCCAGAATGACACAAAACTATTGAGATCCAGACAAAACTCCCAGAAAGGGAGAAACTTTGATGCCCCATGAGGCCACCCCTACATTCTGCGGACATCCTAGATCCTAGACACAAAATCCAGAGACAATAGCTTCAGTTAGCACCTCACACTCGCCCTAATCTCATATCCCAATTTAGCTTGCCTCAGGGTCTGAAGATCAGGCCAGCCATACCTTCTGCCCTAACCTTAGCCCTAGTTTCTGTTTTCAGACTAATGTCGCCAGAGCCCTAGCTCACAAAAAGCCCAGCCTGGGATCCCTGGAGCAGCACCAGAGGACTGTGCTATCCCTCCAGAAGGAAACTGTGCCCGTTAGAGGTTTTAAAACACTCCAGATTAAGAGAGACCTGAAAGGCACCCAAAGCCGCAATAATTTCGTAGGCTGCCGTGGACAAAAATGAGCATTCTGACATACCCTGAACACCTAACTCCAGTCAGACACCCAAGAAGATGGCACCAGAGATGGAAGATTGAACCTGACATGCCCCTGGGCCCTAATATGAACCCCAGCTTAGGTTTTCAGACGTCTGTCCCCAGAGGCCTGGTCTCGATTACCAACATATGGGTGATCCTTGAGCCCCAAAACAGAACACGTCCTGATCCTAGAAGGAAACCTTGCAATTTGGAGCTGTGTCAAACCTGCAGGGTAGGCGAATCCTGTATATCACCTGAGCTCTCGCCACAGTCCAAGGCCGTCCTGGACATAAACCTGCATTGTGACCCATCATCTCGAGACTCCATTTCAACTCAGCCCCCTTTTACATCATCCCAGACCCAGGAGATCGAACTTACCATGTTCCAAGGCAACAATGGTAATGTTAGGTGGGGTTTCCAGGCATCCATATGTAGAGTCCTGTTATTGAATCTTTCCATATGGCACAGCCTTGAACCATCAAACAGGATTTCCCTTGTGCTTCAGAAGGAAACCTTGCAGTTTGGAGCAGCTCACAATCCCCAGAGTGGGAAAACCTCCATGGCATCTTGGGGTCACCCTTACATTAGGCGCCCTCATTGACACAAACTCCAGCCTGAGCGAAAATCTGACACTCACCTTAACATCAGATTCTGATAATCTAGGTTCAGCCTCTGCAGACTGGGCCTACCATGCCCTAGGCCCTAAACCTAACCCTAGCTTTTATTTTCACACTTTTCGTCCTTAAATTTCTGGCCCAAAAGCCCTCAAGATTGGGAATTCTGGAGCCACAAAGTAGCACTATGCCTGCCCACCACAAGAAAAAGTTCCCTATGGGCTGCCCCAAATCATCAGATGAGGATCTACCTCCACTGCCCTCAAAAGCACCCCAATTTCTTAGGCGGTCTTGTGCACTAATGCTCTGTCTGACACAGCCTGAACCCAGACCTCCTGTCAGCCACCCAGATAGCTGGCTGCATATCCAGCAGATGGGACCTGCCATGGCCCTAGACCATCATCGCTACCCAACATAGCTTTTCAGGCATCTGTAATTCGACCTTATCTCATATCCCTGCATATGGGGGAAGCTGATGCACAAAAGAGTACTCCTTCCCCATGGCAGGAAAACTTGCTGTTGGGATGGGTGTATAACCCTTGGAGTAAGGAAAACCAGCATGGCCCATTAGGCCACGCCAACTCATGAGGGCCGCCATGGGCACATACATGCATTGTGACCCTCAGCCTGAGCCTATTTTCAGTACGGGCCCCTCAGGAGCTGGACTAAGAGCCCACATATCTAAGAGCCTGCATTTCTAAGAGCCCACATATAGGACCAAGGCCTTCCTTGGTGCTAGGCCCAAATCCTAACACACAGTGTTGTTTTCCAGGCGCCTGTACTCAGAGTCCATCTCTGGAATCCCTCTATTTGGGGGACCCCTGAAACAGAGAACAGGACTCTTCCTTTCCCCTAGAATGACACCAAACTATCGAGAGCCTGGTAGAATCCCCAGAGAAAGAGAATCTTCCAAGGTCCCATGAGGCCACCCCTACACTGCTTCCAATCCTAGACACACAATCCAGAGACAGAAGCCTAAGCTACAACCTCACACTTGCCCTAATATCAATCCCAGAGAGCTACCATCAGGGTCTCTAGATCGTACCTCCACAACCTTGGCCCTAACCATAACCCGGTTTGTGTTTCTGGACATCTGTTCCCAAAGCCCTGGGCAAACACACTCTGCAGGTTGAGGCATCCAGAGCCATACCGCAGGACTGTGCCTGCACTCCCAAAGGAAACCGTGCCATTTACAGTTCCCAATTCCCTCCAGATTAGGAGAATCCTGCAAGGCCCCCAGTGCCTCCCCAATTTTGTATGCCACCCTTGACAAAATGCGCAGTCTGATACACCCTGAACACCCTGGCAGACTCCCAGGTAAATGGCCCTAGAGACAGAAGATTGAACCTGATATGCCCCAGGCCTTAATCTGAATCCTAGCTTAAGTTTTCAGGCATCTGTACCCAGAGCCCTGGTCTCTAATACCAACATAGGGGGTCCCTGAATGTTAGGGTCCATGATCAAAGGAACAAGACTGACATAAAGTGAAAATCAAACAAAGCTTTATCTTGCGCCAAGCATCGAAAATCAAACTGACTGGTAGGGGCCATCTCTTACAAAGAGACGATGACGATGACCCTGACAAGGCCACTCCCAAGAAGGCTGCTCCAGATGAGGCCACTCCAGACGAGGCCTCTCCCAAGAGGAGGCCACTCTGGATGAGGCCACTCCCAGGATGAGGCCACTGCTGACAAGGTCACTCCCCAGACAGGGCCACTCCCTGGAATGAGGCTGCTCTGGCGAGGCTGTTCCACGGACAGGACTGCTCCCAAGAAGAGGCCACTCTGGACGAGGCCACTGCTGAAGAGATCGCTCCCTGGACAGGGCCGCTTCCCGGAATGAGGCTGCTCCAGTGATGCTGATGTCCAGACGGGGCCGCTCTCCAGAATGATTCTGCTCTGGCGCGGCCGCTCACGGCAGTGCTCCGACCCAGGGTGGCGAGGCCGCTCACGGTGGGGCCGAGGCCTAGGACATCGAGGCCGCTCGCTGTGGCGAGGCTGCTGGCGGCGAGGCCGTTGGCCGTGGCAGCGCTGCCTATGACTACAATGACCAGGACGACCACAATGCTCCTGACGACCATGATGACCACCACGCTCTGACTCTCCTGAAGACTACCCTAAAGGCTATCCCAACGGCTATTCTAATGGCTATCCTAACAGCTATTCTGCTATTCTAAATCCTCCTACTACTCCAATGGCTATTGTGACTCCTACTACTCTAACGGCTATTCTAACTCCTCCTACTACTCCCCCTACCCCAGCCTCACAGACTAACATTTATAGAAGTGGTTGAGCCCAGCCCTCACACAGGTGGCCAATGGGATTTCAACTCACCACAGTAAATATATGCGTGCCCCACTGATTGGATGTCTCCATCCGGCCTGACCCGCCACTATATCTGGGGTTTGCAACTAAGTTCCTCTGGCTAACCAGGCCCTTATGTTTGAGCACAAAACAGAACACCCTCTGTACCTAGAATTGTACAGGACCTATTATGTGGAGCTGTGTCAAAGCCTCAAATAGAACATACCTGTTCTGTATGTCCATACCTGTTTGAGCACAAAACAGAACACCCTCTTACCCAGAAGGGTACAGAACCTATTATGTGGAGCTGTGTCAAAGCCTCAGGGCATGAGAATCCTGCATGGTCACTGACCACTGCCACATTCCAAGGTCTCCATGGACACAAGCCCGCATTGTGACCCAAAAGCATGAGACTCATCCTTCTCGGTTGCTCGCCCCGGAGGCAGCAGATGGGACCTGCACTGTTCCTAGGTACCAATGGGAATGCTAGGAGGGGTTTCCAAGCATCCAACATAGAGCCCTGCTCTCAAATCTTTCAATATGGGGAAGCATTGAGCCAACAAACAGAACTCCCCATGTCCTGCAGAAGGAAACCTTGTGCTTTGGAGCAGCTCACAGGCCCCAGAATGGGTAAAGCTCCATGGTCTCATGAGGCTACTGCTCCATTAGGCAGCCATCATGGACACAAATTCCAGCCTGAGGGAACTTCTGCCACTCACCATTACTTCAGATGCTGGAGATCTCGATTCAGCCTCTGCAGATTGGTCTGCCATGCCCTAGGCCCTAAACCTAAAACTAGCTTGTGTTTTCAGACTTCCATCCTCACACTTCTGCCCCACAAGATCTCCAGACTGGAAATTCTGGAGGCACAACACAGCACTCTGCGTGCCCAACAGAAGGAAAAGTTGCCTATGGGGCTGCACAAACACACGAATGAGGATCAACGTGCACAGACTTCGATGGAACCACAATTTCATAGGCCGCCCTGTGCACTGATGCTCTCTCTGACACAGCCTGAGTTCAGATCTCCCATCAGCCACCCAGTTAGCTGAACGCATATCCAGCAGGTCAGAACTGCCCAGGCCCTCTGCCGTCATCTTTATGGAACCTGGGTTTTCAGACATCTCTCCACAGACCTTATCTCAAATCCCTGCACCTCGGGGAACCTGATACACAGAACAGAACTCCTCCTTTCCCATTTCAAGAAACCTTGCTATTGGGATGATGATGGGAGGCAGAGTCAAATACTCAGAGTAGGATAAACCTGCATGGCCCATGTGGACACGCCCATGCTTGAGAGTCACCTTGGGCACAAACATGCACTGTGACCCTCAGTGTGAACCCATTTTCCAAAAAGGCCTCTCAGAGGCTCGTCCAAGAGCTCGCATATTGGGCTGGCCATGACCCTAGGCACCAATCCTAACCAAAGGTGGAGTTTTCCAGTTTTCCATACCTGGGGCTCTGCTCTGGAATCCCTCTTTTGGAGGGACCCCTGAGACAAAAAACAGGACTCCTCCCTTCCTACAGAATGACCCCAAATGATTGGGAGCCAGGTGAAATCCCCAGAGAGGGAGAATCATTCATGGCCCATGAGGCCACCCCTACATTCCACGGCCATCCTTGACACAAAATCCAGAGACAAAAGCCTGAGCTACGGCCTCACACTCGCCCTTATTTCCTATTCAGAGGACTGTAGATCTGTAGATCTGGCCTGCCATGCCCTCAGCCAAATACCTAAGCCGAGTTTGTGTTTTCACATTTCTGTCCCCACAGCCCTGTTCCACACAGCCTTCAGGCTGGGGCCTCTGGAGTGACAACACAGTACTGTGCCTTCCCTCTCAAAGGAAACTCTGGCCGTTCCAAGGGCCACAACCCTACAGATTAGGAGAAACCTACAATTCCCCTGAGGCCATCCCAGTTGCTTGGTCCACAGTGGAAAAAAAGGTGCTTTCTCACACAACCTGAGCAACTACCTCCACTCAGACACGCAGACAGATATCCCACAAACAGAAGATTGAACCGGACAGGCCCCTAGGCCCTAATCTGAATGCTAGCTTAGGTTTGCAGGCATCTCTCCTCAGAGGACTGGTCTCCAATACTAGCATATGGGGTTTCCTGAGGCACAAAAGAGAACACCTCTCGTTTCCACATGGGAAGCTTGCTATGGGGAGCTCTGTGAAATCCTCCGGGTAGGAGAATCCTGCAGGGACCCCGAGCCACCCCCACATTCCAGGTTCTCCATGGACACAAACCTGCATTTTGACCGAACCTCATGAGAGTCCATTTCAACTCAGCACCCTGGGTATCTCTGCCCAGAGTGAGCAAATTGAAACTCTCTTGTCCTTAGGAGCCAATGGAAATGTAAGGTGGGGTTTACAGGCATTCATCCTTAGAGCCCTGTTTTCGAATCTTTCTGTATAGGACATCCTTGAGCCATGCAACAGGACTCGCCTGTCCCACTGAAGGAAACACGGTTTGGCGCAGCTCACTTCCCCCAGAGTGGGGAAACCTCCATGGCCTCATGAGGCCCCCTCTTCATTAATGTGCCATCTTGTACACAAACTCCAGCCTGAGCCAATGTCTGATCCTTGCCCTTACATCAGAGGCTGGAGATCTTGATTCAGACCCTGCAGAGTGGGCCTGCTGTGCCCACGACCCGATACATAACCCTAGTTTGTGTTTTCGGAATTCCGTCCTCACACTCCTGGCCCACAAGCCCTCCAGAGTGTGAATTCTGGAGCCACAACACAGCACTCTGCCTGTGCACCAGAAAAAAAAAAAAAAAAAAAAAGTGCACTATGGGCCTGCCCAGAAACCCCAAAAGAGAATCAACCTGCTCGGCCCTCGAACGCACCCCAATTTCCCTAGGCCATCCTGTGCACTAATGATCTGTCTAACACAGGCTGAGCCCAGACCTCCGGTCAGACACCCAGACGGCTGGCCGCATATGCAGCAGATCGAACACGCCTCAGCCATCATCTCTTCCCAACCTGGGGTTTTAGGTATCTGTCCCTACACCTTCTCTCAAATCCCTGCATATGGGGGAACCTGATGCACAAAACAGAACTCCTCCTTCTCCATGGCAAGAAATCTTGCTGCTGGGATGGAGGTCAAAGTGAAACCCACAGAGGTGGAGAAACCTGAATGGCCCATGAGGCCACGCCCGTGCTTGAGGGCCACCTTGGGCACAAACACTCATTGGGACTCTCAGCCTCAGAGCTGTTTTTCAAATGAGGCTACTGGGTAGCTGGACTAAGAGCCCACATATCAGGCATGCCATGCCCCTAGGCCCAATCCTAAGCAAAGGTGTGGTTTTCTGGTTGCCATACCTGGAGCTCTGCTCTGGAATCCCTTTTTTGGAGGGACCCCTGAAACAAAAAACAGGACTTTTGCCTTCCCACACAATGACCCCAAAAGATGGGGACCTGGGCCAAATCCAGAGAGAGGGAGAATCATCCATGGCCCTTGAGGCCACCTCTACGTTTCTCGGCCATCCTTGACACAAAATCCAGAAACAAAATCCTGAGTAACTGCCACACAATCGCCCTTCTTTCATATCCACTGGAGCTCCTCTCAGTCTGTAACTCAGGCCCACTATAACCGCAGTCTGAAACCTAACCCGAGTTTGTGTTTACAGATTTCTGTCCCCACAGCCCTGGCCCACACACCCTCCAGGCTAGTGCCTCTGGAGCCACACCGCAGGACTGTACCTGCCATCTAGAAAGAAACTGTGCCCAAACCATTGGCCACAAAACTACAGATTAGGAGAAACCTACAAGGCCCCCAAGCCCATCCCAATTGGGTAGTCCACTCTGGACAAAAAGGCAATTCTGATGCAACCTCAGCAACTACCTCCACTCAGACATGCATACAGATGTCCCCAGAGGCAGAAGATTGAACCGGACTTGCCCCTAGGCCCTAATATGTACCCTAGCTTAGGTTTGCAGGCATATCTGCCCAGAGGCCTGGTTTCGAATACCAGCATATGGGGCTTTCCTGAGGCACAAACAAAAGCACCTCTTGTCTCCACATGGGAACTTGCCTAAGGGGAGCTGTATAAAACTCTCCCGCTAGGAGAATCCTGCAGGGTCAATGAGCCACTGCCACATTCCAGGGTCTCCATGGACACAAACCTGCATTATGACCCATCAGCATGAGAGTCCATGTCAACTCAGCCCCTTGGGTAGCTCGTCCCAGAGCCAGCAGATCAAACCTGCCTTCTCCCTAGTGGCCAATGGGAATGTGAGGTGGCGTTTTCAGGCATCTGTCCTTAGAGCCCTGCTCTCGAATCATTCCGTAATGGGCAGCCTTGATCCATCCAGCAGGGCTCACGTATCTCACAGAAGGAAAACTTGCTGTTCGGAGGAGCTCACAACCCCCAGAGTGGGAAAACCTCCATGGCCTCATGAGGCCACCCTTCCATTCAGGAGCCATCATGGTCGCAAACTCCAGCCTGTGCCAACGTCTGATACTCGCCCTTACTTCAGATGCTAGACATCTCAATTCAGCCTCTGCAGAGTGGGCCTCTTATGCCCTCCACCTGAAACCTAACCCTAGCTTTTGTTGTCAGTCTTCCATCCTCCCACTCCTGGCCCAGAAGCCCTTCACATGGGGAATTATGGAGCCACAACACAGCAGTCTGCCTGCGCACCAGATGAAAAAAAGTGTCTAATGGAGCTGCCCAGAAACCCCAAATGCAGATCCACCTGCACGGCCCTTGACCGCACCCCAATATCCTAGGCCACCCTGTGCACTAATGCTCTGTCTGATACCAGCCTGAGTCCAGACCTCTCGTCTCACACCGAGACAGCTGGCTGCATATATAGCAGATTGAACCCACCATGACTCTCTGCCGTCATCTCTTCCCAACCTGGGTTTTCAGGCATCTGTCCCTAGATTTTCTTTCAAATCCCTGCATATGGGTGGGCCTGATGCACAAAACCGGACTACAACTTCCCCATGGAAAGAAATGTTGCTTTTACGATAGTGTCAAAGTCAAACTCTCAGAGTCCAGAAACCTGCATGGCCCATGAGGCCATGCCCATGTTTGAGGGCCGCTTGTGCACAAACACCCATTGTGACCCTCAGCCTCAGCCCCATTTTCAAATGAGGCCTCTTGGTAGCTGAACCAAAAGCCCGCATATCGGGCTTGTCATGCCCCTAGGACCCAATCCTTACCAAAGTTGGGATTTTCCGATTGCCCGTACCTGGGGCACTGCTTTGGAATCCCTATTTTGGAGGGAGCCCTGAGGCAGAAAAAGGACTCCTGCCTTCCCTTACAATAACCCCAAACGACTGGGATCTGGGCCAAATTCCCAGAGATGGAGAATTGTCCATGGCCCAAGAGGCCAACTCTGCATTCTTCGGCCATCCTTGACACAAAATCCAGAGACTAAAGCCCGAGCGACTGCCTCACACTCGAACTTCTTTCATATCCTGAGAACCTCCCGTCATGGCCTGTAGATCAGGTCTACCATACCCTCTGCCCGTACCCTAAGCTGAGTTTGTGTTTCCAGATTTTTGTACGTACAGCTCTGGCACACACATCTTCGAGGCTGGGGCCTCTGGAACAACACCGCAATACTGCTCCTGCCCCCCCTGAAAGAAACTGTGCCGAGTCCATTGACCACAAACCTACAGGTTAGGAGAAACCTACAATGCCCCCGAGCCCATCCTATTACGTAGTCCTCCCTGAACAAAAGGGCATTTCTGACTCAACCTGAGCAACCACCTCCACTCAGACACACAGGCAGATGTCCCCAGAGACAGAAGATTGAACCGGACATGCCCCTACACCCTAATCTGAAACTAGCATAGGTTTGCAAGCATCTCGCCCTGAGTTCTGGTTTTGAATAACAGCATATGGGGGTTTCCTGAGGCACAAAACAGAGAATCTCTCGTCTCCACATGGAAACCATGCTTTTGGGATCTGTGTAAAACACTCCAGGTAGGAGCATCCTGCAGAGCCACTGGGCGACCGCCACATTCCAAGACTTTGATGGACACAATCCCACATTAAATGGGGACATGAGAGTCCATTTCAACACATCCCCCTGGGTAGCTCACCCCAGAGACAGCAGATCTAGGCTGCTTTGTCCCTAGAAGCCAATGGGAATGCAAGGTGGGGTTTCCAGGCATCCATCCTTAGAGCCCTGCTCTCTAATCTTTCCATATGGGGCATTCTTGAAGCATCCAACAGGACTCGCCTGTCCCGAAGAAGGAAACCTTGCAGATTGGAGCAGCTCACAACCCGCAGTGTGGGAAAACCTCCATAGAATCAAAAGTCTCCCCCTTCATTAAGGGGCCAACATGGACATAAACTCCAGCCTGAGCCAATGTCTGATAGTAGCCCTGATATCAGATGCAGGAGATCTCGATTTAGCCTCTTCAGAGGGGGCCTGCCATGACTGTGCCCAGGGAGGCCCTCATGAGTGGGCGGGGTTTCATGGGCCAAGCAGCTGGCTCCCACTCTGAGTGTTGGACACCCATCCCAACAGCCAGGTTTACTGCCATGGGGAAGGAGGGGTACTCTTTTGTGCTTCAGGTTCCCCCATAGGCAGGGATTTGAGCTCAGGTATGGGGACAGATGCCTGAATCCCCAGGTTAGGTAGAGATGATGGCCTCAGGCCACGGCAGGTCCCAACTGCAGGATATGGGTCCCGCTATCTGGGTGGCTGACAGGAGGTCAGGGCTCGGGCTGTGTCAGATCGAGCATTAGTGCACAGAGCGGCCTATGATATTGGGTTTCATTGAGGGCCATGCAAGTGGACCATTATGTGGGGTTTCTGGGCAGACCCATAGGGCACTTCTTACTGGAGTGCAGGTAGAAGTCTGCATTGTAGCTCCAGAATTCCCAATGTGGAGGGCTTGCAGGTGAGGAGTGTGAGGATGGAAGTCTAAAAACAAAAGCTACGGTAAAGTTCAGTGCTGAGCACATGGCAGTTCCTATGTGTAGCAGCTGTTTCGTGATCTCCAGAACCTGAGTAAGGGCGAGTGTCAGATGTCCGCTCATGGTGGAGTTTGTATCCATGAAGGTCAATGAATGCTGGGGTGGCCTCAAGAAGCCTTGGAGCTTTCCCAAGCTGGAGCTTATGGTCTGCTCAAAAGAACAAGGTGTCTCTCTGTGGGACAGAGGGAGTCCGGTTAAAGGACTAGAGGGTCCCTCATATGGAAAGATTCGATAGCAGAGCTCTCCAAATGGATGCCTGGAAAGCCCACTTCGCGTTACCATTGCAGGCGAGGAACTGGACAGCTTTGATCCACTGGCGCTAGTTCGAAGTTCCAAGTGATCTGAGTTGACAGAGGTACTGAGTCTGATGGGTCACAATGCTGCTTGGTGTCCAGTTAAACATTAGAATGTGGCAGTGGCTCTGGGGCCATGCAGGATTATCCTAGCCTGAGGGTTTGACCCAGTTCCCAAGAGCCAGGTTTCCTTCTCGGGATGGAAGGGGTTCTGTTGTATGGCTCAGGGATCACACATTGGACCATTTGTTGGTTTTCCAGAACAGGCCTCTGGGACAGAGGCCTGAAAATGTAAACTATGGTTCCAATGAGGTCCTAGGAGTATGTCAGGTTCATTCATTGGACTCAGGGCCATAGGCCTGAAAATGTAAGCTATGGTTCCAATGAGGTCCTAGGGGTATGTCAGGTTCATTCTTTGGACTCAGGGCCATTGACCTGTGTGTCTTCCTGGAGGTAGGTGCTGAGGCTGTGTCGACTGCACTTTTTTTTTTTTTTTTCCAGGGCAGCCTATGAAATTGGGGTGGGCTCAGGGGCCTTTGAGGTTTCTCTTAATGTGGAGGGTTTGGGCAACTGAGACGGGTAAAGTTACCTCGGGAGAGCAGGCCCAGTGATTCGGTGTGTTTCTGGAGGCACCATCCTGGAGGGAATGTGGGTCAGGCTTTGGGACCAAAGTCTTCAGATACAAACTCGGGTAGGGGTTAGCGTCAAGGTGATGACAGGCCGGATCTGCAGGCCCTGAGGGCACTTCCTGGTGATTTGAAATTAAGGTGGCTGAGAGGCTGAAGTACAGACTTTGATGTCTGGATTGTGTGTCTAGGATGGCCACGGAATGGAGGGGGGCCTCATGGGTCCATGGTAGATTCTTCCTATCTTGGGATTCTGCCTGGCTCCCAAGAGTTTGGTGTCTTTCTGGGGGAAGGGAAGAGTGCTGTTTTCTGTCTCAGGGGTCCCGCCCAACCAGGGATTCCAGAGACGGATTCTGGGTCCCGGCACCTGGATAACCCCACCAAGGGTTAGGATTTGGGCCTAGAGCATGACAGGCCCGCGCTGTGGGTTCCTGGTCCCACTCACGAGTGGGCTTGTTTGAAATCGGTCTCAGGCTGAGGGTCACAATGCCTGTTTGTGCCCAGCTGCCCCTCCTGAGTGGGCGTGGTCTCATGGGCCATGCAGCTGGCTCCAACTCTGAGGGTTGGACAACCATCTCAACATCCAGTTTTCTTGCCATGGGGAAGGAGGAATAGTCTTTTGTGTCTCAAGTTCCCCCATGGGCAGGAATTTGAACAAAATTCTGGGGACAGATACCTGACTACCCAGGTTGGTTTGAGATGAAGGCCTCGGGCCAAAGCAGGTCCCACCTGCAGGATATGGGACCTGTTATCTGGATGGCTAACAGGATGTCGGGGCTCGGGTTGTGTCAGAAAGAGCATTAGTTCACAGGGCAGCATATGATATTGGGGTGCTGTTGAGGGCCATGTAGGTGGATCCACATGTTGGGGTTCTGGGCAGACCCATAGGGGACTTCTTTCTGTTGGGCAGGCAGAAGGCTGCATTGTGGCTTCAGAATTCCCAATAAGGAGGGCTTGCAGGCGAAGAGTGTGAGGATGGAAGTCTGAAAACACAAGCTATGGTTAACTCCTGTGCCGACCACATGGCAGTTCCAATGTGAGAGGCTGTTTTGAGATCTCCAACACCTGAGGAAGGGTGAGTGTCCGATGTCTGCTCATGCTGGAGTTTGTATCCATGATGTCCAACAAATGGTGGGGTGGCCTCAAGAAGCTTTGGTGGCTTACCCAAGCTGGAGCTTGTGAGACGCTCCAAACAGAAAGGTGTCCCTCTGCGGGACAGGGGAAATCCGGTTAGAGGGCTCCAGGATCCCCATATGGAAAGATTCGATAGCAGAGCTCTCCGAGTGGATGCCTGGAAAGCCCACCTCGTGTTACCATTGCAGCTGAGGAACTGGACAGCTTTGATCCACTGGCTCTAGTTCAAAGATCCAAGTGATCTGAGTTGACGGAGGTCCTCAGTCTGTTGGGTCACAATGCTGTTTTGTGTCCAGGGATACCTTAAAATGTGGTGGTTGCTCTGGGGCCATGCAGAATTCTCCTAGCCTGAGGGTTGGATCCAGTTCCAAATAGCAAGGTTTCCTTTATCGGAACATGAGGGGTTCTGTTGAATGGCTAAGGGACCACACGTTGGACTGTATTTTGTTTTCCAAAACAGGCCTCGGGGAACAGAGACCTAAAAACCTAAGCTAGGTTTCCGATGAGGTCCTAGGGGCATGTCAGGTTCAATCATCGAACTCTGGGCCTTTGACCTGCGTGTCTTCCTGGAGGTAGGTGCTGAGGGTGTGTCAGACTGCACATTTTTTCCAGAGAAGCCTATGAAATTGGGTTGTCCTCAGGGGCCTTGGAGTTTTCTCCTAAACTGGAGAGTTTGGGCAACCAAGACGGGCATAGTATCACGGGAGAGCAGGCCCCGTGATGCAGTGTGGTTTTGGAGGCCCCATACTGGAGGGCATGTGGGTCAGGGCTCTGGGACTGAAGTCTTCAGACACAAACTGAGGTAAGGATTAGGGGCAAGGTGATGACAGGCCCGATTTGCACACCCTGAGGGCAGCCCCTGGGGCTTTGAAATTAGGGTGGCTGGGAGGCAGACACACGCTTTTCTGTCTGGATTGTGTGTCTAGGAGGGCCACGGAATGGAGGGGTGGCCTCATGGGTCCATGGGTGATTCTTCATATCTGGGGATTCTGACCAGCTTCCAAGAGTTTGGTGTCTTTCTGGGGGAAAGAAAGAGTGCTGCTTTCTGTCTCAGGGGCCCCGCCCATGCAGGGTTTCAAGAGACAGGTTCTGGGTCCCGGCACCTGGATAACCCCACCAAGGGTTAGGATTTGGGCCTAGGGGCATAACAGGCCCGCTCTGTGGGCTCCTGGTCCACTTCCCAAGAAGGCCTGTTTGAAAGGGGTCTCAGGCTGTGGCTCACAATGCCACATTGTGCCCAGCTGCCCCTCCTGAGTGGGTGTGGTCTCATGGGCCATGCAGCTAGCTCCCACTCTGAGGGTTGGACAACCATCAACATCCAATTTTCCTGTCATGGGGAAGCAGGAGTACTCTTTTGTGCCTCCATTTCCCCCATGGGCAGGAATTTGAACAAACTTCTGGGGACAGATACCTGAATACCCAGGTTGGTTCAATTTGACGGCCTCCGGTCAAGGCAGGTCCCACCTGCAGGAAATGGGGCCCGCTATCTGGGTGGCTGAAAAAAGGTCAGGGCTCAGGCTATGTCAACAGAGCATTAGTGCACAGGGTGCCCTATGCTATTGGGGTGCCATTGAGGGCCGTCAGGTGGATACTCATGTGGGGTTCCTGGGCAGTCCCATAGCGCAATTCTTCTTTCTGGTGGATAGGCAGAAGGCTGCGTTTTGACTCCAGAATTCCCAATATGGGGGGCTTGCAGGCGAGGAATGTGAGGACGGAAGTCAGAAAACACAAGCTACTGTTCAGTTCAGTGCAGAGCGCATGGCAGTTCCAAAGTGCAATGGCTGTCTCGAGAGCTCCAGCACCTGAGGAAGGGCAAGTGTCAGATGTCTGCTCATGCTGGAGATTTTATCCATGATGGCCAAGGAACAGTGGGGTGTCCTCAAGAAGCCTTGGGGGCTTTCCCAAGCTGGAGCTTGGCAGCTGCTCCAAACAGCAAGGTGTCCTTCTGTGGGACAGGGGAAGTCCGCTTAGAGGGCTCCAGGGTCCCCTGTATTGAAAGATTCGATAGCAGAGCTCTCTGAATGGATTCCTGGAAAGTCCACCTTGCATTACGATTGCAGCCAAAGAACCATTGCAGATCTGATGGCTCTGGTTCGAAGTTCCAAGTGATCTGAGTTGACAGAGGCTCTCAGTCTAATGGGTCTCAGTGATGGTTGGTGTCCAGGGAGACCTTAGAATGTGGTGGTGGCTTTGGGGCCATGCAGGATTCTCCTACCCTGAGGGACAGGGTAGGACAGTTCTCAAGAGCAAGGTTTCTTTCTCGGGACAGGAGGGGTTCTGTTGTATGGTTCCAGGACCACATGTTGTACCATAGGTAGGTTTTCTAGAACAGGCCTCTTTGGACAGAGGCCTGAAAACCTAAGCCAGGGTTCCAATGAGGTCCTAGGGGTATGTCAGGTTCAATCTTCTGACTCAGGGCCACTGACCTGCATGTCTTCCGGGAGGTAGGTGCTGAGGGTGTCAGACTGTGCATTTTTTCCAGAGCGGTCTATGAAATTGGGGTGGGCTCAGGGGCCTTGCAGTTTTGTCCTCATCTGGTAGGTTTGGGCAACAGAGAGAGGCAGAGTTTCTTAGGGAGTGCAGGCCCAGTGATGCGGTGTAGTTCTGGAGGCCCCATCCTGGAGGGCATGTTAGTCAGGGCTTTGGGACCGAAGTCTTCAGACACAAACTCGAGTAATGGTTAGGGGCGAGGGGATGGAAGGCCCGATCTGCAGACCTTGAAGGCAGCTCCTCAGGACTTGTAATTCGGGCAGCTGGGCATCAGTGGTGCTGGATTTTCTCGGTGTATTGTGTTTCTACGATTACCTCGAATGGAGGGGTGGCCCCGTGGGTCCATGGGAGATTCTTCCTCTCTGGGCATTCTGCCCATCTCCCAAGAGCTTGGTGTCTTTCTGACAGAAGGGAAGAGTGCTGTTTTCCGACTCATGGGTCCCACCCAAACAGGGATTCTAGAGACGGGTTCTGGGTCCTGGTGCATGGATAACCCCACCAAGGATAAGGATATGGGCCCAGCGGCATGACAGGCATGCTCTGTGGGTTCTTGGACCAGCTCCCAAGGGGGCTTTTTTGAAAGGGGTCTGAGGATGATGGTCATGATGCCTATTTGTTCCCAGCTGCCCCTCTTGAGTGGGCGTGGTCCCATGGGCCATGCAGCTGGCTCCCACCCTGAGGGTTGGACAACCATATCAACATCCAGTTTTCCTGCCATGGGGAAGGAGGAGTACTCTTTCTTGCTTCAGGTTCCCCCATAGGCAGGAATTTGATTTAAATTCTGGGGACAGACGCCTGAATACACAGTTTGTTTCCAGATGTTTGCCTCAGGTCAAGGCAGGACCCACGTGCTCAAATCCCTGCACAAAACAGAGCTCCTCCTTCCCAGTGGCAGGAAACCTTGCGGTTGGGATGGTTGTAAAATCCTCAGGGCAGGGAATACTTGCATGTCCCATGAGGCCACATCGCACTGGAGGGCCAGCTTGGGCACAAACACTCATTGTGACCCTCAGCCTTAGCCCTGTTTTCAAATGAGGCCTCTCGGTAGCTGGGCCAAGATCCCGCATATCGGGCTTGCCATGCCCCTAGGCCCAACTCCTAATCTGAGGTGTGTTTTCCAGGTGCTGGTATCCAGAGCCCTGCTCTGGAATCCCTCTCTTGTGGGACCCCTGAGAGAGTAAACAGGAATTCTCCCTTCCCTCAGAATGACTCAAAACTATTGGGAGCCATGGAAAATCCCCAGTGAAGGAGAATCTTCCATGGTCCCATGATGCCACCCCTATATTCTGTGGCCATTCTAGACACAAATTCCAGAGACAATGGCCTGAGCTAGCACCTCACACTCGCTAATTTCAGATCCCTAGGAGCTCTCCCCAGGGTCTTCCGATCGTGTCTACCATACCCTCAGCCCGAACCCTAACCTGAGTTTGTGTTTTCAGACTTCTGTCCCAGAGCTCTCCCCGACAAATCTCCAAAACGGGGCCTCCAGAGCCACACTGCAGGACTGTGCTTCCCTCGCAAAGGAAATTGTGCCCTTACACTTGGCAAAGCCTCCTGTTTAGAAGAAACCTGCAAGGACCCCGAGGCCACCCCAATTTCGTAGGCCGCTCAGGAAGAAAATGCACTGTCTGAAAAACCCTGAACCCATACATCCAGTCAGACTCGCAGATAGATGGCCAAAGAGACATAAGATTGAACTTGACATGTCCCTAGGCCCTAATCTGAGCCCTAGCTTAGGTTTCCTGGCATCTATCCCAAGAGACCTGTTCTCACATACTAACATATGGGGGGGTCCCTCAGGCACACAACAGAATACCTCCTGACCCCAGAAGTGTACCTTGCTATTTGAAACTGTGTAAAACTCTCAGCGTAAAGGAATCCTGCATGGCCCCTGAGCCACAACCACATTGCAAGGTTTCCCTTCTCCCTGGACACAGCCAGCATTTTGACCGATCAGCATGAGACTCTTTTTCAACCTAGCCCCTCGTATAAATCACCCCAGAGCCAGCATATCAAAACTACTTTGTTCTGAGGCACCAATGGGAATGCGAGGTGTGGTTTCCAGGCGTGGTTTCCAGGCATCCATAGGTAGAGCCCTGCTATCGAATCTTTCCGTATTTGGGACCCTTAAGCCATCAAGCAGGACTCCCCCTTCCCGTAGTGGGAAACTTTTCTTTTCGGAACAGCTCACAATTCCCATGGGGAGTAATCATGGGGACCCCTGAATCAGAAAACATAATTTTTCCTTTCCCCCACAATGACAGTATGCTATTTGGAGCTGTGAAAAACCCTGAATGAGGGAGAATCTTCCATGACCCCATGAGGTCCCCTCTACATTCCGTGCCCTTCTCAGACACAAAAACCAGAGGCAAAGCCTGAGTTAAACCTCACACTCGCCCGAATGTCAGATCCTGAGAAGCTCGACTCAGGGTCTGCAGATCAGGCCTGCCATACCCTCAGCCATTATCCTAAACCTAACTGGTGTTTTCAGATTTCTGTCTCCAGAGTCCTGCACCACAAATCCTCCAGCCTGGGTATTCTATAGTCACACCACAGGACTTGGCCTGCCCTCCAGAAGGAAGTTGGGCCTTTTAGAGCTTCAAGAAGGTGAGGTGAGGTGAAACCTAGAAGGCCCCTGAGGCCACCCCAATTTCATAGGATGCTCTGGACAAAAATGCGTGGTCTGACACAACCTGAGCAACTACCTCCAGTCAGACACCCCAGATCGATGGCCCCAGAGACAGAATATTGAACCCTGACATGCCCTGTACACTAGCTTAGATTTTCAGGCATCTGTTCCCAGAGGCCCTGTCTCAAACTCAAACATTTGGGGGATCCTTGAGCCACAAAACACAACAAGTCCTGTCCCCAGAAGGAAAGCTTGCTGTTTGGAGCTGCATCTAAACCCTAGATAGGGAAACTTCCATGGAAGGAGGCCATGGAAGATCCTCCCTCTTTGGGGGTTTTGCACAGCTCCAAATAGCATGCTGTCATTGGGGGGGTGAGAATCTTATTCTTAAATTTAGGGTTCCCCATAAAGAGGGATGCAAGAGGGGCACGTGGGTGGCTCAGCGGGTTAAACCTCTGCCTTCAGCTCAGGTCAAGATCTCAGGGTCCTGGAATTGAGCCCCACATCAGGCTCTCTGCTCAGCACAGAGCCCGCTTCCTCCTCTCTCTGCCTGCCTCTCTGACTACTTGTGATTTCACTATCAAATAAATAAATAAAATTTAAGAAAAGAGGGATTTGAGATCAGGTCTCTGTGTATGGGTGCCTAGAAACCCAACCTTGGGTTAGAATTTGGGCCTAGGGTCATGCCAGGCCTCATATGCTGGCTCTAGGTCAAGATATTGATGGGGCTTAGTTGAAAACGTGGATCAGGCTGAGGGTCACAATGTGAGATTGTGCCCAGGACGGCCTTCAAGAGTGGGTGGGGCATCATGGGCCATGCAATTTTCTCCTACTCTGAGGGTTTTACACACATCTCAATAACAAGGTTTCCTGCTGCAGGGCAGGAGGACTTCTAATTTGTGGATCATGTTTCCTGATATGCAGGGATTTGAGCCCAGGCCTCTGGAGACACAGGCCTATAAAACGAGGTTGGGTAGAGATGATGGCCTAGGGGCATGGCAGGTACGATCTGTTGGATAGGTGGCCAGGTACATAGGTGGCTGTGAGGAGGTCAGGGCTTAGCTGTGCCAGACAGATCATTAGTGCACCAGTGGCCTATGAAATTTCTTTGCCATTGTGGGCCGTGCTGGTTGATCCTCTTTTGGGTTTTTTGTGCAGTGCCAGAGGTCACTTTTGCCTTCTGAATGGCAGGCAGTGTGCTGCACTCTGACTCCAGAATTCCCAATCTGGAGGGGTTGTACACCAGGACTCTCAGGACGGAAGAATGAAAATACAAGCTAGGTTAGGATTAGGGCCTAGGGTAAGGAAGGCACAATTTGCAGAGGCTGAATCAAGATCTCGAGCATCTGAGGTAAGGGCTAGTGTCAGACGTTTGCTCATGCTGCAGTTTGTGTCCATGATGGCATCCTAAGGGAGGGGTGGCGTCATGAGCCCATGGAGGTATTCCCACTCTGGGTGTCGTGAGCTCCTCCAAACAGCAAGGTTTCCTTCTGTAAGACAGGGGGAGTCTTGTTTAATGGCTGCAGTGTCCCCCATATGGAATGATTCAATAGCACAGCTCTATGCATGGATGCCTGGAAATCCCACCTCATGTTACCATTGCAGCCTAGGAACATGGCAGGTTCGATCCGCTGGCTCTGGGGCGAACTACCGAGGGGGTTGACTTGAAATGGAGTCTCATGCTGATGGGTCACAATGCAGGTTTGTGTCCAGGGACACCTTGGATTTTTACTGTGGCTCTCAGGGAGCATGCAGGATTCTCCTTCCCTGAGTCTTTGACACAGCTCCATATAGCAAGCTTCCCTTCTGGGACAGGAGGTGTTCTGTTTTGTGCCTCAGGGACCCCATTATGTTGGTATTCAGACCAGGTCTCTGGGGACAGATGCCTGAAAACCAATGATAGGGTTTAGGTTAGGTACTAGGGACATGTTAGTTTCAATCTCCTGTCTCTACGTCATCTACCTGGGTGTCTGACTGGATGTAGGTGCTCAGGATGTGTCAGAGTGTGCATTATTTCCAGGTCGCCTAACAAAACTGGAGTCGCCTCGAGGGCCTTGCATGTTTCTCCTCATCTGTAGAGATTTTCCAAGTGTAAAGGGCACAGTTTCCTTTGGGAGGGGAGGCTTAGTCCTGAGGTGTGGCTCTGGAGGCATAAGCCTGGAGGTTGTGTGGGCCAGGGTTCTGGGGACAGAAGTCTGAAAACACAAACTCAGTTTAGGGTTAGGGCCGATGGTATGGCATGCCTCATTTGTAGACCCTGAGGGGAGCTCCTCGGAATCTGAAATTAGGTCAAGTGTGAGGAGGTAGCTCCGGCTTTTGGCTCTGGATTTTGTGACTAGGATTATCGGGGAATGTAGGTGTGGTCTCATGAGGCCATGGAAGATTCTCCTTCTGTGGGGATTTTCCAGGCTCCCAGTTGTTTGGTATCATGCTTCTGAAGACAGGAATCCTGTTTTTTACTCAGGGGTCCCCCAAAAAGAAAGATCCAGAGCAGGGCTCTGGTTATGGGCTCCTGGAAAAACTCCCCTTTGGTTAGGATTTGGCCCTAGGGGCATGGCAAGCCTGAATTGCAGATTCCTAGTCCAGCTTCTGTTGGGCCTTATATGAAAACATGGCTCAGCCTGAGGATCTGAATGCGTATTTGTGCCCAAGGACACCCTCGAGAGTGGGCGTGGCCTCATGAGCCATGCAGGTTTCTCCAAATGTGAGAGTTTTACCCTCACCCCAAAGGCAAGGTTTCCTCTCATGGGGAAGGAGGAGTACTGTTTTGTGCATTAGGTTCCCCCAGATTCAGGGATTTGAGATAAGATCTTGGGACAGATGCCTGCAAACCCAGTTTGGGTAGAGATGATGGCCTAGGGCCATGGCATGTCCGATCCTCTGTATATGTTGCTAGCTATCTTAGAGGCTGACAGGAGGTCTGGGCCATGGCCCTAGAAAACTCCGTGGCCCCATGAGAACACCCACACATTCGGTGGATCGAATGGACACAAACTCCAGCCTGAGTGCCCTCCTGACTGTCACCTTAACCTCAAATGCCTGGGATTCCGCCTCAGCATCTGTAGATTGGGCCTGCCATGACCTAGGCCCTAACTCTAACCTTGGCATAGGTTTTCAGTATTCTGTCCCAAAGGTCCTGGACCACAAGCTCTCCAGATAGAGAACTGAGGACCACACCATGGGACTCTGCCTAACCTACAGAAGGAAACCGTTCTCAATGGAGATTCACAAAACCCTGAGATTAGGAGAAACATGCATGGCCATTGAGGCCACATCCATTGATGGAACCTGACCCTGGACACTAATACACATTCTGTCTCAGCCTGAGCAGCAACATCCAGTCGGCCACTCTGTTGCTGGCCCCAGAGTCAGCATATTGGACCTGCCATGCCCCTAGTCCCTAATGCTAACCCTAGGATGGGTGTCCAGCATCCATACACAGAGTCCTGCACTCGAATCCCTCCATATGGGGACATCTGTGCCATACAACAGGACTCCACATCTCCCCCAGAATGAAATCATATTATTTGGAGCTCCGCAAATCCCACAGAACAGGAGACACCTCCATTGCCCCAGGAGGCCCCACACACATTCAGCAGACCTAGTGGACACAAATTCTAGTCTGGTATGAGCGAATGCCTGACATTCACCCTAACCTCATATTCTTGGGAGCTCGCCTCAGAATCTGCACATTGGGGACCCATGTCCTACACCCTAACCGTACACTGAACTTAGGTTTTCAGAATTTCATTCCTTGAGTCCTGGAAAGCAATCCCTCCAGATTTGGGTCTCTGGAGCCACTCCACAGGACTTTCCTGCCCTGCAGAAGAAATCATGCCCTATGGAGCCCCAAAAAACCCGTAGATCAGGGCAAACGTGTATTCCCCATGATGCCACCCACTTTCGTTCTCCACCCTGGACACTAATACACAGTCTGAAGCAACCTGAGTCCCATCCTCCAATCAGCCACTGGGAGAGCTGGCCCCAAAGCCAAAAGATCCGACCTGCCATGTCCATAGGCTTGAATTCTAACCCTGTTTGTGGTTTCAGACATCCATACCCAGAGCTCTCTCCTTGAATACCTCCACAGAGTGGACCCCTCAACTACAAAACAGAAATATTCTTGTTGCCAGAAGGAAACCTTGTTTTTGCATCTATATAAACCCTCAAGATTGGAAAAAACCTCTGTTGACCTGAGGCCATGGCCACTCTTTTCAGTCGCTCTGAACACAATCACCCATTATGACCCTTAGTCTGAGACATATTTTCAACAGAGCCATATGGGTAGCTCATCACAGATCCAGGATATAAGGCTAGCCATGCCTCTTGTTCCTAACCCTAAATGTAGGTTGGGTTTTCAGGCATCTCTTCCCAGAGCTCTGCTCTCAAGTGCCTCCATACAGGGAACCATTGATCCATAAAACAGGACAGCACATATCGGCCAGAATACACCAAACTATCTGGAACTGTGAAAATACCCCAGAGAAGTAGCAACTCCATGGCCCCATGAGGCCACCCACACACTTGGCAGATCACATGGACAAAAAGTCCAACCGGAGTGACCCCTGACACTCGCCTTAACCTGAGATCCCCGGGAGCTCGCCTAGCATCTGAAGATTAGGCCTGCCCTGCCCTAAGCCCTAACCCTAACCCTAGCTTTGGTTTTCAGACTTCTGTTCTAAGAGCCCTGGCCCACAAGCTCTCCAGAGAAAGAACTCAAGAACCACAGCATGGGACTCTGACTACTCTTCAGAAGGAAACCATGCTCATTGGAGCTGCACAAAACCCCCAAATTTGGAGAAACCAGCACAAATACCGAGGTCACAAGCATTTACAAACAGGACACTGGACCCTAGTGCACATTCTTTCCCACAGTGTGAGCCCTGTCCTCCAATCAGTCATCTATGTAGCTTGCCACAGAGTCAGCAGATTGTTCTGCCATGCCCCTTGTCCCTAATGCTAACCCTAGATTGGGTTTTTAAGCATCCATACCCAGAGCCCTGTTCTCAATCTCTCCATATGGCTACCCCTGAGCAATACAATAGGACTCCACCTCTTACCCAGAATGAAATCATACTATTTGATGCTGCTCAAAACCCCCAGCAGGAGATACCTCCATGGCCCCAGGAGGACACCCACACATTCTGCAGCTCTAGTGGAAACAAATTCTAGTCTGCTCTGAGCGAATGCCTGACATTAGCTCTACCCTCAGAAACAGGAGAGCTTGACTTAGGATATGCAGATAGATGACCCATGCACTACACCCTAACCATAAACTGAACTTGGGTTGTCCGAATTCCATCCCTTCCATCCTGGAATGAAAGCCCTCCCGGTTGGAACTCTGGAGCCAGCCCACAAGAGTCCGCCTGCCCTCCAAAAGTAAACTGTGCCCTATGGAGCTGTCTATATCAGGGAAAGTGTGCATTGCCCCCAATGCCACCCACTTTCGTTCTCCACCCTGGACACTAATACCCAGTCCCTGACGCAACCTGAGTACTGTCTTCCAATCAGCTACCAGGAAGGCTGGCACTGGGGCCAGCAGATTGGAATTGTTATGCCCCATGGCCCAAATCCTAACCTTAGATTGGGGTTTTAGGCATCCAAACACAGAGCCTTCCACTTGAATCCCTCCACAAGAGGGACACCTGAACCATATAACAGGACCCCACCTCTCACTGAGAATGAAATCATACTATTTGGAGCTGCACAAAACCCCCAGCAGGAGATACCTCCATGGCCCCAGGAGGACACCCACACATTCTGCAACCTTAGTGGACACAAATTCTAGTCTGATCTGAGCGAAAGCCTGACACTCACCTTAACTTCCAAATCTGGAGGGCTCATCTCAGCATATGCAGATCGGGGATCCATGCCCTATACCCTAAATGTAAACTGAGCTTGGGCTTTCAGAAGGCCATCCCTTGAATCCAGGAGTACAATGAATCCAGATTGGGGACTCCAGGGCCAGCCCACAGGACTCCCCCTGCCCTCCATAGGGAAACTGTTCCCTATGGAGCTGCACAAAACCCCTCGATTAGGGCAAACTTGCATGGCCCCTGATGCCACCTCACTTTGGTTCTCCACCCTGGACATTAATATGCAGTAAGCCACATGCTGAGTCCTGTCCTCCAATCAGTCACAGGGTTAGCTGGCCCAAGAGCCAGCAGATCAGACCTGCCATGACCTAGAGTCTAATCCTATCCTTTGGTTGGGGTATCAGGCATCCATACCCAGAGCCCTGCTCTAGAATCCCACCAAACGGGGACCCCCTGAGAAACAGAAAAGAACTTCTCCTGGCCCTAGAAGGAATACTTGCTTTTTCAGCTATGTATAACCCTCAGAGGTGGAAGAAAGCTGCATTGCCCCTGAGGCCACGCCCAATTTTACATCCCGCCAGGACCCAAGCACCCATTGTGACCCTTAGCCTGAGCCCCATTTTAAACACAGCCCCATGGGTAGCTCTTCTCAGAGCCAGGATATAAGGTCTGCCATGCCACTAGGACCTAACCCTAAACATAAGTTGGCTCTTCAGGAATCCATATCAGGAGACCTGCTCTCAAATCACTCCGTAGGGGGGACCCATGAGCCATAAAACAGGACACCACCTATCCCCCAGAATAGGCCAAACTATTTGGAACTGCAGTTTAACTGGCAAGAAAATCAGGTTACTTCTGGGACACATAACATTTTAATAATTACAATATCAAGTGATGACCTTATCAAAAGGTTAAAACTTTAGGAAATGCATAGAATTTCTATAATACTTATAGCATTTACCCATAGGTAACCCAAGGTTTATCATTGGTTTAGCAGTACTTTTTGAGTAATTAGCATACCAAGGAAAAGCCTTTTGAGTCAAAGAGATCTCATTTAGAATTTAAATCTTGTTGACAACAGCTAAAATTTAAGTTTTAAAGCACATGCTTAAATAGGATTACAGATAAAACAAAATATAGAAACTGGTTTCTCGGGGTAAGCAAAGAGAAAATCATTTATATTCTCTCCTTAACAGTAGATCAATTAATCTAAGAAAACTTTTTTTTTGAACAGAAGGAAAGCAGATTGTTTTATTAATTCTTTATTTTTTCAGCATAACAGTATTCATTATTTTTGCACCACACCCAGTGCTCCATGCAACCCGTGCCCTCCACAATACCCACCACCTGGTGCCCACAACCTCCCAACCCCCACCCCTTCAAAATTCTCAGATCGTTTTTCAGAGTCCATAGTCTCTCATGGTTCACCTCCCCTTCCAATTTCCCTCAACTCCCTTCTCCTCTCCATCTCCCCTTGTCCTCCATGCTATTTGTTATGCTCCACAAATAAGTGAAACCATATGATAATTGACTCTCTCTGCTTGACTTATTTCACTCAGCATAATCTCTTCAAGTCCCGTCCATGTTGCTACAAAACTTGGGAATTCATCCTTTCTTTTTTCTTTTTCTTTTTTTTTTTTTTTTTACAGCTTTATAAACATATATTTTTATCCCCAGGGGTACAGGTCTGCGAATCGCCAGGTTTACAGACTTCACAGCACTCACCATAGCACATACCCTCCCCAATATCCATAACCCCACCCCCCTCACCCAACCCCCTCCCCCCATCAACCCTCAGTTTGTTTTGTGAGATTAAGAGTCACTTATGGTTTGTCTCCCTCCCAATCCCATCTTCTTTCATTTACTCTTCTCCTACCCCCTCAACCCCCCATGTTGCATCTCCTCTCCCTCATATCAGGGAGATCATATGATAGTTGTCTTTCTCCGACTGACTTATTTCGCTAAGCATGATACCCTCTAGTTCCATTCACGTCGTCGCAAATGGCAAGATTTCATTTCTTTTGATGGCTGCATAGTATTCCGTTGTCTATATATACCACATCTTCTTTATCCATTCGTCTGTAGATGGACATCTAGGTTCTTTCCATAGTTTGGCTATTGTAGACATTGCTGCTATAAACATTCGGGTGCACGTGCCCCTTCGGATCACTATGTTTGTATCTTTAGGGTAAATACCCAGCAGTGCAATTGCAGGGTCATAGGGTAGTTCTATTTTCAACATTTTGAGGAACCTCCATGCTGTTTTCCAGAGTGGTTGCACCAGCTTGCATTCCCACCAACAGTGTAGGAGGGTTCCCCTTTCTCCGCATCCTCGCCAGCATCTGTCATTTCCTGACTTGTTAATTTTAGCCATTCTGACTGCTGTGAGGTGATATCTCATGGTGGTTTTGATTTGTATTTCCCTGATGCCGAGTGATATGGAGCACTTTTTCATGTGTCTGTTGGCCATCTGGATGTCTTCTTTGCAGAAATGTCTGTTCATGTCCTCTGCCCATTTCTTGATTGGGTTATTTGTTCTTTGGGTGTTGAGTTTGCTAACTTCTTTATAGATTTTGGACACTAGCCCTTTATCTGATATGTCATTTGCAAATATCTTCTCCCATTCTGTCAGTTGTCTTTTGGTTTTGTTCACTGTTTCCTTTGCTGTGCAAAAGTTTTTGATCTTGATAAAATCCCAAAAGTTCATTTTTGCCCTTGCTTCCCTTGCCTTTGGTGATGTTCCTAGGAAGATGTTGCTGCGGCTGACGTCGAAGAGGTTGCTGCCTGTGTTCTCCTCGAGGGTTTTGATGGATTCCTTTCTCACATTGAGACCCTTCATCCATTTTGAGTCTATTTTCGTGTGTGGTGTAAGGAAATGATCCAATTTCATTTTTCTGCATGTGGCTGTCCAATTTTCCCAACACCATTTATTGAAGAGGCTGTCTTTTTTCCATTGGACATTCTTTCCTGCTTTGTCGAAGATGAGTTGACCATAGAGTTGAGGGTCCATTTCTGGGCTCTCTATTCTGTTCCATTGATCTATGTGTCTGTTTTTGTGCCAGTACCATGCTGTCTTGATGATGACAGCTTTGTAATAGAGCTTGAAGTCCGGAATTGTGATGCCACCAACTTTGGCTTTCTTTTTCAATATTCCTTTGGCTATTCGAGGTCTTTTCTGGTTCCATATAAATTTTAGGATTATTTGTTCCATTTCTTTGAAAAAAATGGATGGTACTTTGATAGGAATTGCATGAAATGTGTTGATTGCTTTAGGTAGCATAGACATTTTCACAATATTTATTCTTCCAATCCAGGAGCATGGAACATTTTTCCATTTCTTTGTGTCTTCCTCAATTTCTTTCATGAGTACTTTATAGTTTTCTGAGAATAGATTCTTAGTCTCTTTGGTTAGGTTTATTCCTAGGTATCTTATAGTTTTGGGTGCAATTGTAAATGGGATGGACTCCTTAATTTCTCTTTCTTCTGTCTTGTTGTTGGTGTAGAGAAATGCAACTGATGTCTGTGCATTGATTTTATATCCTGACACTTTACTGAATTCCTGTACAAGTTCTAGCAGTTTTGGAGTGGAGTCTTTTGGGTTTTCCACATAGAGTATCATATCATCTGCAAAGAGTGATAGTTTGACTTCTTTGCCGATTTGGATGCCTTTAATTTCCTTTTGTTGTCTGATTGCTGAGGCTAGGACTTCTAGTACTATGTTGAATAGCAGTGGTGATAACGGACATCCCTGCTGTGTTCCTGACCTTAGCGGAAAAGCTTTCAGTTTTTCTCCATTGAGAATGATATTTGCGGTGGGTTTTTCATAGATGGCTTTGATAATATTGAGGTATGTGCCCTCTATCCCTACACTTTGAAGAGTTTTGATCAGGAAGGGATGCTGTACTTTGTCAAATGCTTTTTCAGCATCTATGGAGAGTATCATATGGTTCTTGTTCTTTCTTTTATTAATGTGTTGTATCACATTGATTGATTTGCGGATGTTGAACCAGCCTTGCAGCCCTGGAATAAATCCCACTTGGTCGTGGTGAATAATCCTTTTAATGTACTGTTGAATCCCATTGGCTAGTATTTTGGCGAGAATTTTTGCATCTGTGTTCATCAAGGATATTGGTCTGTAGTTCTCTTTTTTGTTGGGATCCTTGTCTGGTTTTGGGATCAAGGTGATGCTGGCCTCATAAAATGAGTTCGGAAGTTTTCCTTCTGTTGCTATTTTTTGGAACAGTTTCAGGAGAATAGGAATTAGTTCTTCTTTAAATGTTTGGTAGAATTCCCTGGGGAAGCCGTCTGGCCCTGGGCTTTTGTTGGTTTGGAGATTTTTGATGACTCTTTCAATCTCCTTACTGGTTATGGGTCTGTTCAGGCTTTCTATTTCTTCCTGGTT
This sequence comes from Lutra lutra, assembly GCF_902655055.1. Lineage (NCBI taxonomy): Eukaryota > Metazoa > Chordata > Mammalia > Carnivora > Mustelidae > Lutra > Lutra lutra. The sequence goes on from NC_062282.1 coordinate 165,574,474, forward strand.
CAGTTGTGGTAGTTTATATGTCTCTAGGAATGCATCCATTTCTTCCAGATTGTCAAATTTGTTGGCGTAGAGTTGCTCATAGTATGTTCTTATAATTGTCTGTATTTCTTTGGTGTTCGTTGTGATCTCTCCTCTTTCATTCATGATTTTATTTATTTGGGTCCTTTCTCTTTTCTTTTTGATAAGTCTGGCCAGGGGTTTATCAATCTTATTAATTCTTTCAAAGAACCAGCTTCTCGTTTCGTTGATTTGTTCTATTGTTTTTTTTTGGTTTCTATTTCATTGATTTCTGCTCTGATCTTTATGATTTCTCTTCTCCTGCTGGGTTTAGGGTTTCTTTCTTGTTCTTTCTCCAGCTCCTTTAGGTGTAGGGTTAGGTTGTGTACCTGAGACCTTTCTTGTTTCTTGAGAAAGGCTTGTACCGCTATATATTTTCCTCTCAGGACTGCCTTGTTGTGTCCCACAGATTCTGAACCGTTGTGTTTTCATTATCATTTGTTTCCATAAATTTTTTTCAATTCTTCTTTAATTTCCTGGTTGACCCATTCATTCTTTAGAAGGATGCTGTTTAGTCTCCATGTTTTTGGGTTCTTTCCAAATTTCCTCTTGTTATTGAGTTCTAGCTTTAGAGCATTGTGGTCTGAAAATATGCAGGGAATGATCCCAATCTTTTGATACCGGTTGAGACTTGATTTAGGACCAAGAATGTGATCTATTCTGGAGAATGTTCCATGTGCACTAGAGAAGAATGTGTATTCTGTTGCTTTGGGATGAAATGTTCTGAATATATCTGTGATGTCCATCTAGTCCAGTGTGTCATTTAAGGCCTTGATTTCCTTGTTGATCTTTTGCTTGGATGATCTGTCCATTTCAGTGAGGGGAGTGTTAAAATCCCCTACTATTACTGTATTCTTGTCGATGTGTTTCTTTGATTTTGTTATTAATTGGTTTATATAGTTGGCTGCTCCCACGTTAGGGGCATAGATATTTAGAATTGTTAGATCTTCTTGTTGGACAGTTCCTTTGAGTATGATATAGTGTCCTTCCTCATCTCTTATTATAGTCTTTGGCTTAAAATCTAATTGATTTGATATAAGGATTGCCACTCCTGCTTTCTTCTGATGTCCATTAGCATGGTAAATTCTTTTCCACCCCCTCACTTTAAACCTGGAGGTGTCTTCGGGTTTAAGATGAGTTTCTTGTAGGCAACATATAGATGGGTTTTGTTTTTTTATCCATTCTGACATCCTGTGTCTTTTGATTGCGGCATTTAGCCCATTAACATTCAGGGTAAGTATTGAGAGATATGAATTTAGTGCCATTCTATTGCCTGTAAGGTGACTGTTATTGTATATCGTCTCTGTTTCTTTCTGATCTACTACTTTTAGGGTCTCTCTTTGCTGAGAGGACCCCTTTCAATATTTCCTGTAGAGCTGGTTTGGTATTTGCAAATTCTTTCAGTTTTTGTTTGTCCTGGAAGCTTTTAATCTCTCCGTCTATTTTCAATGATAGCCTAGCTGGATATAGTATTCTTGGCTGCATGTTTTTCTCATTTAGTACTCTGAATATATCATGCCAGCTCTTTCTGGCCTGCCAGGTCTCTGTGGATAAGTCTGCTGCCAATCTAATATTTTTACCATTGTACGTTACAGACTTCTTTTCCCGGGCTGCTTTCAGGATCTTTTCTTTGTCACTAAGACTTGTCAATTTTACTATTAGGTGACGGGGTGTGGACCTATTCTTATTGATTTTGAGGGGGGTTCTATGAACCTCTTGAATTTTGATGCTTGTTCCCTTTGCCATATTGGGGAAATTCTCTCCAATAATTCTCTCCAATATACCTTCTGCTCCCCTCTCTGTTTCCTCTTCTTCTGGAATCCCAATTATTCTAATGTTGTTTCGTCTTATGGTGTCACTTATCTCTCGAATTCTCCCCTCGTGGTCCAGTAGGTGTTTGTCCCTCTTTTGCTCAGCTTCTTTATTCTCTGCCATTTGGTCTTCTATATAGCTAATTCTTTCTTCTGCCTCATTTATCCTAGCAGTGAGAGCCTCCATTTTTGATTGCACCTCATTAATAGCTTTTTTTATTTTAACTTGGTTAGATTTTAGTTCTTTTATTTCTCCAGAAAGGGCTTTTATATCTCCCGAGAGGGTTGCTTTAATATCTTCCATGCCTTTTTCAAGCCCGGCTAGAACCTTCAGAATCGTCATTCTGAACTCTATATCTGACATATTACCAATGTCTGTATTGATTAGGTCCCTAGCCTTTGGTACTGCCTCTTCTTTTTTTTTGTTGTGAATTTTTCCGCCTTGTCATTTTGTCCAGATAAGAGTTTATGAAGGAGCAAGTAAAATACTAAAAGGGTGGCAACATCCCCAGGAAAATATGCTTTAGCCAAATCAGAAGAGATCCCAAATCGTGAGGGGGGAGAAAGGGGATAAAAAGGGCTTCAAAAAGAAAAAAAAAAACTATTTAAAAAAAGAAAGCCGATAAAGATAAAATATAAAAAGAGGAAAATATATATATATATATATATTAGAATATATATATATATATATATATATTAATATATTATATATTATATATATATATATAATATATATATATATATATTATATATATATATATATTAGATAAACTATTTTAAAAACGTTAAAAAAGAAAACGGTAAAAGTTAAAAAAATTTAGCAGAAGAAGAGAAAAAGAAAAAAAATTGAAAAAGAAAAAAAAATTAAATTAACTGCAAGGCTAAAAAATCATGGGGAGAAAGCCATGAGTTCTGTGCTTTGCTTTCTTCTCCTCTGGAATCCTGCCGCTCTCCTTGGTATTGAAACAGCACTCCTCGGTAGGTGAACTTGGTTCTGGCTGGGTTTCCCATTGATCTTCTGGGGGAGGGGCCTGTTGTAGTGATTCTCAAGCGTCTTTGCCCCAGGCGGAGTTGCACCGCCCTTACCCGGGGCCGCGCTGAGTAATCTACTCGGGTTTGCTTTCGGGAGCTTTTGTTCCCTGAGCGCTTTCCGTAGAGTTCCTGAGGATGGGAATGAAGATGGTGGCCTCCCGGTCTCCGGCCTGGAGGAGCCGATAGCCCGGGGCCCCACTCCTCAGTGCGCCCTCAGAGAACAGTGCCCAATGACTCCCGTCACCCTGGCCTTCGGCTGCGCTCTGAGCTGACCGAGCCTGCGACCGGTTCAAGGCAACCCCGAGCTGAGAGTCACTCCTCGGCTCTGTCTCTGCAGCCGGCTTCCCCGCTCTAATAGCGGTAAGCTCTGCGACACTCAGACACCCCCGATCCTTCTGTGACCCTGCGGGACCTGAGGCCGCACTGACCCCGCCTGGGCTTCACCCCAGTTAAGCCTCTGGAGCGATGTCCCTCAGCGGAACAGACTTTTAAAAGTTCCAATTTTGCTCTGTTTCTCCGCTGCTCGCCGGGAGCCGGCCCCTCCCCCCGCGGTCTATCTTCCCGTCGCTTTGGATTCACTTCTCTGCCAGTCCTACCTTTCAGATAGTGGTTGATTTTCTGTTTCTAGAATTGCTGTTCTTCTTCTCTTCAATCTCCCATTGGATTTGTAGGTGTTTGCAAACTTTAGATAAGCTATTTAGCTGATCTCCTGCTACCCGAAGTAGTCTCAGCCTGCTACTTCTCCGCCATCTTGACTCCCATCCGAGAAAGCAGATTTTTTATACCAGTGTTTATTTAGTTTACATAATAGTCAACATTTATTTGAGTGGATCACCAATATAGATTTGTCATGACACAGGGCTTTAATCTTTTTTTTTTTCTTAAGAACAGAAATATTTTTCAGGAAAATATTTATTAGTCTTTTTTTTCCTACCTGTGAATACATCCATCAAAACTGATCTAATATTGTTAAATTTCCAACATATTTCATTGTTCTCTTTCAAACCTATAAACCAAGGCAAATAAAGGTCACTTTCCCCAAGCCTTTTATGACTTACTAAACACCCTCAAGTTTAGTTTTTATTACTTTCTTTCAAGTTCTGGTGCAACCAGATATTTTTAAGACAAAACTACTTACTCTCTTAGGCCCTCTTTTTCTGTGTGTTGTTTTCCTAAACTTACTATCAGTCATCAGTCAACTGCCTTTCCTCTGTTTTTTTAGACAACATTAAAACTTTTAATAAAAACCATAATGGCATTTTTCTTTTGGTAGTCTATAATACATGGAGTCATTTCATGTGATTTATTATTCTGATGTGCTACATTTTAAAATTGATTTTAATTTTAGTCTGTCCTGACCATAGCTAAAATTTATTTTTTGAAGATTTTTCTTCATAAACCTTTTACAACTTTTTTGCAACTAGGTTTTGCTCCAAGCCATTATATGTGTATATGCACAGTTCCAAATAGTTTGGTGTATTCTGGGCGACATGTGCTGTCCTGTTTTATGGATCAGTGGTTCCCCGAATGGAGAGACTTGAGAGCAGGGTTCTGGGAATAGATGCCTGAAAACCCAACCTATGTTTAGGGTTAGGAACAAGAGGCATGGCAAGCCTTATATCCTGGATGTGGGATGAGTTACCCATACGACTCTGTTGAAAATGTGTCTCAGGCCAAGGGTCATAATGGGTGATTATGTTCAGAGCGACTGGCAAGAGTGGCCGTGGCCTCAGGTCAACACAGGTTTCTCCCAATCTTGAGGGTTTACATAGATGCACAAGTAAGGTTTCCTTCTGGCAACCAGGAATATTTCTGTTTTGCAGTTGACGGGCCCCCTCTGTGGAGGTATTCAAGGAGAGAGATTTTGGTTTGGATGTCTGAAAACCCAAACAGGGTTAGAAACAAGCCTAGGGGCCAGGCAGGTCCCATCTTTTGGCTTTGGGGCCAGCTCTCAACGTGGCTGATTGGAGATGGGACTCATGATGTTTCAGACTGCGTATTAGTGTCCAGGGTGGAGAATGAAAGTGGGTGGCATCATGGGCCATGCACGTTTGCCCTGATCTACAGGATCTGTTGGGCTCCATAGGGCATGATTTCTTCTGCAGGGCAGGCAAGTCCTGTGGAGTGGGTCCAGAGACCCCAATCTGGAGAAATTGCATTCCAGGTATCAAGGAATGGAATTCTGTAAACCTAAGTTCAGTGTATGGTTAGGGTGTAGGGCATGGATCCCCAGTGTGCAGATTCTGCAAATCCCAGAATATGAAGTTTGGGTGAGTGTCAGGCATTCGCTCAAACCAAACTGGAATTTATGTTCAATAGGGCTGCTAAATATGTGTGGCCTCCTCGGCCCATGGAGGTTTCTCCTGCTCTGCGGATTTGAGGAGCTCCAAATAGTATGATTTCATTCTGGAGGAGATGTGAAGTCCTGTTATATGGCACAGATGTCTCCATATGGAGGGATTTGATAGCAGGACTCTGTATATGGATACCAGAAAACACATTATGGGGTTAGCATTAGGGACTAGGGGCATGGCAGGTCCAATCTGACAACTCTGGGGCAAGCTGACAGGAGGTCGCTGCTCAGGCTGAGAGACAGAATGTGCATTAGCGTCCAGGGTCGGGTTCCATCAATGTGTGTGACCTCGTTGTCCATGCATGTTTCTCCTAATCTCAGGGTTTTGTGAATCTCCATTGAGAACGGTTTCCTTCTGTAGGTTAGGCAGAGTCCCATGGTGTGGTTCCTCAGTTCTCTATCTGGAGAGCTTGTGGTCCAGGACCTTTGGGACAGAATACTGAAAACCTATGCCAAGGTTAGAGTTAGGGCCTAGGTCATGGCAGGCCCAATCTACAGATGCTGAGGCGGAATCCCAGGCATTTGAGGTTAAGGTGACAGTCAGGAGGGCACTCAGGCTGGAGTTTGTGTCCATTCGATCCACCGAATGTGTGGGTGTTCTCATGGGGCCACGGAGTTTTCTAGGGCCATGGCCCAGACCTCCTGTCAGCCTCTAAGATAGCTAGCAACATATACAGCAGATCGGACATGCCATGGCCCTAGGCCATCATCTCTACCCAAACTGGGTTTGCAGGCATCTGTCCCAAGATCTTATCTCAAATCCCTGAATATAGGGAAACCTGATGCACAAAACAGTACTCCTCCTTCCCCATGAGAGGAAAGTTTGCCTTTGGGGTGAGGGTAAATCTGTCAGAGTCAGAGAAACCAGCATGGCCCATGAGACCACACCCACTCTTGAGGGTGGCCTTGGGCACAAACACACATTCAGATCCTCAGGCTGAGCCATGTTTTCATATAAGGCCCAACAGTAGATGGACTAGGAGTCCGCAATTCAGGCTTGCCATGCCCCTAGGGCCAAATCCTAACCAAAGGGGAGGTTTTCCAGAAGCCAATACCTAGAGCCCTGCTCTGAATCTCTCTTTTGGGGGACACCTGAGACAAAAAACAGGACTCCTCCCTTCCCAAAGCATGACACCAAATTATTGTGAGCCGTGCAAATCCCCACAGAAGGAGAATCTTCCATGTCCCCATGAGGCCACACCTACATTCTGCGGCCATCCTAGACACAAAATCCAGAGACAAAACCTGAAGCTACCGCCTCACACTCGCCCTTAATTTCAGATTCTGAGAAGCTCCCCTCAGGGTCTGCATACCCTCGGCCCTAACCCTAAACTGAGTTTGTGTTTCAGACTTCTGTCCCCAGAGCCCTGTCCCACACACTTTCCAGGCTGGTGCTTCCAGAGCCACAGTGCAGGACTGAGCCTCCCCTCCTGAAGGAAACTATGCCCTTTACAGTTGCCAAAACCCTGCAGATTAGGAGAAACCTGCAAGGACCTCGAGGCCACCCCGATTTCGTAAGGCGACCTGGAAATAATGCACAATCTGACACAACCTGAGCACCTACATCCAGTTGACACCCAGGTAGATGGCCTAGAGACAGGAGGTTGAAACTAACATATCCCTACTACCTAATCTAAACCCTAGCATTGGTTTTCAGGCATCTGTCCCCAGAGACCTGGTCTGAATACCAACATAACGGGGTCCCAGAGGCACAAAACAGAAAACCTCCTGTCCCAGAAGGGACGCTTGCTATATGGAGCTGTGTCAAAGACTCGGGGGAGGAGAATTCTGAATGGTCCTTGAGCCACAGTCAAAATCCAAGGTGTCCCTGGACACAAACCTGCATTGTGACCCATCAGCATGAGACTCCATTTCAACTCAGCCCCCTGGGTAGTTTGCCCCAGAGCCTGTGGATCGAACCTGCCATGTTCCTAGTCTACAACGGTAATGGTTGGGGATTTCCAGGCATCCATGCATAGAGCTGTGCTACCGAATCATTCCATATGGGGGACACTGCAGCCATCAACTAGGACTCCCCCTCTCTTGCAGAAGGAAACCTTGCTGTTTGGAGCAGCTCATGACACCCAGAATAGGAATACCTCCATGGACTCATGAGGCCATCCCTCCCTTAGGAAGTCATCATGGACACAAACTCCTCCCTGAGCAAACGTCTGACACTAGCCCTTACCTCAGATGCTGGAGAACTTGATTTAGCCTCTGCAAATTGGGCCTCCCATACCCTAGGCCCTAACCCTAATCCTAACTTGTGTTTTCAGTCTTCGGTCTGGAGAGTCCTGGTGTACAAGCCCTCCACATTGGGAAGACTGGAGTCACAATGCAGCACACTGCCTGCCTTTCAGAAGGCAAAAGTGGTCTCTGGGACTGAAAAACAAAAAAAACAAAGAGGATCAAACTGCACAGCCCGCAAGGGCAAAGAAATTTCATTGGCCATTGCACTAATGATCTGTCTGACTAATGATCTGTCTGGCACAGCTAAGCCCTGACCTCTTGACAGACACCCATGTAGCTGGCCGCCTATCCAATAGATCCTAACTGCCATGCCCCTTTGCCATCATCTCTACCCAACCTGGTTTTATAGGCCTGTGTTCCCAGAGGCCTGCATTCAAATCCCTGCATATCAGGAAACATGATCCACAAATAAGAAATCCTCCTGTCCTGCAGCAGGAAAACTTGTTATTGAGATGTGTGTAAAACCCTCAGAGTAGGAGAAACCTGCATGGCCCATGAGGCCCCGCCCACTGTTGAAGGCCGCCCTGGGCACAATCCCACATTGTGACCCTCAGCCTGAGCCATGTTTTCAACTAAGCCACCTCAGTATCTTGACCTAGAGCCAGCATGTGAGGCCTGACACGACCCTAGGCTCAAATCCTAACCCAAAGTTGGGTTTCTAGGCACCCGTACACAGATCCCTGCTCTCAAATCCCTCTTTTTAAATTTTTTTTATTTATTTGATAGAGAAATCACAAGTAGTTAGAGAGGCAGGCAGAGAGAGAGAGAGAGGATGCAGGCTCCGTGCTGAGCAGAGACCCTGATGTGGGGCTCCATCCCAGGACTCTGAGATCTTGACCTAAGCTGAAGGCAGAGGTTTAACTCAGTGAGCCACCCTGGTGCCCCTCTCGAATCCCTCTTTATGGGGACTCCTGAATTTTAAAACAAGATTCCCACTATCTGCCCCCCCCCCATGACAGCATGCTATTTGGAGCTGTGCAAAACCCCTGAAGAGGGAGAATCTTCCATAACCTCCTTCCATGGAAGTTTCCCTATCTGGGGTTTAGACACAGCTCCAAACAAGAAGGTTTCCTTCTGGGGACAGGAGGTATTGCTTTCTGTAGCTCAAGTTTCCCCCAAATGTTTGAGATTGAGACAAAGCCTCTGGGGACAGATGCCTGAAAAAATGTACAGATTCAGACTTCAGGGCATTTCAGGTTCATTCTTCTGTCTCTGGGGCCATCTATCTGGGTGTCTGATGGGAGGTAGTTGCTCAGGTTGTGTCACACCGCGTACTTTTGTCTAGAGCATCCTAGGAAATTGGGGTGGCCTCAGGGGCCTTCTTGCTTTCTCCTCACCTGAGGTTTCTTGAAACTCTAAAGGGCCCAACTTCCTTCTGGAGGGCAGACCCAGTCCTGTGGTGTGGCTGTGGAATACCCAGGCTGGAGGGTTTGTGATGCAGGACTCTGGGCACAGAAATCTGAAAACACCAGCTAGGGTTAGGATAATGGCTGAGGGTATGGCAGACCCGATCTGCAGACCCTGAGTTGAGCTCCTCAGGATCTGACATTCGGGGCAGTGTGAGGCAGAAACTCAGGCTTTGCCTCTGTTTTTTTCTTTCTTGCTTTTTTTTTTTTTTTTTTTGGGGGTCTGAGAAGGGTGAAGAATGTAACGGGGACCTCATGGGGCCATGGAAAGTTCTCCCTCGTTGGGGGGTTTTCACAGCTCCAAATAGCATTCTGTCATTGTGGGGGAAAGGAGAAATTCTGTTTTCTGATTCAGGGGTCCCCATGAGGAGGGATTCGAGAGTAGGGCCCTGTATATACGTGCCTAGAAACCCAATCTTGACTTAGGATTTGGGCCTAGGGTCATGGCAGGCCTCATATGCTGGCTCTAGGTCAAGATACTGAGGTGGCTTAGTTGAAAACGTGGCTCAGGCTGAGGGTCACAATGTGGGATTGTGCCCAGGGCAGCCTTCAACAGTGGGCGGGGCCTCATGGGCTATGCAGGTTTCTCCTACTCTGAGGGTTTTACACACATCCCAATAGCAAGGTTTCCCACTGCAGGTCAGGACTTCCATTTTGTGGATCATGTTCCACCATCTGCAGGGATTTCAGACCAGGTCTCTGGAGACAGTTGTCTCTAAACCCAGGTTAGGTAGAGATGATTGCCTAAGGGCATGATATTTCTGTTCTGCTGGATAAGGTGCTATCTACCTGGGTGGCTGACAGGAATCAGGGACCAGACTTTGGCAAACAGAAATAATAGTGCTCAGTGTGGTTTATGAAATTGTGGTGCCCTCGGGGGCCATGCAGGTTGATCCTTCTTTGGGGTTTTTGTGCAGTTTCAATGGCCACTTATGCCTTCTGAAAGGCAAGCAGCGTGCTGTGTTGGGGCTCCAGAATTACCAATCTGGAGGGATTGTTCACCAGGATTCTGGGGACAGAAGACTAAAAACAGAAGCTACGGTTAGTGTTAGGGCCTAAGGCATTGCAGTGCCGATCTCTAGAGCCTGCGACCAGATCACTGGCATCAGAAGTAAGGGCTAGTGTCTGATGTCCTCTCAGGCTGGAGTTTGTGTCCAGTTTGTGTCCAGGGGTTTGTGTGCCGCTTAATAGAGGGGTGGCCTCAGGAGGCCATGCAGGTTTTCTCAATCTGGGGGTTGGGCGTGGCTCCAAACAGCAAGATTCTCTTCTTCAGGACAGTGGGAATGCTTATTGTTGACTCAAGGGTCCCTCATATGGACCGATTCAAGAGCAGGCTCTACATATGGATGCCTGAACAGCACACCTAGGGTACCCATTGAAGCTAAGGGACAAGTCAGGTTCGATCTGGTGGCTCTGGGCAAGCTACCCAGGGGGCTGAGTTGAAAAGGAGTCTCATGCTGAAGGTCACAATGTGGGTTTCTGTCCAGAACAACCTTCAGATGTGGTGGTGGCCTCAGGGGCCATGCAGGATTCTACTACCCTGAGGTTGACACAGCTCCCAAGAGCAAGGTTTCCTTCTGGGGACAGGAATTTTTGTTTCTGTTGCTCAGGTATCCCCCAAATGTTGACATTTGAGACCAGACCTCAGTGGACAGATGCCCTACAAACTAAGCTAGGGTACAGATTAGAGCCTAGTGGCATGTCAGGTTCAATCTTATGTCACTGGGGCCATCGATCTGGGTGTCTGATGGGAGGTAGTTGATCAGACTGTATCAGACTGTGAATTTTATCCTGGGCGACTTATGAAATTAGGATAATCTCAGGGGCCTTGCATGTTTGTCCTAATCTTGAGGTTTCCTGAAGCTCTAAGGGGCACAACTGCCTTCTGGATGACAGGCACAGTCCTGTGGTGTGTGTATGGGATAACCAGGTTGAAAGGTTTGTGGGGCAGGATTCTGGAGACAGAAGTCTGAAAATACCAACTAGGGTTAGGATTAGGGCAGAGGGTATGGCAGGCCCCATTTGCAGACACAGAGGGAGCTCCTTGGGATCTGAAATTAGGAGAGGGTGAGGCGGTAGCTGAAGCCTTTGTCTCTGGATTTTGTGTCTAGGATGGCCATGGAATGTAAGGGTGGCCTTATGGGGCCTTGGAAGTTTCTCCCTCTCTGAGGACTTTGCACAGCTCCAAATAGTTAGGTGTCATCCTGGGGGAAGGGAGGAGTCCTGTTTTCTCTCTCAGGTGTCCCTCAAAAACAGGGATCCCTGAGCAGGGCTCTGGGTACAGGTACCTGCATAATCCACCTTGGGTTAGGATTTGGGCCTAGGAGCATGGCAAGCCTGATATGTGGGCTCTTAGTGCTTCTACTGAAGGTGCTCATTTTAAAACGGGGCTCGGGATGGTGGTTACAATATGTGTTTCTGCCCAAGGCAGCCCTCAAGAGTGGGTGTGGCTTCATGGACCACGCAGGATTCTCCTACCCTGAGGATTTTATACCCATCCCAAAGGTAAGGTTTCCTGCCATGGGGAAGTAGGACTTCTGTTTTTACATCAGGTTTCCCCAAATGCAGGGATTTGAGAAAAGGTCTGGGGACAGATGCCTGAAAACCCAGGTTGGATAGATATGATGTCCTAGGGCCATTGCAGGTCTGAATTGCTGGATATGTGGGTAGCTGTCTGGGTGGCTGATGGGGGGTCTAGTCTCTGACTGTATCAGACAGAGCATTAGTGCACAGGGTGGCCTATGAAATTGGGGTGCCTTCGAGGGTTGAGCAGGTTGATCCCCATTTGGAGTTTCTGGGCAGCCCCAGAGGGCACTTTTCCCTCCTGGTGGGAAGGCAGAGAGCTGCGTGTGGCTACAGAAATCCCAGTCCAGAGGGCTTGTGGGCCAGGAGTGTGGCCAGAAGTCTGAGAAGCTAGGATTAGGTTTAGGGCAGATGGCATAGCAGCCCCAATCTGTAGAGACTGAATTGAGTTCTCCAGCATCTGAATAAGGGTGACAGTCAGATGTTCCCTCAGGCTAGAGTTTGTGTCCATCATGGCCGCCTAACGGAGGGGTGGCCTCATGAGGCCATGGAGGTTTTCCCACTCTGGAAATTGTGAGCTGTTCCAAAAAGAAAGGTTTCCTACTACGGGATAGGGGGAGTCCTGCTTGATGGCTCAAGGGTCCCAAATACGGAAAGATTCGATAGCAGGGCTCTACCTATGGATGCCTGGAAACCACACCTCGCATTCCCATTAGCACCTAGGAACAAAGTAGGTTTGATCTTCTGGCTCTGGGGTGATATACCCGAGGGGCTAGGTTGAAATAGAGTCTCATGCTGATGGGTCACAATGCTGGCTTGTGTCCAGGGAGAAGGGAGACCTTACAATGTAGTGGTGGCTCAGGGGCCATGCAGGATTCTTTTACGCTGAGAGTTTTATACAGCTTCAAATAGCAAGGTACACTTCTGGGGTCAGGAGGTATTCTGTTGTGTGCCTGAGGGACCCCCCCCCCCCCCCATATGTTAGTATGTGAGAACAGGTCTCTTGGGATAGATGTCAGAAAACCTAAGCTAGGGCTAAGATTAGGGCCTAGGGACATGTCAAGTTCAATCTTATGTCTCTTTGGCCATCTACCTGCGAGTCTGACTGGATGTAGGTGTTCAGGGTGTGTCAGACAGTGCATTATTTTCCTGAACGGCCTACAAAATTGGGGTGGCCTCAGGGTCCTTGCAGGTTTCTTCTAATCTGGAGGTTTTGGCAGGTGTAAAGGGCAAAATTTCCTTTGTGAGGGAAGCACAGTCCTGCGGTGTGGCTCCGGAGGCCCCATTTTGGAGATTTGTCAGGGATGGCTCTGGGACAGAAGTCTGAAAACACAAACTTGGCTTAGGGTTCGGGCTGAGGGTATGGTAGACCCGATCAGCAGATCCTGAGGGGGAGCTCTTCGGGATCTGAAATTAGGGTGAGTGTGAGGTGCTAGCACAGGCTTTTGTCTCTGGATTTTGTGTCTAGGTTGACCACGGAATATAGGGGTGGCATCGTGGGACCATGGAAGATTCTCCTTCTCTGGAGATTTTCCCCGGCTCCCAATAGTTTTGAGTCATTCTGGTGGAAGGGAGGAGTCCTATTTTCTCTCTCAGGAGTCCCCCAGTAGAGGGATTCCAGAGCAGAGCACTGGGTACCGGCACCTGGAAAACACACCTTAGGTTAGGATATGGGCCTAGGGACATGGCAAGCCCGATATGCGGGCTTTTGGTCTAGCTAGCGAGAGGCCTCATTTGAAAACAGGGCTCAGGCTGAGGGTCACAGTGAGTGTTTCTGCCCAAGCTGGCCCTCCAGAGTGGTGTGGCCTCATGGGCCATGCAGGTATTCCTTGCCATAGGGTTTTACAATCATCCCAACTGTAAGGTTTCCTGCCATGGGGAAGGAGGAGTTCTGTTTTGAGCATCAGGTTCCCCCATATGCAGGGATCTGAGCTATGGTCTGGGGACAGAAGCCTGAAAACCCAGTTTGGGTAGAGATGACGGCCTAGGGCTATGGCAGGTCCGATCTGCTAAATTCGGGCAGCTGGGAGGAAGTAGCACAGGTGTTATCGTCTGGACTGCATGTCTAGGATGGCCACAGAATGGAGGGGTGGCCTCGTGGGTCCATGGGAGATTCTTCCTATCTGGGGATTCTGACCAGCTCCCAAGACTTTGGTGTCTTTCTGGGGGAAGGGAAGAGTGCTGTTTTCCGTCTCAGGGGTCCCACCCAAACAGGGATTCTAGACATGGGTTCTGGGTCCCGGAACATGGATAACCCACCAAGGGTTAGGATTTGGGCCTAGGGGAATGACAGGCTCGCTCTGTGGGCTCCTGGTCCAGTTGCCGAGGGGTCTTGTTGGAAAGGGGTCTCTGACTGAGGGTCCCATGCTTGTTTGTGCCGAGATTTCCCTCCTGAGTAGGCATAGTCTCAAGGGCAATGAAGCTGGCTCCCACTTGAGGGTTGGACAACCATCTCAACATCCAGGTTTCCTGCCATGGGGGAGGAAGGAGTCCTTTTGTTGCTTCAGGTTCCTCCATGGGCAAGAATTTGAGCTAGGTCTTGGGGACAGATACCTGAATACCCAGGTTGGTTCAGGATGACGGCATCAGCCAATGCATGTCCCACCTGCAGGATATGGGGACCGCTAACTGGATGGCAGACTGGAGGTTGGGGCTCTGGCTGTGACAGACAGATAATTAGTTCAAAGGCGACCTATAATATTGGGGTGCCCCTGAGGGCCGAGAAGGTGGACCCTCATGTGGGGTTTCTGGGCAGACCCATAGGGCAATTCTTCTTTCTGGTGAGCAGACACAAGTCTGCATTTTGGCTCCAGAATGCCCAATATAGAGGGCTTGCAGGAGATAGTGTGAGGACGGAGGTCTGAAAACACAAGCTACGATTAAGTTCAGTGCTGAACGCATGGCAGTTCCAATGTGCACCGGCTGTTTTGAGATCTCCAGCACGTTAGGAAGGGCAAGTGTGAGATGTCTGCTCACGCTGGAGTTTGTAGCCATGATGGCCAACAATTGGTGAGGTGCCTCAAGAAGCTTTGGAGGCTTTCCAAAGCTGGAGCTTGTGAGCTGTTCCGAAGGCAGGGTGTCCTTCTGAATGACAGGGGAATTCCAGTTCGAGGGCTCCAGGGTCCCCCATATGGGAAGATTCGATAGCAGAGCTCTCCAAATGGATGCCTGGCAAGCCCACCTCCCATTCCCATTGCAGCAGAGGAACAGGGCCGCTTTGATCCGCTGGCTCTAGTTCAAAGTTCCAAGTGATCTGAGTTGACAGAGTTTCTCATTATGACGGGTCACAATGCTGTTGGTGTCCTGGGAGACCTTAGAATGTGGAGTTGGCTCTGGGGTCATGCAGGATTCTACTATCCTGAGGGTTGGACCCAGTTCCCAAGAGCAAGGTTTCCTTCTCGGGACAGGAGTGGTTCTGGTGTATGGCTCACATTGGACCATATGTTGGTTTTCCAGAAGAGGCCTCTGGAGACAGAGGCCTGAAAATCTAAGCTAGGTTTCTGATGAGGTCCCAGGGGCATGTCAGCTTCAATCTTGGGACTCAGGGCCATTGACATGCATGTCTTCATGGAGGTAGGTGCTCAGGGTGTGTCAGACTGCACATTTTTTCAAGAGCGGCATATGAAATTGGGGTGGTCTCAGGGACCTTGCAGGTTTCTCCTAATCAGAAGGGTTTGGGAAAGTGAGACGGGCAGAGTTTCCTCGGAAGAGCAGGTCCAGTGACACAGTGTGGTTCTGGAGGGCATGTCAGTCAGGGCTTTGGGACCAAAGTCTTCAGACACAAACTTAGGGAAGGCTTAGGGGCGAGATGATGGCAGGCCCGATTTGCAGACCCTGAGGGCTGCTCCTCGGGATTTGAAATTCGGTCTGTGGGAGGCAGTAGCACAGGCATTTATGTTTTGATTGTATGTCTAGGATGGCCATGGAATTGAGGGGTGGCCTTGTGGGTCCATCGGCGATACTTCCTATCTGAGCATTCTGCCCGGCTCCCAAGAGTTTGGTGGCTTTCTGGGGGAAGGGAAGAGTGCTGTTCTCCATCTCAGGAGTCCTGTCCAAACAGGGATTCTAGTGTCGGGTTTTGGGTCCTGGCACGGGATAACTCCACCAGGGGTTAGGATTTGGGCCTAGGGGAATGACAGGTCCGCTCTGTGGGCTCCTGGACCAGCTCCCATGGGGCCTTGTTTGAAAGGGGTCTCAGGCTGTGGGTCACATGCCTGTTTGTGCCGAGATGACCCTCGTGAGTGGGCGTGGTCTCATGGGCCATGCAGCTTGTTCCCACTCTGGGGGTTGGACAACCATCTCAACCTCCAGTTTTCCTGCCATGGGAAAGGAGTAGACCTCTTTTATACTTCAGGTTCCACCATCGGCAGGAATTTGAGCTAAGTTCTGGGTACAGATACCTGAATACCCAGGTTGGTTCGAGATGACAGCCTCGGCCAAAGCATGTCCCTCCTGCAGGATATGGGGACCACTATCTGGATGGATGACTGGAGGTTGGGGCTTGGACTGTGACAGACAGATAATTAGTTCAAGGGCGACTTATGATATCGGGGTGCCCCTGAGGGGCGAACTGGTGGACCCTCATGTGGGGTTTCTGGGCAGACCCATAGGGCACTTCTTCTTTCTGGTGGGCAGGCACAAGTCTGCGTTGTGACTCCAGAATGCCCAATATAGAGAGCTTGCAGACGAATAGTGTGAGGATGGAGTCAGAAAACACAAGCAAGTGTTAAGTTCAGTGCCAAACCCATGGCAGTTCCAATGTGCAGCGGCTGTTTCGAGATCTCCAGCACCTGAGGAAGGGCGAGTGTTAGATGTCTGCTCACGCTGGAGTTTGTAGCCATGATGGCCAACGATTGGTGGGGTGACCTCAAGAAGCCTTGGAGGCTTTCCAAAGCTGGAGCTTATGAGCTGCTCCAAAGGGAAGGTGTCCTTCTCAGGGAAAAGGGAATTCTGGTTCAAGGGTTCTAGGGTCCCCCATATGGAAAGATTAGATAGCAGAGCTCTCCAAATGGATGCCTGGAAAGCCCACCTTGCATTCCCATTGCAGCAGAGGAACAGGGCAGCTTTGATCCGATGGCTCTGGTTCGAATTTCCAATTGATCTGAGTTGACAGAGGTTCTCATTATGATGGGTCACAATGCTGCTTGGTGTCCTGGGATACCTTAGAATTTGGAGATGGCTCTGGGGCCATGCAGGATTCTCCTAGCCTGAGGGTTGGACCCAGTTTCCAAGAGCAAGGTTTCCTTCTCGGGACAGGAGGTTTTCTGGAGTAAGGCTCAGGGACCACAGGTTGGACCATATCTTGGTTTTCCAGAACAGGTCTCTGGGGACAGAGGCCTGAAAACCTAAGCTAGGTTTCCGATGAGGTCCCAGGGGCATGTCAGGTTCAATCTTCGGACTCATGGCCATTGACCTGCATGTCTTCATGGAGGTAGGTGCTCAGGGTTTTCAGACTGCACATTTCTTCAAGAGCGGCCTATGAAATTGGGGTGGTCTCAGGGTCCTTGCACGTTTCTCCTAATCGGGAAGGTTTGGGAAAGTGAGACGGTCAGAGTTTCCTCAGGAGAGCAGGCCCAGTGACGCAGTGTGGTTCTGGAGGCCCCATCCTGGAGGGTATGTGGGTCTGTGCTTTGGGACCAAAGTCTTCAGTCACAAACCAGGGGAAGGGTTAGGGGCGAGATAATGGCAGGCTTGATCTGCAGACCCTGAGGGCAGCTCCTCAGAATTTGAAATTCGGGTGGCTGGGAGCCAGTAGCACAGGCTTTTCTGTCTGGATTGTATGTCAGGATGGCCACGGAATGGAGGGGTAGCCTCGTGAGTCCATGAGAGATTCTTCCTATCTGGGCATTCTGCCCAGCTCCCAAGAGTTTGCTGTCTTTCTGGGGGAAGGGAAGAGTGCTGGTCTCCCTCTCAGGGGTCCCCCCCCCCACAGGGATTCTAGAGTCGGGTTCTGGGTCCCGGTGCCTGGATAACCCCACCGAGGGTTAGGATTTGGACCTAGGGGAATGATAGGCCCTCTCTGTGGGCTCCTGGTCCAGCTTCCGAAGGGCCTTTTTTGAAAAGGGTCTCAGGCTGTGGGTCACATGCCTGTTTGTGCTGAGATGACCCTCCTGAGTGGGCGTGGTCTCATGGGCCATGCAGCTGGCTACCACTCTGTGGGTTTGACAACCATCTCAACATCCAGTTTTCCTTCCATGGGGAAGGAGGAGTCCTCTTTTGTGCTTCAGTTCCCCCATGGGCAGGAATTTGAGCTAAGTTCTGAGTACAGATACCTGAACACTCAGGTTGCTTTGAGATATGGCCTCAGGCCAAGGCACGTCCACCTGCAGGATATGGGCTCCCTATCTGGATAGCTGACTGGAGGTCGGGGCTCGGGCTCTGACAAACAGAAAATTAGTTCACAGGGCGGCCTATGATATTGGGGTGCCTTTGAGGGCCTTGCTGGTAGACCATCATGTGGGGTATCTGGGCAGACACATAGGGCAATTCTTCTTTCTGGTGGGCAGGCACAAGTCTGCGTTGTGGCTCCAGAATTCCCAGTATGGAGGGCTTGCAGGCGAAGAGTGTGAGGACGGAAGTCTGGAAACACAAGCTACGGTTAAGTTCAGTGCCTTGCGCATGGCAGTTCCAATGTGCAGCGGCTGTTTCGAGATCTCCAGCACCTGAGGAAGGGTGAGTGTGAGATGTCTGCTCACGCTGGAGTTTGTAGCCATGATGGCTAACGAATGGTGGGGTGGCCTCAAGAAGCCTTGGATGCTTTCCCAAGCTGGAGCTTGTGAGCTGCTCCAAGGGAAGGTGTCCTTCTGAAGGATAGGTGAATTCCAGTTCGAGGGCTCCAATGTCCCTCATATTGAAATATTCTATAGTAGAGCTCTCCGAATGGATGCCTGGAAAGCCCACCTCGCGTCCCCATAGCAGCCAAGGAACAGGGCAGCTTTGATCCGCTGGCACTGGTTCGAAGTTCCAAGTGATCTGCGTTGACGGAGGTTCTCCTTCTGACAGGTCACAATGCTGCTTGGTGTCTTGGGAGACCATAGAATTTGGCGGTGGCTCTGGGTCCATGCAGGATTCTCCTAGTCTGAGGGTTGGACCCAGTTCCCAAGAGCAAGGTTTCTTTCTAGGGACAGGGGGTTTCTGGTGTATGGCTCAGGGACCACACGTTGGACCATATCTTGGTTTGCCAGAAAAGGCCTCTGGGGACAGAGGCCTGAAAACGTAAGCTAGGTTTCTGATTAGGTCCCAGGGGCATGTCAGGTTCAATCTTCGGACTCATGGCCATTGACCTGCGTGTCTTCATTGAGGTAGGTCCTCATGGTGTGTCAGACTGCACATTTTTTCAAGAGCAGCCTATGAAATTAGGGTGATCTCAAGGGCCTTGCTGTTTTCTCCTAATCTGGAGGGTTTGGGCAAGTGAGACAGGCAGAGATTCCTTGGGAGAGGAGTCCCAGTGACGCGGTGTGGTTCTGGAGGGCCCATCCTGGAGGGCATATGCTTAAGGGATTTGGGACAGAAGTCTTCAGACAGAATCTCGGGGAAGGGTTAGGGGCAAGATGATGGCAGGCCCGATCTGCAAATCCCGAGGGCCACTACTCGGGATTGAAATTCGGGCCGTTGGTAGGCAGTAGCACAGGCTTTTCTGTCTGTATTGGGTGTTGGGATGGCTAGGGAATGGAAGGGTGTCCTCGTGTGTCAATGGGGGATTCTTTGTATCTGGAGATTCTGCCAGGCTCCCAAGAGTTTGGTATCTTTCTGGAGGAAGGGAAGAGTGCTGTCTTCCATCTCAGGGGTCCCGCCCTACAGGGATTCTAGAGTCGGGTTCTGGGTCATAGCACCTGTATAGCCCAACCAAGGTTTAGGATTTGGTTCTAGGGGAATGTTAGGCCCGTTCTGTGGGCTTCTGGTCCAGCTCCCGAGGGGCCTTGTTTGAAAGGGGACTCAGGCTGAGGGTCACATGATTGTTTTTGCCGAGATGCACCTACTGAGTAGGCGTGGCCTCATGGGCCATGCAGCTGGTTTCCAGTCTGAGAGTTGGACAACCATCTCAACATCCAGTTTTCCTGTCACGGGGAAGGAGGAGTCCTCTTTTGTCCTTCAGATACCCCATGGGGAGGAACTTGAGCTAAGTTCTGGGGACAGATACCTGAATACCCAGGTCGGTTCAAGATGATGGCCTCGGGCCAAAATATGTCTAACCTACAGGTACGGTGTCCACAATCTGAGTGTCTGGCTGGAGGTTGGGGCTCGGGCTGTGACAGACAGATAATTAGTTCACAGGGTGGCCTATGATATCGGGGTGCCATTGAGGGCCGTGCAGGTGGACCCTCATGTGGTTTTCTTGGCAGACCCATAGGGAACTTCTTCTTTCTGGTGGGTAGCCACAAGTCTGCATTGTGGCTCCAGAATGCAAATATGGAGGGCTTGCAGGCGAAGATTGTGAGGACGGAAGTCTGAAAATACAAGCTACGGTTAAGTTCAGTGCCAAGTGCATGGCAGTTCCAACGTGCAGCTGCTGTTTCGAGATCTCCAGCACCTGAGGAAGAGCGAGTGTGAGATGCCTGCTCATGCTGGAGTTTGTAGCCATAATGGCCAATGATTGGTGGGATGGCCTCTAGAAGCCTTGGAGGCTTTCCCAAGCTGGAGCTTGTGAGCTGCTCCAAAAGGCAAGGTGTCCTTCTGCGGGACAGGTGAATTCAGATTCAAGGGCTCCAGGGTCCCCCATATGGAAAGATTCGATATCAGAGTTCTCTGAATGGATGCCTGGAAAGCCCACCTCGCATTCCCATTGCAGCCGAGGAACAGGTCAGCTTTGATCCGCTGGCTCTGGTTCGAAGTTCCAAGTGAACTGAGTTGACGGAGGTTCTCATTCCTACGGTTCACAACACTGTTTGGTGTCCTGCGTGACCTAAGAATGTGGGGGTGGCTCAGAAGCCATGCAGGATTCACTTAGCCTGAGGGTTGGACCCAGTTGCCAAGTTCAAGGATTCCTTCTTGGGACAGGAGGAGTTCTGGTGTATGGCTCAGGGACCACACGTTGGACCATATGTTAGTTTGCCAGAACAGGTCTTTGGGGACAGAGGCCTGAAAATCTAAGCTATTTTTCCGATGAGGTTCAAGGGGCATGTCAGGTTCAATCTTCGGACTCAGGGCCATTGACCTGTGTGTCTTCATGGAGGTAGGTTCTAACGGTATGTCAGACTGCACATTTTTTCAAGAGCAGCCTATGAAATTGGGGTGGTCTCCCGGGCCTTGCAGGTTTCTCCTAATCTGGAGGGTTTGGGCAAGTGAGACGGGCAGGGTTTCCTCGGGAGAGCAGGCCCAGTGATGAGGTGTGGTTCTGGAGGCCCCATCCTGGAGGGCATGTGGACCAGGGCTTTGGGACCGAAGTCTTCTGACACAAACTCGGGGAAGGGTTAGGGGCGTGATGATGGCAGGCCTGATCTGCAGACCCTGAGGGGTGCTTCTTGGAATTTGAAATTCGGGTGGCTCGGAGGCAGTAACACAGGCTTTTCTGTCTGGATTGTGTGACTAGGAAGGCCACGAATGCAGGGGTGGCCTCGTGGGTCCATGGAGATTCTTCCTATCTGGGGATTCTGCCCGGCTCCCAAGAATTTGGTGTCTTTCTGGGGAAAGGGAAGAGTGCTGTTTTCCGTCTCAAGGTTCCCGGCCCTACAGGGATTCTAGAGTCGGGTTCTAGGTCCCAGGGCCTGGATTACAACACCCAGGGTTAGGATTTGGGTCTAGGGGAATGACAGGTCCCCTCTATGGAATCCAGGTCCAGCTCCCGAGGGTCGTTGTTTGAATGGGGTCTCAGGCTGAGGGTCACATGCCTGTTTTTACCGAGATGCCCCTCCTGAGTGGGCGTGGTCTCATGGGCCAAGCAGCTGGCTCCCACTCTGAACATTGGACAACCATCTCAACATCCAGGTTTCCTGCCATGGGGAAGGAGGAATCCTCTTTTGTGCTTCAGGTAACCCATGGGAAGGAATTTGAGCAACGTTCTGGGGACAGATACCTGAATACCCAGGTTGGTTCGAAATGATGGACTCGGGCCAAGGCATGTCCCACCTGCAGGATATGAGGTCTGCTATCTGAGTGGCTGACTGGAGGTCAGGGCTCGGGCTGTGAGAGACATATAATTAGTTCACAGGGTGGCCGATGATATCAGGGTGCCGTTGAGGAATGTGCAGGAGGACCTCATGAGGGGTTTTGGGGCAGAGCCATATGGCACTTCTTCTTTCTGGTGGGCAGCCACAAGTCTGCGATGTGGCTCCAGAATGTCCAATATGGAGGCCTTGCAGGCAAAGAGTGTGAGGATGGAAGTCTGTAAACAAAAGCTACGGTGAAGTTCAGTGCCCAGTGCATGGCAGTACAAATGTGCAGTGGCTGTTTCGAGATCTCCAGCACCTGAGGACAGGCGAGTGTGAGAAGTCTGCTCATGCTGGAGTTTGTAGCCATGATGGCCAAGGATTGGTGGGGTGGCCTCAAGAAGCCTTGGAGGCTTTCCCAAGCTGGAGCTTGTGAGATGCTCCAAAGGCAAGGTGTCCTTCTGTGGGACAGGGGAATTCCGGTTAGAGGTCTCAAGTGTCCTCCATATGGACAGATTTGATAGCAGAGCTCTCCGAATGGATGCCTGGAAAGCCCACCTCGCATTCCCTTTGCAGCCGAGGAAAAGGGTAGTTTGATCTGCAGGCACTGGTTCGAAGTTCCAACGGATCTTAGTTGATGGAGGTTCTCATTCTGAAGGGTCACAATGCTGCTTCTTGTCCTGAGAGACCTAAGAATGTGGCGGTGGCTCTGGGTCCATGCAGGATTCTCCTAGCCTGAGGATTGGACCCAGTTCCCAAGAGCAAGTTTTCCTTCTCAGGACAGGAGGGGTTCTGGTGTATGGCTCAGGGACCACACGTTGGACCATATGTTGGTGTTCCAGAACACTTCTGTCCCCAGAGGCCTGATTATCTAAGCTAGGTTTCTGATTAGGTCCTAGGGGCATGTCAGGTTCAATCTTCGGACACACGTCCATTGACCAGCGTGTCTTCATGGAGGTAGGTGCTCTGGGTGTGTCAGACTGCACATTTTTTCAGGAGCGTCCTATGAAATTGGGGTGGTCTCAGGGGCCTTTCAAGTTTCTCATAATCTGGAGGGTTTGGGCCAGTGAGACGGGCTGAGTTTCTTCGGTGGAACAGGCCCAGTGAGGCGGTGTGGTGGTTCTGGAGGCCCCATCCTGGAGGCCATGTGGGCCAGGGCTTTGGGACAGAAGTCTCGGACAGAAACTCGGGGAAGGGTTAGGGGCGATATGATGGCAGGCCTGATTTGCAGCACCTGAGGGCAACTCCTCGGGTTTTGAAAATCGAGCGGCTGGGAGTCAGTAACACAGTCTTTTCTGTCTGGATTGTGTGTCTAGGATGACCAGGGAATGTAGGGGTGGCCTCGTGGTTCCATCGGAGATTTTTTCTATCTGGGGATTCTGCCCGGCTCCCAAGAGTTTGGTGTCTTTTTCGGGGAAGGAGAGAATGCTGTTTTCTGTCTATGGATTCCTGCCCAAACAGGGATTCTAAAGTGGTGTCAGGGTCCTGGCGCCTGGATAACCCTACCGAGGGTTAGGATTTGGGCCTAGGGGAATGACAGGCCCGCTCTGTGGGCTCCTGGTCGAGCTCCTGATGGGCCTAGTTTGAAAGGGGTCTCAGGCTGAGGGTCACATGCCTGTGTGTGCCAAGATGCCCCTCCTGAGTGGGTGTGGTCTCATGGGCCATGCAGCTGGCCCCCACTCTGAGGGTTTTGACAGCCATCTCAACATCCAATTTTCCTTCCATGGGGAAGGAGAAGTCCTCTTTTTTGCTCCAGGTTCCCCCATGGGCAGGAATTTGAGCTAAATTTTGGGGACAGATACCTGAATATACAGGTTGGTTCGAGATGACGGTCTCGGGCCAAGGCATGTCCCACCTGCAGGATATGGGGCCTGCTATCTGGTTGGCTGAGTGGAGGTCAGGGCTCAAGCTGTTACAGACATATAATTACATCACAGGGCAGCCTATGATATCGGGGTGCCAATGAGGGCCATGCATGTGGACCCTCATGTGGTGTTTCTGGGCAGACCCGAAGGGCACTACTTCTTTCTGGTGGGCAGGCACAAGTCTGCATTGTGGTTACAGTATTCCCAATATGGAGGAAATGCAGGCAAAGAGTGTGAAGACGGAAGTCTGAAAACACAAGCTACAGTTAAGTTCAGTGCCAAGCACATGGCATTTCCAATTTGCAGCGGCTGTTTCGAGATTTCCAGGACCTGAGGAAGGGCGAGTGTGAGATATCTGCTTATGCTGGAGTTTGTAGCCATGAAGCCAACAATTGGTAGGGTGCCCTCAAGAAGCCTTGGAGGCTTTCCCAAGCTGGAGCTTGTGAGCTGCTCCAAAAGGCAAGGTGTCCTTCTTCGGGACAGGGGAATTCTGGTTAGAAGTCTTTAGGGTCCTTCATCTGGAAATATTCGATAGCAGAGCTGTCGGAATGGATGCCTGGAAAGCCCACCTTGAGTTCCCATTGCAGCCGAGGGAAAGGGCAGCTTGATCTGCTGGCTCTGGTTCAAAGTTCCAAGTGATCTGAGTTGACGGAGTTTCTCATTCTGATGGGTCACAATACAGCTTGGTGTCCTGGGAGACCTTAGAATGTGGTGGTGGCTCTGGGGCCATACGGGATTCTCCTACCTTGACGGGTGGACCCAGTTCCCAAGAGCAAGGTTTCCTTCTCGGGACAGGAGGGGTTCTGGTGTATGGCTCAGGCACCACACATTGGACCATATGTTGGTTTTCCAGAACAGGCCTCTGGGGACAGAGACCTGAAAACCTAAGCTAGGTTTCTGATGAGGTCCCAGGGGCATGTCAGGTTCAATCTTCGGACTCAGGGCCATTGATCTGCGTGTCTTCATGGAGGTAGTTGCTCAGGTTGTGTCAGACTGCACATTTTTTCAAGAGCGGCCTATGAATTTGGGGTGTTCTCAGGGTCCTTACAGGTTTCTCCTAATCTTGAGGGTTTGGGCTAGTGAGATGGGCAGAGTTTCCTCGGGAGAGTAGGCCTAGTGAAGTGGTGTGGTTTTGGTGTCCCCATCATGGAGGGCATGTGTGCCAGGGCTTTGGTACCGAAGTCTTCTGACACAAACTTGGGGAAGGGTTAGGGGCGAGAACCTGGCAGGCCTGATCTGCAGACCCTGAGGGCAGCTCCTCGGGATTTGATATTCCAGCGGCTGGGAGGCAGTAGCCAGGCTTTTCTGTCTGGGTTGTGTTTCTAGGATGGCCACAGAATGGAGGGTTCGCCTCGTGGGTCCATGGGAGATTCTTCCTATCTGGGGATTCTGCCTGGCTCCCAAGAATTTGGTGTCTTTCTGAGGGAAGGGAAGAGTGCTGTTTTCCTTCTCAGGGTTCCTGGCCCTACAGGGATTCTAGAGTCCGTTTCTGGGTCCTGGTGCCTGGATAACCACACCAAGGGTTAGGATTTGGGCTTAGGGGAATGACAGGCCCGCTCTGTGGGCTCCTGGTCCAAATCCCGAGGTGCATTTTTAGAAAGGGTTCTCAGGCTGAGGGTCAAATGCCTGTGTGTGCTGAGATGCCCCTCCTGAGTGGGTGTGGTCTCATTGGCCATGCAGCTGGTTCCACTCTGAGGATTTTGACAACCATCTCAACATTCAGTTTTCCTGCCATGGGGAAGGAGGAGTCCTGTTTCGTGCTCCAGGTTCCCCCACTGGCATGAAATTTATCTAGGTTCAAGGGACAGATAACTGAATACACAGGTAGGTTCGAACTGACCGCCTCGGTCCAGGGCATGTCCCACCTTCAGGATTTGGGACCCGCTATGTGGGTGACTGACTGGAGGTCAGGGCTCGGTTTGTGGCAGACATATAATTAGATCACAGGGTGTCCTATGATATCGGGGTGCTGTTGAGGGCCGTGCAGGTGGACCCTCATGTGGGATTTCTGGACAGACCCATAGGGCACTTCTTCTTTCTGGTGGGCAGCCACAATTCTGTTTTGTGGCTCCAGAATGCCCAATATGGAGGGCTTGCAGGCAAGGAGTGTGAAGACGGAAGTCTGAAAACACAAGCTATGGTTAAGTTCAGTGCCGAGTGCATGGAAGTTCCAATGTGCAGTGGCTGTTTCCAGATCTCCAGCACCTGAGGAAGAGCGAGTGTGAGATGTCTGCTCACACTGGAGTTTGTAGCCATGATGGCCAATGATTTTTGGGGTGCCTTCAAGAAGCCTTGGAGGCTTTCCCAAGCTGGAGCTTGTGAGTTGCTCCAAAAGGCAAGGTGTCCTTCTGTGGGACTGGGGAATTCCGGTTAGAGGTGTCCAGAGTCCTGCCTATGGAAATATTCGATAGCAGAGCTCTCTGAATGGATGCCTGGAAAGCCCACCCTGCATTCCCTTTGTACTGAAGAAAAGGGCAGCTTTGATCCGCTGGCTCTGGTTCGAAATTCCAAGTGATCTGAGTTGATGGAGGTTCTCATTCCGATGGGTCACAATACTTCTTGGTGTCCTGGGAGACCTTAGAATGTGGCAGTGGCTCTGGGGCCATGCAGGATTCTCCAAGCCTGAGGGTTGGGCCCACTTCCCAAGAGCAAGGTTTCCTTCTAGGGACAGGAGGGATTCTGATGTATGACTCAGGGACCACACGTTGGACCATATGTTGGTCTTCCAGAACAGGTCTCTGGGGACAGAGGCCTGAAAACCTAAGCTAGGTTTCCGATGAGGCCCTAGGGGCATGTCAGCTTCAATCTTCGAAGTCAGGGCCTTGACATACGTGTCTTCATGGAGGTAGGTTCTCAGGATGTGTCAGACTGCACATTTTTTCAGGAGCGGCCTATGAAATTGGGATGGTCTCACGGGCCTTTCAGGTTTCTCATAATCTAGAGGGTTTGGGCCAGTGAGACAGGCAGAGTTTCCTCGGGAGAGCAGGCCCAGTGATGCGGTGTGGTTCTGGAGGCCCCATCTTGGAAGGCACATGGGTCAGGGTTTTGGGACCAAAGTCTCCAGACCAAAACTTGGAGAAGGTTTAGGGGTGAGATGATGGCAGGCCCGATCTGCAGCCCCTGAGGCAACTCCTCGGTTTGTGAAAATAGGGCGCTTGGGACGCAGTAACACAGGCTTTTCTGTCTGGATTGTGTGTCTAGGATGGCCAGGGAATGCAGGGGTGGCCTCGTGGTTCCATCGGAAATTTTTTTCTATCTGGGGATTCTGCCCGGCTCACAAGAGTTTCGTGTCATTCTCAGGGAAGGGGAGAATACTGTTTTCCGTCTCGGGGGTCCCGCCCCTACAGGTATTCTAGAGTCGGGTTCTGGGTCCTGGTACCTGGATTACCCGACCAAGAGTTAAGATTTGGGCCTAGGGTAATGACAGGCCTGCTCTGTGGGCTCCTAGTCCAGCTCCAGAGGGGACATGTTTGAAAGGTTCTCAGGCTGAGGATCACATGCCTGTTTTTGCCGAGATGCCCCTCCTGAGTGGGCGTGGTCTCATGGGCCATGTGGCTGGCTCCCTCTCTGAGGGTTCAACAAGCATCTCAACATCCAGTTTTCCTGCCATGGGGGAGGAGACCTCTTTTGTGCATCAGGTACCCCAAGGGCAGGAATTTGAGCTAGGTTCTGGGGACAGATACCTGAATACCCAGGGCGGCTCGAGATGATGGCCTCGGGCTAAGGGATGTCCCACCTGCAAGATATGGGACCCGCTGTGTGGGTGGCTGACTGGAGGTCGGGGCTCGGGCTGTGACAGACATATAATTAGATAAAAGTGTGACCTATGATATCGGGGTGCCGTTGAGGGCCATACAGGAGGACCCTCATGTGGGGTTTCTGGGGAGACCTATAGGGCACTTCTTCTTTCTGGTGGGCAGACACAATTCTGCTTTGTGGCTCCAGAATGCCCAATATGGAGGGCTTGCAGGCGAAGAGTGTGAAGACGGACGTCTGAAAACACAAGCTTCGGCTAAGTTCAGTGCCGAGCACATATCAATTCTAATGTGCAGCGGCTGTTTCGAGATCTCCAGCACCTGAGGAAGGGCGAGTGTGAGATGTCTGCTCACGCTGAAGTTTGTAGCCATGATGATCAACGATTTTTGAGGTGTCCTCAAGAAGCCTTGGAGGCTTTCCCAAGCTGGAGCTTGTGAGCTGCTCCAAAAGGCAAGGTGTCCTTCTTCGGGACAGGGGAATTCCGGAAAGAGGTGCCCACGGTCCTCCATATGGAAAGATTCGATATCAGAGCTCTCCGAATGGATGCCTGGAATGCCCACCTCACGTTCCCTTTGCAGCCGAGGGAAAGGGCAGCTTGATCCGCTGGCTCTGGTTTGAAGTTCCAAGTGATCTGAGTTGATGGAGGTTCTCATTCTGATGGGTCACAATACAGCTTGGTGTCCTGAGAGACCTTAGAATGTGGCGGTGGCTCTGGGGCCATGCAGGATTCTCCTAGACTGAGGGTTGGACCCAGTTCCCAAGAGCAAGGTTTCCTTCTAGGGACAGGAGGGGTTCTGGTGTATGGCTCAGGCACCACACGTTGGACCATATGTTGGTTTTCCAGAACAGGTGTCTGGGGACAGAGTCCTGAAAATCTAAGCTAGGTTTCCAATGAGGTCCTTGGGGCATGTCAGGTTCAATCTTCGGACTCAGGGCCATTGACTTGTGTGTACTTATGGAGGTAGGTGCTCAGGTTGTGTCAGACTGCTCATTTTTTTAAGAGTGGCCTGTGAAATTGGGGTGTTCTCAGGGGCCTTGCAGGTTTCTCCTAATCTGGAGGGTTTGGGCCAGTGAGACTGGCAGAATTTCTTCAGGAGAGCAGGCCCATTGATGAGGGGTGGGTCTGGAGGCCACATCATAGAGGGCACATGGGTTAGGGCTTTGGGACAGATGTCTTCAGACACAAACTCGGGGAATGGTTAGGGGCGAGATTATGGTAGGCCCGATCTGCAGCCCCTGAGGGCAACTCTTCTGGATTTGAAAATCGGGCGGCTGGGAGGCAGTAACACAGTCTTTTCTGTCTTGATTGTTTGTCTAGGATGACCAGGGAATGCAGAGGTGGCCTCGTGGGTGACGGGAGATTGTTTCTATCTGGGGATTCTGCCTGGCTCCCAAGAGTTTGGTGTCTTTCTGGGGGAAGTGAAGGTGCTGTTTTCTGTCTCTCGGGTCCCGCCCAAACAGGGAATCTAGAGTCCGGTTCTGGGTCCCGGCGCATGGATAACTCCACTGAGGGCTAGGATTTGGGCCTAGGGGAATGACAGGTCCACTCAGTGGGCTCCTGGTCGAGCACCCGAGGGGCCTTGTTTGAAAGGGGTCTCAGGCTGTGGGTCACATGCCTGTGTGTGCCGAGATGCCCCTCCTGAGTGGGCCCGATCTCATGGGCCATGCAGCTGGCTCCCAATCTGAGGGTTTTGACAACCATCTCAACATCCAGTTTTCTTGCCATGGGGAAGGAGGAGTTCTCATTTGTGCTCCAGGTTCCCTCATGGGCTGGAATTTGAGCTAAGGTTTGGGAACATATACCTGAATACCCAGTTTGGTTTGAGATGACGGTCTCGGGCCAAGGCATGTCCTACCTGCAGGAATGGGGCACGCTATTTGGTTCGCTGAGTGGAGGCCGGGGCTGGAGCTATGACGGACATATAATTAGATCACAGGGCGGCCCATGATATCCGGGTGCCATTGAGGACCGTGTAGGTGGACCTTCATGAGGGGTTTCTGGGCAGACCCATATGGCATTTCTTATTTCTGCTGGGCAGCCACAAGTCAGAGTTGTGCCTCCAGAATTGCCAATATGGAGGGCTTGTAGGCGAAGAGTGTGAAGATGGAAGTCTGAAAACACATGCTATGGTTAAGTTCAGTGCCGAGCGCATGGCAGATCAAATGTGCAGCAGCTGTTTCGAGATCTCCAGCACCTGAGGAAGGGCGAGTGTGAGATGCGTGCTCATGCTGGAATTTGTTGCCATGATGGCCAGCATTAGTGGGGTGGCCTCAAGGAGCCTTGGAGGTTTTTCCAAGCTGGAGCTTGTGAGCTGCTCCAAAAGGCAAGGTGTCCTTCTGCAGGACAGGGTAATTCCAGTTCGAGGGCTCCAGGTTCCCCCATATGGAAAGATTCGATAGCAGAGCTCTCTGAATGGATGACTGGAAAGTCAGCCTCGCGTTCCCATTACAGCCGAGGAACAGGGCAGCTTTGATCCGCTGGCTCTGGTTTGAAGTTCCAAGTTATCTGAGTTGATGGAATTTCTCATTCTGACAGGTCATAATGCTGCTTGGTGTCCTGGAAGACCTTAGAATGTGGCGGTGGTTCTGGGGACATGCAGGATTCTCCTACCTAGAGGGGTTGGACCCAGTTCCCAAGAGCAAGATTTCCTTCTCGGGACAGGACGTGTTCTGGTGTATGGCTCAGGGACCACACGTTGAACCATATGTTGGTTTGCCAGAACAGGCCTCTGGGGACAGAGTCCTGAAAATATAAACTAGGTTTCTGACGAGGGCCTAGGGGCATGTCAGCTTCAATCTTCGGTGTCAGGGCCATTGACCTGCGTGTCTTCATGGAGGTAGGTGCTCAGGATGTGTCAGACTGCACATTTTTTCAAGAGGGCCTATGAAATTGGGGTGGTCTCAGGGTCCTTGCAGGATTCTCCTAATCTGGAGGGTTTGGGCAAGTGAGACGGGCAGAGGGTCCTGGGGAGGCGTCTGGGCAGCTCCAGGCTGCTAGAGAGGTTCCAAGCAGTGATGGCACACTGAGATTTTCCCGCTGGCCCGGGCTGAGAGTGCCTGGTCTTTCTGGGTCCGGTAGCACCGGGCTATCGGTGCACACCTGTGCACACCCCTTTCTGGGGAGGGCACGGGGCACAACTCGGACTCTGATAGCATAGCACGGCACTCGCCTGGGGACTGCAAAAAGGTTGTGCTTCTGCTGGCCGGCGAGGCTTCCAGCCCCTCATGGGAGCCGGACCCCACACGTTCTCAGGTGCGCTGGTGGCTCAGGGACCAAGACCTGGTTTCTCTGCCGCACTATCTCTGGCTCTGTGCCAGGGTGGCTGTCCTGGGTCTGGGGACTTATGCCCCTGTCCCTAACTGCCCCGATTCCCACAATTTCCCCCCCCACCCCGTGATCCTTTGCTCTTTTTGAGTGCTTTCTACCAGACTCCGAGTTAATGCTGGTCCCCAGATGCAAGGCACTCTCGTTTTGGGATATTACTTTCCAGTGGGTCGCCTCTGGTGGCTCCCTCCCCCTTTTGTTTATCTTCCAATATCGGTCCAAGTTCCCACTCCACTTTACCTGCCCACTGGCATCTTCTGCTCCTGTAGAGTTCCAGACGTGTATAATTCTGATCTCAGGGTGAATTCGTGGGTGATCGGAGTTCTTTGGAAGGTAATCAGCTCACTTCAGGGTACAGGTTGAAAGGGCGCCTCCTCCTACTTCCCCGCCATCTTGTCTCCCCCTATCATAATTCTATTACTTGTGTTTTTCCATGGATCATTCTTCCCATTTTCCAAGGATTCTTTTTCTATTTAGAATGAGCATTTTTCTTTTTGTTCTCACAGTTTTAAAACTTGTTTCGTGGATTTAGTCATCGTGACATGTGCTTTGATTATTGTCTGCTAGTTCCTTGAGTTTTGTTCGTCCCTCTGCTCCTCTCATCTTACACATGGGATCTCTAACAAGAATACAAATCTTCTCCCTCCTTTGATGCAGGAAGGAAATTGACTCCAAAACCCCTCCCATAAGCAGTACCCCGTCAAGACCACAGACACACAGCAGACACCGGGAGGCAGTGTCCTTCCCTGGCTCTATTCAAGCACTTATGAATTTCGGAGAGGCCTGCCCTCCTCTCAACAGTCGTGATGGTTAAGGAGATAACAGTTTTACAGAAGCCTGTGTGTGTGTGTGTGTGTGTGTGTGTGTGTGTGTGTGTGTGTGATCTTCAGACTCTGTATCTACACAACATCCTGGTGCAGGTTTCCTCTTCTTTCCCACGTTGTCATTAACATTGATACTGTGAGCATGGTTCAAGGTAGAGGCTCTACCAGGGCTGTTAATTCTCTTGCTTTGCATCGTTGATGCCTTTGTAGGCTCGTATCCAGCACGCACTTTACACGGCTTCTAACAAGCTTGCACACTGAGCTGGGTGGTCCTCTGACTAACATAGAGTGTAGCTGGGACTCCTGTAAGGTTCAGATGACATACATGGAGATATTTGTAATTCCTTGGTATTTAGGGACAGGAACAAGCAAGTGTAAGTGACACTGTCTTTTGTGCTTGTTCATATAGTCGTTTTCCCAAATTTCCAAGTCAGAGACTTAAGAAGAAGCACAGAATCATGTGTCCAGAGAGGCTTCCTTGGGGAAAAAGCTTGAAGGCATGAATGCCATAGACCCTGGCAAGAAACTTGCCCATATCCACCAGCTGTGCCTGCTCCTGGGGCTTAAAGACAGAACGGTGAGTGGTGTGCACCCCCTGGTGGTCCAGATTCTCTCCTACAGTGAGGTTTGTGTCTGGGCTCACACTGATATCCCCTCACTGTGTCCGTTGCACAGTAACACACAGTTGTGTCCTTAGCTCTCAGGCTGTTCATCTGCAGATACAGCGTGTTCTTGCCGTTGTCCCTGGAGATGGTGAATCGGCCCTTCGCAGAGTCTGCATAGTATGTGCTACTTCCACCAGTATTAATCAATGTGACCCACTGCAGCCCCTTCCCTGGAGCCTGGCGGACCCAGCTCATTCCATAGCTACTGAAGGTGAATCCAGAGGCTGCACAGGAGAGTCTCAGGGACCCCTCAGGCTTAACCAGGTCTTCCCCAGACTCCATCTCACACTGAACACCTGCAGACACAAGACATCCTGGTCAGGAAATTGTCACACACCCATGGTTTCTCTCACTCATATCCACTCACATCCTCAAGGTCTCCTGTTTTCCATAAATTACCTTTTAAAAGAGCAACAAAAAACCCATCCTAGCACAAATTCCATGGTGAGTTTACTGTGTTCTGTCCTGCTCAGTGAATGTGGACACCTGGAAATCCTAGGACTGGGGCTCCTCTCCCAGCTGCATGATCTGGGCTGGGCTGTTTTATTCAGTGGAGGGAAGACCCTATTTGCATGTCCTCTGAGTATATAGTTAGCTCCAGATGTAGGTTCAATTCTTTGCAAGTTAAAAATAAAGATTGCGGGGCGCCTGGGTGGCTCAGTGGGTTAAGCCGCTGCCTTCGGCTCAGGTCGTGATCTCAGGGTCCTGGGATCGAGCCCCGCATCGGGCTCTCTGCTCAGCAGGGAGCCTGCTTCCTCCTCTCTCTCTACCTGCCTCTCTGCCTGCTTGTGATCTCTCTCTGTCAAATAAATAAATAAAATCTTTAAAAAAAAAAACAAAGATTGCCTTGTTTGTAGATCATGTTGTTTAGATGGCATTTTGACAGTATGTAGTATTCTTTTTGTTTTGTTTTGTTTTGTTTTTGTTTTGTTTTGTTTAAGAAATGCATTTATTAGGCGCCTGGGCAGTTCGGTGGGTTAAAGTCTCTGCCTGTGGCTCAGGTCATGATCCTACAGTCCTGGGATCGAGCTCCCCACCAGGCTCTCTGTCCAGCTAGGAGCCTGCTTCTCCTACCCTTGCCTTCCTCTCTGCCTACTTGTGATCTGTGTCTGTCAAATAAATAAATAAAATCTTTAAAAATGCATTTATTGGTAGGAAACATTGACATAAGACATCGATATTATAAATTCCCATTCAGAGTTATTAATTCTATCAGAGTCAAGTTGAAATATACCTTTACTATATGAATGAACAAACTTTGTCAAAAATACTAGGATTATCAGTTTCCAAGCTTTCTGTTGTGTTCCATTGTCCTCTGTGTCTGTTTTTATGCCAGTACCATACTTTTCTGATGACAACAGCTTTGTAATCTAGCTTGAAATTGGAGTGTGGTGACTTCGGATGGCTTAGTCGCCTGTTTGCTTTCTTTCTTTCTTTTTAAAAAAATATATATTTATTTATTTTTTAATTTTTTCCAGTGTTCCCGAATTCATTGTTTATGCACCACAACCAGTGCTCCATGCAATGCATGCCCTCCAGAATACCCACAACCAGGATCACCCAAACTCCTACCCCTGTCCTGTCCAAAACCCTCAGTTTGTTTCTCAGAGTCCACAGTCTCTCATGGTTCGTCTCCCCCTCTAATTTCCCCCAACTCACTTCTCCTCTCCATTTCCCCATGTCCTCTGTGTTATTCCTTATGCTACACAAATAGGTGAAACCATATGATAATTGACTCTCTCTTCTTGACTTATTTCAGTCAGCAGTATTCTAATGTGTGAAGAGAATTTTTTCTTTTTTCTCTATTATAGCATTTTTTTAAAATTATTGTGTTATGTTAGTGACCATGCAGTACATCATTAGTTTTTTTTTTTTTTTTCCCACTGTATACTTTTTTACTGCCTTGTCAAAGATTATTTCACCATAAAGTTGAGGGTCCATTCTGGGCTCTCTACTCTGTTCCACTGGTGTATTTGTCTGTTTTTATGCCAGTACCATGCTGTCTTGGTAATCACAGCTTTGTAATTAACCTTGAAATCAGGAAACGTGATGTCCCCAGTTTTTTTTCTTTTTTCCAACATTTCCTTAGCAATTCTGGGTGTTTTCTGGCTCTATACAAATTTTAGGATTGTTTGTTCCAGAACAAAAAGATGAAAAAGCTTTCCATGCTCATGGATTTGAAGAATAAACATTGCTAAAATATCGATACTGCCCAGAGCAATCTATAATTTCAGTGCCATCCCTGTCAAAATTCCAGTGGCATTTTTCAAAACAAGGACTTTGAATGACACACTAGATCAGACTGATTTCTTTTTTATTTAATTTTTATTAACATATAATGTATTATTAGCTCCAGGGTTACAGGTCTGTGAATCATCTGACTTACACACTTCTCAGCACTCACTATGGCACACACTCTCCCCAATGTAACCCGACACCCCTGATTTCTTATTTTATGTTTTAATTTTTTTAAATTTAAGTTCAGTTCAGTTAACAAGCAGAGCATTACTGGTTTAGAGGTAGAATTTAGTGATTCATCAGTTGCATATAACACCAACTGCTCTTTCCTTCAAGTGCCCTCCTTAATGCCCATCAGCCAGTTACCCCATCCCCCACCCAAGCCACCCCTGGTTAGAACACAATATTTTGAGTATTTCAGTATTTGAACTGGGGAATGGTCCTCCTAGAATTCTAGATTTATTTATTTATATATTCTCACAATATTATCTGCTTAAATTCCTTTTTAAATTATGTTCAGTTAGCCACCATTACTTTTTGATGCAGTATTCAACAATTATTTATTTGTATATAACAGCCAGTGCTCACCCAACACATGTCCTTATTGCCCATTACCGAATTAACCCACCCCCGACTCCCACTGCTCCAAAACTCTGTTCCCCAGAGAAATATATTGATATCTGATTCCATTTATTTGGAGCTTTCTCTTTTATTTTTGATAAATCTAGGCAGATATTTCTCAGTTTTATTTTTTTCCAAAAAAACAGAACTTGGTTTTTTAATCTGTTCTGTTTGTTTTTTCTTTAATTTTATATCATTTATTTCTGCTCTAGTCTCTAGTATTTCCTTCCTTTTGCTGTATTTAGGCTTTAGTCATTTTACTTTCTCTAGCTCCTACAGGTATAAAGTTAAGTGGTCTATTTTTTCATTTTTAAAAGATTATTTATTTATTTATTTATTTGACAGAGAGAGAAATCACAAGTAGGCAGAGAGGCAGGCAGAGAGAGAGGGGGAAGCAGGCTCCCTTCTTAGCAGGGAACCTGATGTGGGGTTCAATCCCAGGAACCTGAGCTCATGACCTGAGCCAAAGGAAGAAGCTTAACCCACTGAGCCACCCAGGTGTAACACATTAGGTTGGTTCTTTCAGATTTTTCTTGCTTCTTGAGGACTTCTTGTCTTCTGTGTATTTCTGTCTTAGGACCAACTTTGCTGCAGAAAAATTAGGGGAAAGCGATGAAGGTTTTATACTCTAGTGTGAGAGTGTGTGTGTGTGTGTGTGTGTGTGTGTGTGTGTCTGTGTGTAATGTTCTCACACCACATCCCCAACACACCTGGTGTGGGTTTCACTGCTTTCCCATGTTGTCACTAACATTGATGCTATGAACTTTAAGACAGTGACACCCCCTGGCACTACCAAGCCTCTTTCTTCTTTTGCTTTGGATTGTTGATGCCTCTGTGGCCTCCTGTCCAACATGCACTTTATGCTCATTCTATCAAGGGTATATGTTGATCTGGGTGGACTGTAATTCATACTGAGTGCCTCTGGGATCCCTGTAAACGTTCAGTTGATAAGCATCAGGATATTTGGGATTCATTGGTATTTTAGGACAGGAATAAACAACGTGAGTGGCTCTGTATTTTGTGCATTTTAGTATAATTGTTTTCCCATTAGAACAAATTTTTGAAGTCAGATAGTGAAGAGGTAAGCACAGAATCATGTGTGCAGAGAAGGTCCCTGAGGGAAACTGTTCCCTGGAGAAAATCCCCAGACCCTGACAGGAAACCTGCCCATAACATCCATCTGCATCTACTTCTGGGGCTTAAAGACAGAACTGGTGAGTAGTGTGCACCCCCTGGTGGTCCTTATCCTCTCCTACAGTGAGGCTTGTGTCTGTGCTCACATTGATGTCCCCTCACTGTGTCCTTTGCACACAGTAATACACAACTGTGTCCTAGATTCTCAGGCTGTTCATCTGCAGATACAACGTATTCTTGCCAGTGTCTCCGGAGATGATGAATCAGGCCTTCACAGAGTCTGCATAGTATGTGCTTCCACCATTGCTAATGTATGCGACCCACTGCAGCCCTTTCCCTGGAGCCTGGCGGACCCAGTTCATGTCGTAGCTGCTGAAGGTGAATCCAGAGGCTGCACAGGAGAGTCTCAGAGACCCCTCCCCCCAGGCTTCACCAGGTCTCCCCCACACTCCACCAACTGCACCTCACACTGGACACCTGCAGACACAAGACATCGTGGTCAGGAAACTGTCACACAGCCATGCTTTGTTTCACTCATATTCACTCACATCCTTAACGTATCTTGTGCACCATGAATTACCTTTTAAGAGAACAACAAGGAATACCCAGGCAAGCACAAACTCCATCGTGAGCTCTTTGTGTTCTGTCTTGATTACTGATTGGACCACCTGGAAATCCTGGACTGAGTCTCCTCTCCCAGCTTCAGAGTCAGGGCTGGGCTGTTTTAATCAGAAAAGGGAAGGTCCCATTTGCATGTTCTCCGGGTATATAACACATTTTCCAGGTAACATCCTCAAGATGACAGTGACCCAGAGAAGTTGTGAGGGTCCTGGGGGAGTTTGGTCACCATGATATCTTTGAGGAAACCGCACTCTTTTATTTTGTGATTTTGCTAAAGAAACTACTTAGTACCCATCATCTTCGTTTTTTCACATATTCACCCCATTATCGTGATGTAGGTACCAATTTTGCCAGTATTTTACAGGTGGATATGTACACACTGCAGCACAGATTGGTTGTGTGAGTGTCCAGGTGTGCACAGCAAGTGAAATTAAGCCACAGAGTCTGAGTCTGTGCTCCTCACCATGGGACCTATTTGCTCCATTTAACCTCCTGCAGAACAGAGCTGGACATGAGATTTTCAGGATTCCTGAATTTCCAGAAGTCCCAGTAGACTGATGTGTGTAGACCAGGTCTTTCTGTCACAGAAACCTGGAGACACTGAGAATCCTTGACAGAGACTCACAGAACTGCTGAAGACGCTGTGGGTTATCAACAACCACAAGGGGCATTTCTACCTGATCTCTCTTTACACATCAATGGAAAACTTCAATAAAGATAAAAGAATGGAATTATTAGTTAAACGATTAATGTCAGAACACCTGAGATCAGAAAGCATGCTGTTAGTTAAAGACAATTCTTTGTCTCTGAAATGGAGATCATAGTACTTCTACACTCATATTTATTGCCATGATTATATCAATTCTATTTATCCCAATGCTTCACCCTTGGGAAGTGTTGTCATTGCTATTTTGACGGTTTATTCCAAAAAATGGAGGACTCTTCTATATTTTCACAGATTTACAAAGTGTTTACTGTGTTTTCTCTGGGAGAAGTTAACAGAGCACTTAGCTGGAAGCCCTTGAGAGGATACCAGCCCCCATCCACCTCTTGTTCTGGATCATGAGCTCCATGGTTCTTGAGTCAGAGGGATGGTGAGTGCATCCTGATGGTCCCAGTGCACCAGCAGGTGTCACAGACCCTAGCATAGATACAGGGACTCCTATTCTTACTTCCCCATTTATCCAACATGTGAGAAGTTACCCACTCAACATAACCACTACAGATTGTCCTGTTGAAAGGATATGTCCTCATACTTACTTCCTTTACTTGAGCTACTCACTCTGATCCTAGGCTACAATATCCAGCTCTATTTATTGTATTCAGACTGGAGCAGGAATCTTGAATAGGTCCCTATGATCTATCAGGTGCCCACAGACCACTGAGGTCTTTCCATTCTGAGGGTATAAATTCATAGCTTCTATTGTATGGGAAAAGTCTCCTCTCTCAGTGAGGTGAGGGTCAGCTGCTTGTCCTGGGAGTAGTAGTCCTAGAAACCATGTCTCTATATGTTTCCAATTATATTTGATGTGAATCACTAATGAAATTGCCATTAGTCTGAGAATTGTGTTCAGCAGGTATTGGGTTTTCATCATTCTGACAAGTATGAGGTGACATCTTTCCATGGTTTTGATTTCTGTTTTCCTGATAATGACTGATGTCGAGCGTCATTTCATGTATCTGATAGTCATCTGGATGTCTTCTTTCAATAAGTGTTTATTCCTTCCTTTCTTCTGACCATTTCCTAATTGCATTCCTTGGGTGTTGAGTGTGGTAAAGTCTTTATGGATTGTGGATAATAAACTTTATCAGATATGTCTTTTACAAATATCTTCTCCCATTTCTGACTCATATGTGGAATTTATGAAGGAAAAGAGATGAACATAAGGGAAGTGGGAAAAGAAAAAAATGAGGGAGGGAAACAAGTGACTCTTAATAATAGAGAACAAACCGCAGGTTGATGGAGGGAGACGAGTGAGGATTGGGAAGATGGATGATGAGCATGAAAGAAGGCACTGGTTTTGATGAACACTAGGTGTTGTATGTAAGGGATGAATTAGTGAATTACACTCCAGAAACCAATATTACACTGTGTGGTAACTAATAAAATTTAAATTGAAAATAAATTAGAAAAAAAGCAGCAGGTACTGGAATACATGTGTGGTGTCAGGCAGTAAGGATCAGGGGAACAACACATCATAAACATGCATCCTCAAGCTTGGGCTTGTTCCCTGCAGAGGAATGGGAGGTGCAAGGGAAGGCCAGCTGACACTTGCCCATGCTTCATGAGTTTTCAGGTTCACTGCTGTGCACCAGCCTATCCCAGGAGCTCAGAACAACCACACTTGGGCAGGATGTGGGATGCAAGGTGTTTGGACAGCTGCCAGTGAAGTGTGGGCACAGATGAGTTAGAAAATGCCAACCCATATGGCACCACACAGAGAGTCATGACTCTTTTAGTTAATTATGTCCACAACCAGTCAGGGAGAAGATGGATAAATGCAAAAAGTTGAATCTCATTACTCTACATCCCAATGGTTATGACATTTGAGACACAATTTCTCCCTTTCTACCTAAATTAGAAAAAATATTAAAATTATTCTGAACCTTGGAGGGAGACAAGATGGCGGGGAAGTAGGAGGAGGAGCCATTTTCACTTGTACCCTCAAGTGAGCTGATTATCTACCAAAGAACTCTGATCACCCATGAAATCAGACTGAGATCAGAATTATACACGTCTGGATCTA
The DNA here is from genome assembly GCF_902655055.1 of Lutra lutra. Taxonomy (NCBI): domain Eukaryota; kingdom Metazoa; phylum Chordata; class Mammalia; order Carnivora; family Mustelidae; genus Lutra; species Lutra lutra. The sequence goes on from NC_062282.1 coordinate 165,613,787, forward strand.
CAGGGGCAGAAGACGCCAGTGGATAGGTAAAGCAGAATGGGAATGTCGGACTGATATTGGAAGATAAACAAAAGGGCGAGGGAGCCACCAGAGGCGACCCATTGGAAAGTACTACCCCAACACGAGAGTGCCCTGCAGCTGGGGACCAGCATTAACTTGGAGTCTGGTTGAAAGCACTCAAAAGAACAAAGGATCGTGGGGGGAAATTGTGGGAATTGGGGTGGTTAGGGACAGGGGCTTAAGTCCCTGGACCCAGGACAGCCTCCTCTGGCACTGAGCGAGAGAGAGTGCATCGGAGAAACCAGGTCTTAGTCCCTGAGCCGCCAGCGTGCCCAAGAACACATGGGGTCCGGCTCCCATGAGGGGCTGGAATTCTCGCCAGATGGCAGAATGCCGTGCTATCAGAGTTTGAGACGCACGTGCCCCACACCCTCCCCTGAGAGAGGTGCACACAAGCTCGGTGCTCTCGGACCCAGAAAGACCAGGAACTCCCAGCCTGGGCCAGCAGGAAAATCTCAGTGTGGGATTGCTACTTGGAACCTCTCTGGCAATCTGGACCTGCCCAGACAGCTGCCGCTGCTGTGATTTTGGGTACAAGCAGGAGATCCTGCATCCCCAGGGACCATGAATCGGAAACTGCTTGGCCAGCGGCTGAAAGGGACCTTAATGTACTCTGGAGACCCAGAGGGGAACAGGCTGAGGCTTCTCTCTGAGAGGGAGGTCGGTGTGCATTCTGCTTTCCTCTAAACCTCCAAAAACCATCAAAAGCTGTCAAGGCCAGAGAACAAATGAACAAACATAAAAACCTCCAGAGAACAAAAGCCTGAAAAACCGGTTTCCTCAGAGCCGACCCCCTTGAGGGGGGCGGGAGTACTTAACTCAGGGAACATCATTGACTGAAAATCCACATGGCAGGCCCCTACCCCAGGAAACCAACGAGGAAAGAAAAAAAAAAAAAAAGATGACAAGAGAACAACCACCACTACTTCATACATACAACTTTTATTTTTAACTCATTCCCACTAATCTGGTTCATTTTTTAATAGGGATAATTTTTAACCTATTTACCATCACAATGAGATGTCCAGTATATCAAATTCCATAATAACCTCCTAACCTGAACTTTTTGATACATACACCTATGTTTTTCTTTTGCTTTTCTATTTTTCTAAATTTTTTTAAAAAATTTTAGTTTAGTTTAGTCTAGTTTATTCCTTTTTTATTTTTATTTTCTAATATTCATATAGAGTTAAACTTCAAGGTAATCCCCTTTCCCCAATCAATGTTACCCCTATAGGTAAAACAGTTTTAATCCCCCTTTATCTTAGGAAAGTTGAGTCCTTTAACAAAGATATCAAGATACATCTAAGAAGAATCAAAATAATCTTCTTCGCCCACAGTGAGAATTTATAACCACTCTCCCATCTTTCTCTTCCACCAGTGTTTCTGTGTATTTGTGTTTATCCTGATAGTATATAAATCTTATACTTGGGGTTTTATTTGATGAGGGTTCTTCCTTTTTTTGCTTTCATATACATATATAATTTTTCCCTTGACATATACTTTTTTTTTTTAATGTGGGCCAATTCCACAAAGCACTTTTTTTTAAAATATTGTATTTATTTATTATTTATTTGACAGAGAGACACAGCGAGAGAGGGAACACAAGCAGGGGGAGTGAGAGAGGGAGAAGCAGGCTTCCCACCAAGCCGGGAGCCTGATGCGGGGCTCGATCCCAGAACCCTGGGATCATGACCTGAGCCGAAGGCAGACGCTTAACGACTGAGCCACCCAGGTGCCCTGACATATACTTTTTTTTTAAGATTTTATTTATTTATTTGAGAGAGAGTGAGAGAGAGCATGAGTGAGGAGAAGGTCAGAGAGAGAAGCAGACTCCCCGTGGAGCTGGGAGCCCTATGCTGGACTCAATCCCAGGACTCCAGGGTCATGACCTGAGCCGAAGGCAGTCGTCCAACCAACTGAGCCACCCAGGCGTCCCCCCTTGACATATACTTTTATCAGTCTTTTTATTTGTCTGTTTTTGTTTGTATACTTCATAAATCTTACCTTGGGTCCATTTGGGCTGAGCCTTCTCTTTTAACTTCCTTTTTTTCCCTGTCTCTCTCTCTCTCTTTCTTCTTTTTCATTTCTTTTTTCTCTTGTTTGGGTGGGGAATCCTGATTGCTCAGAAGTGTTGCATGGTGCCCATTCATTGCACCATGGTCGATACATCCAGCTACATCTGTTCAGTCATCTCTCACCAAAATGACTAGGAGGAGGAATGCACAACAGAAGAAAAATACAGAGGATGGGCCTTCTACAAGAGAGTTAATGGCTATCAACATAGACAATATGTTGGAAAGAGAATTCAGGCTAACAATTATCCAGGCAATAGCTAGGTTGGAGAAAGCCATGGGTGACCAAACGGAATTGATTAGGACAGAACTAAAAGCCACAAGGGAGGATGTTCACAATGTTAGGGCAGAACTGAAAGCCATAGGGATGATGTTCAAAATGCTCTCAATGAGTTCCAATCTAATCTAAATTCTCTAAAAGCTAGGGTAACTAAGACAGAAGATAGAATTAGTGATATGGAGGAAAACAGATAGAGAGAAAGGATCAAGAGGAAGCCTGGAACAAACAGCATAGAAGCCACGAAAACAGAATCAGGGAAATAAATGATGCCATGAAACGTTCCAATGTCAGAATATTTGGAATCTCTGAAGGGGAGGAGAAAGAAAGAAGTCTAGAAGATATAGTAGAAAAGATGTCCATGAAAATTTTCCCAATCTCACGAATGGAACCAGAGTTCATGTATTAGAGGCAGAATGGTTTCCCCCCAAGATTATAGACTCTTGAAAGTCATCGAGACACCTAATAGTAGGAATGAAGAATTATAAATGTAGGCAGACACTCTTGAAAGCAGCTAGGACAAAGAAGCTCCTTACGTACAGAGGAAAGCGCATCAGAATAACGTCAGACCTGTCCACAGAGACCTGGCAAGCCAGAAAGGGCTGGCAAGATATATTAAGGGCACTAAATGAGAAGAACATGCAGCTAAGAATACTTTATCCAGCAAGACTGACATTCAAAATGGATGGAGAGATAAAGAGTTTCCAAGACTGGCAAGGCTTAAAAGACTATGCAACCACCAAGCCAACACTGCAGGAAATATTAAGGGGGATTCTATAAAAGAGGAAAAATACTAAGAATAGCATTGAACAGAAATATAGAGACAATCTACAGAAAGAAAGACTTCAAAGGTAACATGATGTCAATAAAAACATATCTATCAATAATCACTCTCAATGTGAATGGCCTAAATGTACCCATAAAATGGCACAGGGTTGCAGATTGGATAAAGTGACAGGACCCATCCATATGTTGTCTACAAGAGACCCATTTTGAACCTAAAGATACACCCAGCCTGAAAGTGAAGGGATGGAGAAGCATCTTTCATGACAATGGGCCTCAAAAGAAGGCCAGGGTATATCAGATATCAGACAAATTAGATTTTAAACTCAAGACTGTAGTCAGAGATACAGAAGGACACTACATCATTCTTAAAGGGACTATCCACCAAGATGTTCGAACAATTGTAAATATCGGGGCGCCTGGGTGGCTCAGTGGGTTAAGCCTCTGCTTTCGACTCAGACCATGATCCCAGGGTCCTGGGATCGAGCCCTACATCTGGCTCTCTCCTCGGCGAGGAGCCTGCTTCCCCCTCTCTCTCTGCTTGCCTCTCTGCCTACTTGTGATCTCTGTCTGTCAAATAAATAAATAAAATCTTAAAAAAAAAAAACAGAATTGTAAATATCTATGCCCCCAATATGGGAGTAGCCAATTACATAAGAAAAGTATTAATCAAGATAAAGAGTCATATTGATATGAATATATTAATAATAGGAGATCTTAACACGCCTCTCTCAGTAATAGACAGATCATCCAAGCAGAAAATCAATAAAGAAACGAAGCATTGAATGACACATTGGACAGGATGGACCTCATAGATATATACAGAACATTCCACCCTAAAACAACAGAATACTCATTCTTCTCAAGTGCACATGGAACCTTCTCCAGAATAGACTGCATACTGGATCAAAATCAGGACTCAACCAACACCAAAAGACTGACATTATTCCCTACATATTCTCAGATCACAATGCTTTGAAACTGGAGCTCAGTCACAAGGAAAACTTCGGAAGGAACTCAAACACCTGGAAGCTAAAGACCACCTGGCTTAAGAATGCGTGGATCAACCAGGAGATCAAAGAAGGACTAAAAAAAAATCATGGAAACCAATGAGAATGAGGACATATCGGCCCAAAACCTATGGGATACAGCAAAGGCGGTTCTAAGGGGGAAATACATAGCCATCCAAGCCTCCCTCAAAAAAATTGAAAAATCCAGAATACACCAGCTGTCTCTACATCTTAAAGAACTGGAGATTCAACAACAAATCAAACCAACTCCACACATATGAAGGGAAATAATCAAGATTAGAGCAGAGATCAATGAGGTAGAAACCAGAGATAGAGTAGAATGTATCAATGAAACTAGAAGCTGGTTTTTTGAAAGAATCAATAAGATTGATAAACCATTGGCCACACTAATCCAAAAGAAAAGAAAGCCCAAATTCATAAAATTGTGAATGAAAAGGGAGAGATCACAATTAACAGTAATGAAATAGAAACAATTATCAGAAGTAATTATTAACAGTTATATGCCAACAAGCTAAGCAACCTAGATGAAATGGATGCATTCCTGGAAAACTATAAACTCCCAAAACTGAACCAGGAAGAAATTGACAACTTGAATAGACTGATATCTACTAACGAGATTGAAGCAGTGATCAAAAACTTCCCAAAAAAAGAGCCCAGGACCTGATGGATTCCCTGGGGAATTCTACTAAATTTTCAAAGAAGAAATAACACCTATTCTCCTGAAGCTGTTTCAAAAAATTGAAGCAGAAGGAAAACTTCCAGAGTCTTTTTGTGAAGTCAGCATTACTCTAATCCCCAAGCCAGGCAAAGACCCTACCAAAAAGGAGAATTTCAGACCAAAATCACCAATGAATATGGATGCTAAGATTCTCAACAAGATCCTAGCAAACAGGATCCAACAGCACATTCAAAAGATTATCCACCATGACCAAGTGGGATTCATCCCTGTGTTAAAGGAGGGTTCAACATTCGTGAATCAATCAATGTGATAGAACAAATCAATAAGGGAAGACAGAAGAACCACATGGTCCTCTCAATGATGCAGAAAAAGCATTTGACAAAATCCAGCAACTGTTCCTGATTAAAACTCTTCAAAGTATAGGGATAGAGGGAACATTCCTGAACTTCATCAAATCTATCTATGAAAGACCCACAGCAAATATCATCCTCAATGGGAAAAAGCTTGCAGCCTTCCCGTTGAGATCAGGAACATCACAAGGATGCCCACTCTCACCACTGTTGTTCAACATAGTATTAGAAGTCCTAGCAACACAATCAGACAACAAAGAGAAGTAAAGGTATCCAAATTGGCAACGAAGAAGTCAACCTCTCTCTCTTCACAGATGACATGATTCCTTATATGGAAAACCCAAAAGACTCCACCCCCAAACTCCTAGAACTCATACAGCAATTCAGTTACGTGGCAGGATATGAAGTCAAGGTACAATAATCAGTGGCTTTCTTATACAATAACAATGAAAATACAGAGAGGGAAATTAGAGAATCAATTCCATTTACTATAGCACCAAGAACCATAAGATACCTGGGAATAAGCCTAACCAAAGAGGTAAAGGATCTGTACTCGAGGAACTATAGAACACTCATGAAAGAAATTGAAGAAGACACAAAAAAATGGAAGACCATCCATGCTCTTGGATCGGAAGAATAAACATTGTTAAAATGTCTATACTGCCTAGAGCAATCTGTACTTTTAATGCCATTCTGATCAAAATTCCACTGGTATTTTTCAAAGAGCTGGAGCAAATAATCCTAAAATTTGTATGGAATCAGATGAGACCCTGAATCACTAAGGAAATGTTGAAAAACACAAATAAAACTGGCAGCATCACATTGCCGGATTTCAAGCTTTACTACAAAGTTGTGATCACCAAGACACCATGGTACTGGCATAAAAACAGACACATAGACCAGTGGAACAGAGTAGAGAACCCAGATATGGATCATCAACTCTATGGTCAAATAATCTTCGACAAAACAGGAAAAAATATCCAGTAGAAAAAAGTCTCTTCAATAAATGGTGCTGGGAAAACTGGACAGCTATATGTAGGAGAATGAAACTCGACCATTCTCTTACACCGTACACAAAGATGAACTCGAAATTGATAAAAGACCTCAACGTGTCAGGAATCCATCAGAATCCTAGAGGAGAACATAGGCAGTAACCTCTTCAACATCATCCACAGCAACTTCTTTCAAGATTTGTCTCAAAGGCTAAGGGAACAAAAGTGAAAATAAACTTTTGGGACTTCATCAAGATCAAAAGCTTCTGCACAGCAAAGGAAACAGTCAACAAAACAAGGAGGCAACCCACGGAATGGGAAAAGATATTTGCCAATGACAGTACAGACAAAAGTTTGATATTCATGATCTATAAAGAACTCCTCAAACTCAACACATACAAAACAGATAATCATGCCAAAAAATGGGCAGAAGATATGAGCAGACATTTCTCCAATGAAGACATACAAATGGCTATCAGATACATGAAAAAATGTTCATCATCACTAGCCATCAGGGAGATTCAAATTAAAAGCACATTGAGATATCACTTACACCAGTTAGAATGGCCAAAATTAGCAAGACAGGAAACAACATGTGTTGGAGAGGATGCGTAGAAAGGGTAACCCTCTTACACTGTTGGTGGGAATGGAAGTTGGTGCAGCCACTTTGGAAAACAGTGTGGAGATTCCTCAAGAAATTAAAAATGGAGCTTCCCTATGACCCTGTAATTGCACTACTGGGTATTTATCCCAAAGATACAGATGTAGTGAAAGAAGGGCCATCTGTACCCCAATGTTTATAGCAGCGATGGCCACGGTCACCAAACTGTGGAAAGAACCAAGATGCCCTTCAATGGACGAATGGATAAGGAAGATGTGGTCCATATACACTATGGAGTATTATGCCTCCATCTGAAAGGATGAATACCCAACTTGTGTAGCAACATGGACAGGACTGGAAGAGATTATGCTGAGTGAAATAAGTCAAGCAGAGAGAGTCAATTATCATATGGTTTCACTTATTTGTGGAGCATAACAAATAACATGGAGGACATGGGGAGATGGAGAGGAGAAGGGAGCTGAGGGAAATTGGAAGGGGTGGTGAACCATGAGAGACTATGGACTCTGAAAAACAACCTTAGGGTTTTGAAGGGCCAGGGGGTGGGAGGTTGGGGGAGCCAGATGGTGGGTACTAAGGAGGGCACGTATTGCATGGAGCACTGGGTGTGATGCAAAAACAATGAATACTGTTATGCTGAAAAGAAATAAAATAGTTATTCTGAACCATAAAAACCATTCACTAAATATATGAGCATTGATTTTCTGTTAGCTGTTAAAAATACCTGCCTTTAATTATTTTATGTTAGAAAAAAACATACCACATATATGTAGAATCTTAAATTTTTATGACATGTAAAATGCAATGATGACAAGCATATACACCACATGATTTCACACTGACGCACCTTCAACGGAGTCTCGTTTCTTCCACTACACCTGACATGTGGACCAGCCCTGCCATGATCAGAGACTCAGGACTCGACCTTAGTCTTGCCCCTCATAGGATGTCATCCACACCTTTCCAAGAGCTTCCTGGTGTTACTGGTTCAATTGAGTAGAGTTGAGATATATATAGTGTGTTAATGTTTACCAGTTGTGTTGTTCTTTTCTTCTATCACATAAAGAGGACATAAACAGAAGGCCCATTATGCAATAGTTAAAATAAAGTAAATGAATAGTCAAGAAGCAAAATTTAAAAATAGGCAATGGACTCCATAACCCTACAAGCTACAAAACCTTAAAAATGTAAGGATTAGTTATGTTTCCCAGTATGAGTCACTTTATATTAATAGAAGTTGAGGAATATGGACACCTGATAGTTTGTTAACTATTCAGTTTCACAGAAGTGGTAATTAGTAAATCCTTGAATAATATCAGCTTTGATTTTTTAAAATTTTAAAAAAATTCATTTTCAGTGTTGCAGAATTCATTCTTTATGCATCACACCCAGTGCTCCATGTAATACGTGCCCTCCATAATTACCCATCACCAGTCTCACCCAAACCCAATCTCCCACCACCCGCCCCTCCAAAACTCTCAGATTGTTTCTCAGAGTCCACAGTATCTCATGGTTCGATTTTCCATCCAATTTACCCCAACACCCTTCTCCTCTCCATCTCCTCACGTCCTTCATGTTATTCCTTATGGTCCACAAATAAGTGAAACCATGATAATTGACTCTCTCTGCTTGACTTATTTCACTCAGCATTATCTCCCCCAGTCCCGTCCATGTTGATACAAAGTTGGGTATTTGTCCTTTTTGATGGAGGCATAATTCTCCATAGTACATGTGGACCACATCATTTTTATCCATTCATCCACTGAAGGGCATCTTGGTTCATTCCAGTTTGGCGACTGTGGCCATTGTTGCTGTGAACATTGGGGTACAGATGGCCCTTCTTTTCACTACATCTGTATCTTTGGGGTAAATACCCAGTAGTGCAATTGAAGGTCACAGGGAAGCTCTAGTTTTAATTTCTTAAGGAATCTCCACACTGTTTTCCAAAGTGGCTGCACCAACTTGCATTCCCACCAACAGTGTTGGGTTCCCCTTTCTCCACATCCTCTCCAACACACGTCGTTTCCTGTCTTGCTAATTTTGGCCATTCTAACTGGTGTAAGGTAGTATCTCAATGTGGTTTTGATTTGAATCTTCCTGATGGCTGTGATGATGAACATTTTTTCATGTGTCTGTTAGCCATTTGTATGTCTTCTTTGGACAAGTGTCTGTTCATGTCTTCAGCCCATTTCCTGATGTGATTATTTGTTCTGTGTTTGTTTAGCTTGAGCAGTTCTTTCTACATCTTGTATATCAGTCCATTTTCTCTACTCTCATTCGCAAATATCATCTCCCATTCCGTGGGCTGCCTCAATGTTTTGTTGACTATTTCCTTTGCTGTGCAGAAGTTTTGATCTTGAAGTCCCAAAAGTTCATTTCACTTTTGTTTCCTTTGCATTTGGAGACATATCTTGAAAGAAGTTGCTGTGGCCGATGTCAAAGAGGTTACTGCCTATGTTCTTCTCTAGGATTATGATGAATTCCTGCCTCAGGTTGAGCTCTTTTATCCATTTTGAGTTTTCCTTTGTGTAGGGTGTAAAAGAATGGTCGACTTTCATTCTTCTACAAAGAGCATAGACTAGTGGAACAGAGTAGAGACTCCAGATATGGACCCTCAAATCTATGGTCCAATAATCTTTGACAAAGCAGGAAAAATATACAGTGGAAAAAAGACAGTCTCTTCAATAAATGGTGCTGGGAAAATATTAGCTTTGTTTAATGGAAAAATCATTCTGTGGTAAGCTATGAAGTTCAGGAGCATGGACGCATTTCAGTTTGCAGTTATTTTTAAATTTTTATTTATATCCCTGTTATATAACATAGGACATATTTAACATTACACAAATCTATGTAACCCACCTCCACCTGCCACATCTCTGGTAACCGTCAGTCTATTGTCTGTAGTTAAGAGTCTGTTTTTGTTTTCCCTCCTTTTTTTCCCCCTTTTCTCCATTCATGTTGTTTCTTAAATTCAACATATGAGTGAAATAATATGGTATTTTCTTTCACTGAGTGATGCACTTAGCATAAAATTCTCCAGCTCCATCCAAGTTATTGGACATGTCAAGATTTCCTTCTTTTGTATGAGTAATGTTCCACTCTCTCTGCACATACCACATCTTCTTTATCATTCACCAATGAGTGGACACCTAGGCTGTTTCCATAGTTTGGCTGTTGTAAGTAATGCTACTGCTAATATAGGGGTGCTAGGTTCTCTGTGCACTAGTCTTTTTGTGCTCTTTGGGTAAATACCCAGTCGTGTCATTGCTAGATCACAGTGTAGTTCTACTTTAAAGTATATGGGGAATCTACATCCTGTTTTCCAGGCTGAACCCTGTACACTCCACATCTCCTGACCAGCGAGTTCTGCAGGGTCTCAGTTCTGAGGAAGTGGTATTAGGTATCATTTAACAAGCCAAGCAGAGCACACCTATTTAAAACTCACACACTCTGGCTAAGGACCAAACACTGCTCACTGCAGGCAAGGAGAGGCTCTGTAGACTACTGGCCTGAAGGCAAGTTCTGCTAAAACAGAACAACAAAGAACACAGAGCACACACCATAGATCTCTCTAAAGCACCAAGCCCTCAACACTATCTGACCTCTTCTACATAAAGCTGTTACTTTCAGGAGGAGGAAACTGACTTTTGCAACACAGAGAAGAAGGTAGAATCTTAGAGAAAATGACAAGATGGAGGAATTAAATTTCAGGTGCAGTTCTGATCAACCTCAATTTAGGTTTTCTTAGATCAGTCCCTTTGACCCTGCTGGGTGAGCAGAGGACTTGTGTTCTGTCTCCAGATCCAGTAGTTTGCATTCCTGATAGGATCCTGTGTATCAAGAACATTGTCATGCAGCCAAACCATTCATAATGCAGCAATGTCCACTGCACTGAGATACTGAGTACAGCTAACAATATCCCTGCAATTCTCATCCTATTGGAACACCTCTGACTTCCTTCTTGAAGTGCCTGTCTCATTGTTGACAAATGATTTCTTCTCTGTGTGACTTCCTGGGTAAGATTATGTGCCTGGACTTCAGGTGTCAACAGTTACTCAGTGCAAAATGATATACTAATTAAATAATATTCAGTGAGCTTTCCACATTAAAACAGCAATTGGGATCATAGGATCACTGAATGAGAGAAGGAAGGGAAAAAAGTTTAAAGTATTCTGAAATACAACAGTAGAGTGCCATTTTGAGCCTCAATATATAAAGCACTGGGTAATTATCACACCATCTTTGAAGCAAGAAAATGTGGAAGATATTGAAAAAGGAAGACAAGTTTCTTGGTCCCCTTAGAAAGTTGAGGTCACAGAAGAATCCATCCCTCCACACTACAGAGAGGCACAGACAACGGCTGAGTCTACAAGCCTTGCAGAGAAATCTTGGATTTCCATAGGAGTGAGTGTGATTCTCGGTGAGATTAGCATTGGGTCCCTGCCATGTAACAGATTTCCTTTCCGAGTGGAGGTGAGTATCCTCCAACCCACTGAGAACCTGAAGAGAACAAAGGCATAAGAAGGAGGAAGGCACCCCTTTTATTTCAAACTCATTGCCTGAACTGCTCATCTCCTCTTTTCCTTTCCTACTCTTGGACTGAGCAATACACCAAAGGATCTCCTGGTTCTCTGTCCAATAGCCTGAGAATGATTTACCCCACTATCCCCACCAGACTGTAGAGGACAGAGTCTGGGACTTCTCCATCTCTCTTACCATGGGATCTAATTACATATGTTCTTTCTGCAGGTGAAATTTCAGCTGGAAATAAATAATAGTCCTACATTCTGTACATGCTTGTTGGCATGTGGTGTTGTCAGCCTTTTTGTATTATAGCCATTCTTAGTGGAGGTGTAGTGGTATCTTTTGAGGATGAACATACTGATATATACAATTACCTTTTTCTAGAAGAATAAGACATTATGTTGATACATGTTTCTTGAAGAACTGCTAAGATTAGTGCTACCATCATGGATATAGAGGATGTAGGGGTGGTGATGGTTACCCCATGCCCATTCCCATGTCCAGTTTGTGCCTCAGAAGTTGTTAAGAACTGTGGCAGTCCCCTATAGGTAAGTCACAGTCTTGTACTGTGAAATTTTGGAGGAAAGCCCTGCCAGTGTTTGCAGATCATGATTCTTCTTTTGAGAAATAGCTGAAAGCCTGTTCCTGGATTTTAGGAACCATATGTTCAAGTCTGAGTCACTAGGTTGCCATGGAAATTGAACTGTCCATCTTGAAGTGGGTGTTATTTGAATGTCCAAGCCATAAATTGGAGCATGTACGGTGATAGTCCATCAGCTGATGGAAAAAATGATGGTATCTTAAGACATCCTGAAGACACAGGTAAGTCACATGAAGTATTTTCCACATGCCCATGATCCCCCGTCCTGTGATGCCGCTTTTTCTCTCCCAACCTTCACATGTGGCCTCAAGGGGAGAGTCCTACAATTTCTTCAGAGGGGAAGAAAAGTTGAACCTGGTTCATATTTGTTTCTGCATGATATTCAGACATCAGTTAAAGGTGGAACTCAGTAATCTTATCATGTTCTCCACCTCCCTGGAGCAGCTGTTTTATATGAGAGAAATTCCCTCATGAAGACAGGATTGCATCATTGATTCAGTGGCAACTTCTTGCAAATTTGAGGCAAAGTTGAGTTCCTTCATGGTCATCCTGCCAAGTAATGGACTGGGACAGGCTCTAGAGTTAGCTAACAGTGAAGAGAATACGACATTGGTAAAATATTGAAGCAGCTATAAATACCAGTTTTCATTCACTTCTGGTTACAAAAATGAAGACCTTAGCTATCATGCCTATTTTCTCCTTATTTTTTGTAAATATGTGTGTGTGTTTGTGTTGTTCCCTGTCCTTTTTATTTGCCATGTAACAAAAAAATACAGTTGGCTTTATAGCATTGTATTTATGAATTCTTAATTCTTGAATTCTTAATTACTCATTATAATATTTAAGTTGAAGGATATCAATGAGAAGAGAAAACACCACTGAAGGGCTTCACCTCCTCTTCTGGGGAAGGTTTTAGATGGTTTTGGTTGTATACGGAATACTTGTATCATATATGGTGAAATTGTGACTGTGTTATTTTCTTTGTTTGCAGAATGAGTGTGACTAAGGCAATGGAATATGGATGCCCAGTTTATGGGAAGTGGATGATTGATGGTTAACTCAATGTGTCAAACTGACTGGGACATGGATGAGTGGATTGAACATTGTTTCTCTGGGGCTTTGTGAATCTGTTTTTAGGAGAGATTGATGATCTTATCCATGGTCTCTGTGTACGTGGGCATCATCCAATTCATTACGGTTCTGAATAGAATAAAAGGTTGAGGGAGGAGGAATTCCCTCATGTTAACTCCCTGTGTGCATGCTTGAGCAGGTACACTGGTCACCTCCTGCCCTTGGATGCAGTTACACCTTCAGGTCCCCAGTTTCTATGACTAGACCTTACTGAGAATCTGATGAGACTTTCATCCCTAGCTATCCTGGGTCTCCACCTTGTGATAGTAGATCGTGTGACTTCTCAGACTCTCCAGTGATGTATGCCAATGAACTATGGGTTCTGTTCCTCAGGAGAACTATGACTAGTACATTGAGATTTTAGAATTTTCTTGTGGCTTACTGTAACTGACAAAATATGTCAGGCATATGAAGGCCTAACAATCAAAGTTCTATGAAGGAAGTGTCTTGTGTGTTTGAGAGAAGATCTGGGTGAGGATATTGAGGAGTAAAGAGTTGATGAAGAAATTAGCAGATCTCAAAAGGGAGAACCCCTAGTCCTTGCACATTAATGGGAGAAACCTGCTTTTGTTCATCCTGGGGGCGATTCTTAAAGCCTTAGGGAAGCAGGAGTGCAGATGAGAGTCTCAGGATGATGTCATCTTTTCAAAACACAGAGCAATAATGATTTTGTCAAAGGAACAGCCCAATGAATGAGTACATTTGAAATGAAAAATTAAAAATTAATTTATGTATAGCATATGTATATACTGAAGTCAGTTATGCATAATCCCAAATACTGGTACTTTGTCCATCATTAAATTTTATTATTCATTAATATTTATTTAAATGTTTTATTAAAATATTTAATGAGTGATTGGGGGGCCTGGGTGTCTCAGTGGGTTAAAGACTCTGCCTTCAGCTCAGGTCATGATCCCAGAGTCCTGGGATCGAGCCCCCCATCAGCCTTTCTGCTCAACAGAGAGCCTGCTTCCTCCACTCTCTCTGCCTGCCTCTCTGCCTACTTGTAATCTCTGTCTGTCAAATAAATAAATCAAATCTTTAGGGGCACATGGGTGGCTCAGTGGGTTAAGTTTCTGCATTCGGCTCAGGTCATGGTCTCAGGGTCCTGGGATCGAGTCCCACATCTGGCTCTCTGCTCAGCAGAGAGCCTGCTTCTCTCTCTCTCTGCCTGCCTCTTTGCCTACTTGTGATCTCTGTCTGTCAAATAAATAAAAAATATTTAAAAAAATAAATAAATCAAATCTTTAAAAAAATAAAATATTTAATGAGTGTTTAATGGTATTATATAATATTAAAATATTTAATAATAATACTTTATTAAAATATTTAATAAATAGATTACCCTAGAGATGTTTAAGCTATGCATTTATTTATAGTTATATATTAAAATCCAATTGCTTTATAGTTAGAAATATCAATAAATATCAATAAATCTGGAAGGATAAGAGTAAATAGTTGCACAACTATATTCTTCGGAATATATATTTTTCATCTTTTATTTTCAGAGAACATGTAAAATATATTTTAGTGTAAAAATTATTTCAATATGAAACTTAATGATTATAACATATAATATTAAGAAAATATCAGAACCTGTAAAAATCTAGACCCCAAAGCCCAGTACATAATTTTCTAGCTGAGAAGGATAACAAATCACCCTCTATGCCTGTAGCTAGACTTACCCTGTATTTGGTAGCCTTGAGCACCCCTTGATGTTCTGAGTGCGTCCTAGTGACCTGAGAGCCCTCTGGTGACCGAGCGCCCCCTGGCGTCCTACCTGTACCTGCAGCCCAGCCTCTCCAGTGTCCCTGCCGGAAGGTTTGGCTCTGGGCTCACACTGACATGTCCTCACTAGGTGTCTACACAGTAGTACAGGGCCAGGACCTTGATGGCACTGAGATCAGTCAGCTGCAAGAACTCCTTCTTGGAGGTGACTCTGGAGAAGGACATGTGGCTCTTGTTGGATGGGATGTCATGTGTGCTTTACCTACGATTTATAAACCAATTTACTGCACCCAGTCACTTGGGGTTGGTGGATTCATTTCCACCACAAATTACTGCATGAAACAGAGAATCCAGAGACAGCAATGGTGAGGAGCAGGGTCTGTGATCCCCTCACCAGTCATGGGCCTGACTCCTGAAGCAGCACCTGTGACAGGACACCTGGGCACAAAGCCCAGTCACTCACAACACTCACAACCATCCCAATGGTGCCATGTCTGACATCTGGACCATCTCCTTGGGGAGCTGTCACCAGACACAGAAAAGGGCCTAGAAACTCATATTCCCATAGACCACAGCTCTGCCTTCCCCAGAGAACTCACCCTGTCTGAAGAGAGAGCTGTGATCTCCCACGCCGGAGAGTGGATTTTTCCTAGAGGTTGAGGAGAAGTTTGCATGTGGGAGGGAGCCTGTCCTTGGAAATCGACAGGGACAGAGTCAGGCTCCTCTGGACCTTCCAGGACTACCTGTGGGTATCTCCTTGTTGAACTCACAAGGCATGCTGGTCTGGGATGGGTGAGCCCTTGGTCTATGAGCTGTGCTGGAAGCAGGTCAATAGATGGCCTCATTTTCTGAGTATAAGAATAAATATTAAATAAATGAGTGATTCAAAATTCATTTTCATCTAAACTATTTTTCAAAAAGACACTTAATGGGATCCACACTTTGTAGCTACAGCTTTCCAAATGAACAACTCCCTGCAGAGCATGTGTGTATCTGGAGATCTTTGATCCTAATGGTCTCTTCTGATGGGTTTTGTCTGCCAAGATGTCTGCAAAACCTGTTAGTGGTATCTTTGTCCTCAAGTGCATGGACACCAACACAAGGCACCTATGCTGTGATCTAGAGATACAGTTCCGATACTTGGAGCGTGCCTCCCTTTGTCCTGAGAAATCCACCTCACACAGGGGCCTGTTATCTCTAGAAGGGGATCTTGCTTTAAAGAAAAGTGGGTAACTTGTCTCTTATGCAGCACAGAGATGATCACTAATTCAGGCATGGAGTTAATGACACTCAAATACAGAAGGAAGGTGTTAGGAAGGAAATGGTGTTAATGACCCAGAGATTATTAGGATCTAAAAATTAGATGTCTAATAAGAGATTGTGCAGATTCTGATCATATTCCTCAAAGACTTGTTGCAAGAAAATAAATGCTGTGTTGGATGAATAGACTTCAAATAGACATCAGATGACTATAGAACAGATAGATGACAGATGGATACTTATATAATTTTATATTGTTTTGAAAGACACTAGAGCAGAAGCATATCATTATGAACACATAAAATGGAGTGTTCACAATTGTCAATGTTTTAAAACCATATTTTCATGGTGAAAGAACGTTTTGGTGTCAACTTTGGGTGGACACCTAAGTAAGGGTATGTGTCAGATTTTTAATGGATAAGCTCAGCTTCCAATTAGGGTGGTGATGGCTCCTGGAGATATTGGTTGTTGTGCTATTTTGTGTAAGCTCTGGATCAGCTCTTCCCCTATAACACCCCATGGCATATACTTTTGATACCTAAGTCATATCATAAGCAGGATCACATCTTTAAGTGGAGAGGACATAAATAAGATTATTTGTGTTATTTAGCATCTTGCAATGGTGAGTCAATGAAGGCTCAGGGGTACCTGAACCATTTCCCCAGAGTGTGAGTTTTTAAGGGAAATTGAGACTCAGAGGCAGGAAAACAGAGGAGCCCTAAGCATGGGTTTGTTCACAGCAACAGACACTGCAGAGCCCTACAGGAACCTGTCACTTCACAGCCTCTCTCTGCACCTACATCTGGGGCTAGGACTTGTGGTCAGAGGGTCCTGAGGACCCCAAGTAACCAGAGCTTACTGCTTCCATTACCTGTCATCCCATGGTCTTACTTCCCAGGGTGTCCTGAACTCAGATGTGCACAGACATATTGTTTCTGGAGTGGCTGCACCAGGGGGAATTCCCACCAACAGTGCAAGAGGGTTCCCCTTTCTGCACATCCTTGCCAACATTTGTTGTTTCCTGCCTTGTTTGTTATAGCCATTTTCACCTGTGAAGTCATATCATACTGTGGTTTTGATTTGTATTTCCCTGATGCTGAATGATTTGGAGCATTTTTTTCATGTGTCTGTTGGCTATTTGTATGTCTTTGGAGAAATGTTTGTTCTTGTGTTCTCCCCATTTTGTGGCTGGATGAATTGATTTTGGGTGTTGAGTTCAATAAGTTCTTTGTAAATTTTAGATATTAATCTTTTTTTATCAAGTTCTATTATCTAATGTATAGTACATCATTGGTTTTTTTTACATCATTAGTTTTTGATGTAATGTTCAATGATTAACTAGTTGTGTTAACCCCCAGTGTCCATTAGATCATGTGCCCTCCTTAATACCCATCACCCTGTTACCCCATCTCCCCATCTCCCTCTCTTCTGAAACCTCAACATGTTACCCGGTGTCCAGAGTCTCTCATAGATTGTCTCGCTCTTTGATTTCTTCCCATTCAGTTTCCCTCACTTCCCCTATTGTCCTCTGCACTATTCCTTATATTCCACATATGAGTGAAACCATGTGATAATTATCTTTCTCTGCCTGACTCATTTCACTTAGAATCATACCCTCCAGTTCTATCCGTATCGATACAAATGTTAGGTATTCATCCTTTCTGGAGGCTGAGCAATATTCTGTTGTATATATGAACTGCATCTTCTTTATCCATTCATCTGTTGAGGGACATCTGAGCTCCTGACACAGTTTGGCTATTGTAGACATTGCTGCTGTGAGCATTGGGGTGCATGTGCCCCTTCTTTTCACTACATCTATACTATGTGGTAAATACCTAGTAGTGGAATTGCTGGGTTGTAGGGTATATCGATTTTTAACATCTTGAGGAAACTGCATACTATTTTCCAGAGTAGCTGTACCAGCTAGCATTCCCAGTAACAGTGCAAGATGTTTACCCTTTCTTTGCATCCCTGCCAACCAATGTTTCCTGACTCAATAATTTTAGCCTTTCTGACTTGGGTGAGGTGGTATCTTATTGTAGTTTTGATATCTTTTTCCCTGATGCCAAGTGATGAACAGTTTTTCTTGCGTCTGTTTGCCATTTGTCTGTCTTCATTGGAGAAATATCTATATGGGTATTCTGCCCATTTCCTGCCTGGATTATTTGGGTGTTTTAAGGTGTTGACTTTGATAAGTTCTTTATAGATCCTGGATAATAACCCTTTATCCGATAAGACACTTGTAAATATCTTCTCTCACTCTGGGAGGTTGCCTTTTAGCTTTGTTGACTCTTTCTATTGCTGGGCAGAAGTTTTTATCTTGATGAAGTCCCAATGGTTCATTTTTGCTTTTGTTTCTCTTGCATGTGGGAATGTGTCTCACAATAAGTCCCAGTGGCTGATATGAAAGTCATCGTGGCCTGAATTCTTCTCTAGGATTTTGATGGATTCTTGCCTCACATTCAGGTTTTTCATGCATTTGAGTTCTTCTTTGTGTATGGTGTAAGAGAATGGCCCAGTTCCATTCTTCTGCATGTTGCTGTCAAACATTCCCAAAACCATTTATGGAAGGGACTATCTTTTCTCAATTCATTATTTTTTCCTGCTTTATCAAGGCTTGAAAAACATGGAATTTTTTTCCATTTCTTTATGTCTTTCCTGATTTATTTCATATGTGTTCTATAGTTTCTAAGGTACAGATCTTTTACCTCTTTTTTTTTCTTTTTAGGTTTATTCCTAGGTATCTTTTTGTGTGTGTGCAATTGTCAAGGGAATCAATTGCTTGATTTCCCTTCCTCTGCCTCATTGTTAGTGTATAGAAATGCAATTGACTTCTGTTCATTGATTGTGTATACTACCACTTTGCTGAATTGCTGTATCTGTTCTAGCAATTTTTTGCAAGAAATTTTTGGGATTTTTATATAGAGTTTCATGTCACCTGTGAAGCATGAAAGTTTGACTTCTACTTCCCCAGTTTGAATGCCTTTTATTTCTTTTTGCTTTCTGATTGCTGAGGCTAAGCTTCCAGTTCTGTCTTGAAGAACAGTGGTGAGAGTGGACAACCCTGTTATGTTCCAGATCATAGGGGACAAGCCCCAACATTTCCTTACAAGAGACTAATTTTAGAAACAAAGACGCCTTCAGTTTGAAAGTAAAGAGATAGAGAACTATTGATAATGCCAGTGAACACCAAAAGAAAGCTAGGGTAGCCATTCTTATATCAGACAAATAGTATTTATTCCAACAACAGTAATAAGAGATGAAGAAGGGCACTGTATCATAATAAAAGTGTCTATCCAATAACAAGTTCCAAAAATTGTTGATATTTTTGCTCCTGATTTGGGAGCAGTAAAATATATAAACCAACCAATAATAAAATACAGAAACACATTGATAATAGTACAGTAATAGTAGGGATATTTAACAGGTTCAAAATGAGTCTCTTGTAGACAGCAATGGGCAGATCATCTAAACAAAGGATCAATGAGGAAACAAGGGCTTTTTTATTATTATGTTCCATTAGTCAACTTATGGAACATCATTAGTCTTTGGTGCAGTGTTCAATTACTCATTAGCTGCGTATAACACTCAGTACTCACACAACACCTGTCCTCCTTTATCATCACCCGGGTTCCCCATCCCACTATCCACTCCCGTCTGTAACCCTCTCTTTGTTTCCCAGAGCTAAGAGTTTCCTATGGATTGTCTCCCTGTCTGATTTCTTCCCATTCAGTTTTCCCCCCCTCTCCCTTATGATCTTCTGCCCTGTTTCTTCTATTCAACATATGAGTGAAACCGTGTGGTGATTGTCTATCTCTGATTGACTTAGTTCACTTTGCATGATACTGTTCAGTTCTATCCACATCCATGTAAGTGTTCATCCTTTCTGATGGCTAAGTAATATTCCATTGTATATATGGACCACATCTTCTTTATCCATTGATCTGTTGAAGGGCATCTCAGCTCCTCCAACAGTTTGGCGACTGTGGCCATTGCTGCTATGAACAGTGGGGTACAGATGGCCCTTCTTTGCACTACATCTGTATCTTTGGGGTAAATACCCAGTAGTGCAATTGTAGGGTCACCTGGAAGCTCTATTTTTAATTTCTTAAGGTATCTCCACACTATTTTTCAACGTGACTGCACCATTTCTTGATTGGATTATTTGTTGTTTGGGTGTTGAGTTTGATAAGTTCTTTATAGATTTTGGATACTAGCCCTTTATCTGATATGTTGTTTGCAAATATCTTCTTCCATTCTGTCAGCTGTCTTTTGGTTTTGTTAACTGTTTCATTTGCTGTGCGAAAGCTTTTGATCTTCATTTTTGTTCTTGTTTCCCTTGCCTTTGGCGATGTTTCTAGAAATAAGTTCCTGTGGCTGAGGTCAGGGATGTTGCTGGCTGTGTTCTCCTCAAGGATTTTTATGGATTCATTTCTCACATTGAGGTCTTTCATCCCTTTGGAGTCTATTTTCGAGTGTGGTTTAAGGAAATGATCCAGTTTCATTTTTCTGCATGTGGCTGTCCAATTTTCCCAATACCATTGTTGAAGAAGCTGTCTTTTTTCCATTGGACATTATTTCCTGTTTGTCAAAGTTTAGTTGACCACAGAGTTGAGGGATTATTTCTGGGCTTTCTTTTCTGTTCCATTGATCTATATATTTGCTTTTGGGTCAGTGTCTCTGATTCTTTTTTGTTGGGATTTCCTCCTCCTTGTCATTCTGTCCATGGATGGTTAAGTGAATGGTTCAATTCAAAAATATCAACTTCGACCTGAGCAGGATGCACCCTAGCAAAATCCAGAGTGCTCAGAAGCCACCACTGAAAAAATAAAGGCAAATTAAAACACAAGAATAAAATTTAAAAAAAAAAAGTAGGAGGGGAAAGATGGTGGAGAAGTAGGAGACCCTGATGCAAGTGGTCCCCAAAGTGAACTATATCTCTACCAGAACACTGTGAACACCCATGAAATCAACCTGAGTTGTAGAATTATACACTTCTGGATCTTGACAGGTGCAGAAGACACCAGTGGAGAGGTAAAGCAGAGTGGGAATGCTTGGACTGATATCAGAGGATAAACAGAAGGGGGAGGGAGCCACCAAAAGCAATCCCTGTGGTTGGGGACCACCATTAACTTGGAGTCTGGTTAAAACCCTCAAAAAGAGCAAAAGACTTTAAGGGGCAACTGCTGGAATCAGGTGGCCATGGGCATGGGCCTACCCCACAACAAGGATGGCATTGGTTGGATACCACCCCTGCCAGAGAGAGCACAGGTGAGCCTCCAGTTTCTGGTCCCTGAGCCCTAGACCACCTACTGGGTCAAAAATCAGGGCTCACCTGATACCAAAAGAGTGAGATTATTCCCTGAATATTCTCAGATCACAAAGCTTTGAAAATGGAACTCAACCACAAGGAAATGTTTGGAAGGAACTCAAACACCTGGAAGCTAAAGACCACCTTGCTTGAGAATGCTTGGATCCACCAGGAAGACAAAGAAGAACTTAAAAAATTCATGGAAATCAATGAGAATGAAGACAATTCGGTCCAAAACTTATGGGATACAGCAAAGGCCATCCTAAGGGGGACATATATAGCCATCCAAGCCTCCCTCAAAAACACTGAAAATCCCAGAACACACCAGCGGTCTCTGCACCTTAAAGAACTGGAGAATCAACAACAAATTAAGCCAACTCCACATGCAAGAAGGGAAACAATCAAGATTAGAGCAAAGATCAATAAGAAAGAAACTAGAGATACAGGAGAATGTATCAATGAAACTAGAAGCTTTTTTTTTTTTTGAAAGAATCAATAAGATCGATAAACCATTGGCCACACTAATCCAAAAGAAAAGAGAGAAGGCCCAAATTAATAAGATTATGAATGAAAATGGAGAGATCAAAACTAACACCAAGGAAATAGAAACAGTCATCAGAAGTTATTATCAACAGTTATATGCCAATAAGTAAAGCAACCTAGATGAAATGGATGCATTCCTGAAAAACTATTAACTACCAAAACTGAATCATGAAGAAATTGACACCTGAATAGACCGATATTTAGTAACGAGATTGAAGCAGTGATCAAAAACCTCTGAAAAAACAAGAGCCCTGGACCAGATGGATTCCCTGGGGAATTTTACCAAGCTTTCAAAGAAGAAATAATTCCAATTCTCCTGAAGCTGTTTCAAAAATTGGAGCAGAAGGAAAACATCCAGACTCTTTTTATGAAGCCAGCATTATTGTGATCCCCAAAAGAGGCAAAGGCCCCCCAAAAGGAGAATTTCAGACCACTATCCCTGATGAACATGGATGCTAAGATTCTCAACATGATCCTAGCTAACAAAATCCAATAGTACATTAAAAAGATTATCTACCGTGGCACCTGGGTGGCTCAGTGGGTTAAAGCCTCTGCCTTCAGCTCAGGTCATAGTCCCAGGGTCCTGGGTTCGAGCCCCACATCCGGCTCTTTGCTCAGCAGGGAGCCTGCCTCCTCCTCTCACTCTGCCTGCCTCTCTGCCTACTTGTGATCTTTCTGTCAAATAAGTAAATAAAATCTTTAAAAAATAAAAATAAAAATAAAAACATTATCCACCATGATCGGGTGGGATTCATCCCTGAGTTACAAGGATGGTTCAACATTCCCAAATCAATCACTGTGGTAGAACAAATCAATAAGAGAAGAGAGAAAAAAAAACACATTCTCCTCTCAATTAATGCAGAAAAAGCATTTGACAAAATCCAGCATCCATTCCTGATTAAAACGCCTCAAACTATAGGGGTAGAGGGAACATACCTGAACTTCATAAAATCTACCTATGAAAAACCCACAGCAAATATCATCCCCAATGGGAAAAAGCTCACAGCCTTCCTGTTGAGATCAGGAACATGACAAGGATGCCCACTCTTACCACTCTTGTTCAACATAGTATTAGAAGTCCTAGCAACAGCAATCAGACAACAAAGAGAAATAAAATGTATTCAAATTGTCAAAGAAGAAGTCAAACTTTCTCTCTTCTCAGATGACATGACACTTTATATGGAAAAACCCAAAGGTTCCACGCACTCCCCAAATAATAGAACTCATACTGCAGTTCAGTAACGTGGCAGGGTACAAAGTCAATGTACAGAAATCGGTGGCTTTCTTATACACTAACAATGAAAATACAGAAAGGGAAATTATAGAATCGATTCCATTTACTATAGCACCAGGAACCATAAGATACCTGGGAATAAACCTAACCAAAGAGGTAAAGCATCTGTACTGGAGGAACTACAGAACACTCATGAAAGAAACTGAATAAGACACAAAAAGATGTAAGACCATTCCATACTCTTGGATCAGAGGAATAAACATTGTTAAAATGTCTATACTGCCTTGAGCAATCTATACTTTTAATACCATCCTTATCAAAATTCCACCAATATTTTTCAAAGAGCTGGAACAAATAATCCTAAAAATTGTATGGAATCAGAAGAGATCCCAAGGGACACCAGGGTGGCTCCGTGGGTTGTCTCTGCCTTAGGCCCAGGTTATGATCTCAGGGTCGTGGGACTGAGTCCCACATCAGCCTCTCTGCTTGGTGGAGAGCCTGCTTTCTCCTCTCTCTCTGCCTGCTTCTCTGCCTACTTGTTATCTCTGTCTGTCAAATAAATAAATAAAATCTTTAAAAAAAGAGACCCCGAATTGCTAAGGAAATGTTGAAAAAAAAAAAAAAAACACCCAAAACTGGTGGCATCATGTTGCCTGATTTAAAGCTTTACTACAAAGCTGTGATCACCAAGACAGCGTGGTACTGGCATAATAACAGACACATAGACCAGTGGAACAGAGTAGAGAGCCCAGATATGGACCTTCAACTCTATGATCAAATAATTTTCAACAAAGCAGGAAAAAATAGCCAGTGGAAAAAAAAGACAGTCTCTTCAATATATAGTGCTTAGAAAATTGGAGAGCTATGTGTTGAATAATGAAACTTGACCATTGTCTTATACCACACACAAAGAGAAACTCAAAATGGATAAAAGATCTTAACGTGAGGCAAGAATCTATCAAAATCCTAGAGGAGAACATGGGCAGTAACCTCCTTGACATTGGCCACAGCAACTGCTTTCACGACTTCTCCAAAAGCAAAAGAAACAAAAGTGAAAATAAACTTTTGGGACTTCATCAAGATCAAAAGTTTCTGCACAGCAAGGAAAACAGTCAACAAAACAAAGAGGTCGACCACAGAACTGGAGAAGATTTTCACAAAATACATTACAGCAAAAGAGCTGATACCCAAGATCTATAAAGAACTTCACAAACTCAACATCCAAAAAACAGATAATCATGTCAAAAAATGGGCAGAAGCCAGGAAGAGACACTTCTCCAAAGAAAACATACAAATGGCTATCAGACACATGAAAATGTTCATCTTCATTAGCTATCAGGAGATTCAAATGAGAATCACATTGAGATAATACCTTACACCAGTTAGAATGGCCAAAATGAACAAGAAAATAAACATCTGTTGGAGAGGATGTGGAGAAAGGGGAACCCTCTTACAGTGTTCGTGTGAATTCAAGTTGGTGCAGCCACTTTGGAAAACAGTGTGGGGATTCCTTAAGAAAGTAAATATAGAGCTTCCCTATGACCCTGTAATTACGCTACTGGGTATTTACCCCAAAGATACAGATATAGTGAAAAGAAGGGCCATTTGTACCCCAATGTTCATATATTCTTGTGGTTGGCTTCATGGAGAAAACGAGGTATTAGAGATGGAAGAAAAAAAAAACTAAATATCCCTGTGGACAGCTGAGAGTCTAGAGAGGAAATTCCTGATCTCAAAGGAAGCCCTACCCCACTGCACCTGCTCCTGGGTCTGATCTCTGCTCTGTGGATCCTGAGCACTCTCTGGCGCCCTGAGTGCCCCTGCAGCTCAGCACATCCTGTGTCAACAGGGAGGTTTCTGTCCTGGCTCACGCTGAGGGCCCCTCATTGTGTCTTTTACACAGTAATACACAGCCATGTCCTCAGTTCTCAGGCTGTTCAGCTGCAGATAAAGTGTGTTCTTGCCATTGTCTCTGGAGATGGTGTATCGGCCCTTCACAGAGTCTGCATAGCTTGTGCTATTTCCATCATAGCTAATCCATGTGACCCACTACAGGCCCTTCCCTGGAACTTGGAAGAACCTGTTCATGTTGTAGCTATTGAAGGTGAATCCATAGGCTGCACAGGAGAGTCTCAGGGACCGCCCAGGATTCACCAGGTCTCCCCCAGACTCCACCAGCTGCACTTCACACTTGACACCTGCAAACACAAGACATGCTGGTCCAGAAAATGTCACACACCTAATGTTTTTCTCACTCATATCCATTCACATACTCAATTTTTTCTCCATAAATTACATTTTAAAATAGCAAGAAGGAAAAACCAACCCAAATTCCATGGTGAGTTCTCTGTGTTCTGTCCTGATCACTGAATGAACACCTTGGTATCCCAGGCCTGGGACTCCTCTCCCAGCTGCAGGATCTTGGCTGTGCTGGTTAAATCAGCAGAGGTAAGACCCTATTTGCATGTCCTCTGGCTATATATTCAACTTGGGGATCTATTCCGAGAGATAGGCAGTGACCCAAGTTTTTGGAGTGCCTTTAATTTAGTGCTAATGACCAATTTTGAGAAAAAAAATATAGAACTTTCCAGTGTGTATACTTGGGTTTGTAAGATGTCCATGAACACATATGGGGTGAGATTGACCACAGGATCTTGGTCAGTGCTCCCCCCACAGGAGCTGCTGCCCCCCACCCCAAATCAATGAAGGGCAGAGTGTCAAGCTATGAGGAATGTGGAACCCATCCTGTAATGGGGATATATTGATTTTGCTTATTTTATAGTTTACCACAAATACAGAGTAAATCAGTATCATGTAGGTGTATTTTCATGTCTTTAACATTCCATTCTCTCTGCGTTCCTCCAGGATCACCTTTGTTATTACCTATAATAAGATCGATGTGTACATTCCACACAAGATGAACGGCCCACACATGGAGTGTGTAATATAACAAACATAGGTGTCACAATCAACATTATTGACAGTGAGTGTACCAATTCTCCCTAAAATTTTCAGCATTACTTCTGAAATTCCTCATTCCCTTTCCCTTGTTTATCCTGTCCCCACATAACTATTGTTCTTTCTCCTGTCACCTTATACTAGCTTTAATTTTGTAGAATTCATAAATGGGTCATTGTACTCTATGTACTTCCTTTGTGGGGCATCTTTGCCCCAGAGTCAATCCTTGTGGATACAGTCATAATGCTGTCTGTATCAGGAAACCACTGGTTTTAATGACCGACAGCTCTGAAGGCAGAAGCTGGAAGCACCAGCTGGAGGAAGATCTGAAAGAGCAGAAAGAAGCCACTTGCTTTAAGCTTCATCCACACACCCTCTTGACCCAGGAGTTCTTTGTTCCAAAAAGAGAAGAACTCCCTTGTTGTTCAGGAACTGTTTCTGCTGGCTATGGAGAAGAGAACTAAAGGCAGCAAGAGGTGGACCAGAGAACATTTAGTTAGAAGCTCAGAAAGACCTGTCAGTGGAAGCTTCGAGGCACCAGAAGGAAGAACAGCATGGGGGGGAGCTGTCCTGCTGCAGAAGAAACCTGTGCACAAACAAATCCGACACTCAGGCACCAGGCTGTGGATGTTATGTCAAGTGGCCAGCCTCTGACTATGTCCATAACTCCAACATTCTCCACTCTGTTCCACTGCTAACCTCAGCTGTGAGCTGCAGTCACCACCTGGGAACAGAAGCTGCTCTTTGCCTCAAACCAGGAGCCTTCTTTCCTTTTCACCAGTGCACGGAGAAGACCCATTTCTGCCGCTACACCTGACCACACCCCCACAGAATGTACCGGACACGTGAGGAAT
Organism: Lutra lutra; assembly: GCF_902655055.1. Classification (NCBI taxonomy): domain Eukaryota; kingdom Metazoa; phylum Chordata; class Mammalia; order Carnivora; family Mustelidae; genus Lutra; species Lutra lutra. Next base: position 165,640,797 of record NC_062282.1, read on the forward strand.
CTCCTTTTGTTGAGAATTGTTTTCCTGAGTTACTGAGGCTCATTAGGAAGCTTGACATATGTGTGTTTCCTACTGACTCCAAGTACTTAACTTACATTGAGCCATTGTGGACCTTGACTGTGGGTATTAACTGAGACCAGAATGTAGCCTCTGTATCAAAAGAATGCAAATTAATCTCCACTCTGCTACTCTCTTGGTTTTATATATTTTTTAATATTTTATTTATTTTTAAATTTATTTTCAGTGTTCCAGAATTCATTTTTTATGCACCACACCCAGTGCTCCATGCAATACATGCCCTCCACAATATCCACCACCAGGCTGATCCAACCACCCATCTCCCTTCCCTCCAAAACCCTCAGTTTGTTTCTCTCTCCTGGTTTGTCTCTCATGGTTTGTCTCCCCCTCCAAATTCCCCCAAATCCCTTCTCTCCATCTCCCCATGTCCTCCATGTTACTCCTAATGCTCCAAAAATAAGTGAAACCATATGATAAATGACTCTCTCTGCTTGACTTATTTCACTCAGCATAATATCTTCCAGTCCGGTCCATGTTGATACAAAAGTTGGGTTTTCATCCTTTCTGATGGAGGCATAATACTGCGTGTGTGTGTGTGTGTGTGTGTGTGTGTGTGTGTGTGTGTGTGTTCTACTTTTATCAGAAAATAAGAACCATTATGCTTTCCTTAAAACATGATCTCTGTTTCAGATTCTGTCCTTTTCTTTGTACAAAGTGTATTTAGAACAAAGGAGTGGAACTCCAGTGGGAATGCCTCAGGAACTGCACAACCAGGATGAAGACTGTGTTTCCCCACATGGAGCCTCCCAGAGACTATGTCATACTTTGGGACAGAGCTGACGTGAAGACACATTCTTCCCTTGTAAGTGCTGACAATCATGGGGAACACCGTGCACTACACACATGCATCAGTCCTCCCATAAACTGGAGTGGAAGCCAGATAGTTGATTCCCTTCTATGATTTTGTCTTACAATGTTTTTAAATCTGTTAATATCCTTTATTGGTCACCTTTCTAGGGGGAAATGGGTAGTTTGAGAGGGGGAGTGTCCATGAGTGTTGGAAAGCACAGATTCTGTCCTTAGAGGAATGTGTGCTATAAGGGTTTCCTGTCCTTCCCCATTTTGTTAACTTCCTCCCAGGATCCACTCGGGAAGGCAACCATGTGTGCTGGGCCTTCACACAGTCTGTGCCATTTTCTGTCAATGTGCTTTTTCTCATCTGCTAGACATCCTCCTAAACCTTGGTTCAGCTCAGGTAAAATCGTTCTCATAAGTCCTTCCTTGACCACGTGGCCTCCTCAGGTAAGATGATCACTTACTTCTTCGTGGCTCCCAATGTTCCCTGTGTGCATCTCCCTCAGAACACATATACTACCATGGTACTTGTTCACAAGCAGGTAGAAGCAGAGATGCCTACAATTTTCTTAGTCATTGAAGATGAGAGTTATCTTCATCACCTCTGCACTGTGTGTTACTGGTGAAGAATTCATTCAGTCCATGTGGAATAGTGGTTTTCCTGCAGGCTGGCCATTACTTATTTAACTCTACTCTTTACATGTACCTGATTTTGTGCATGGGGACAGAACAGCATCCGTATTCTGCCCAGGCTGGTTCTAGGCACCATGTAAAGTAGGAAATCTATCTGACATTCTTTCCACTAGTTCATGGAGTGAACATGATGAAAAGGCCATTGTAGTCTCAGTAATGGTGACAAAAAAGGCATGATTTCTAGATCCCGACCATTCTGAATACCAACAAATGAATACAAAATGAAGATCTTTTATTCTTGACCCAGAAGTCTAGTGTACAGTTCCATACGTGTTTGTGTAATTCATTAACGACTATTTATTTGGTTCTAACTGCACAAATTGTAGCCCTGCCTAGTCTGTGAATACAGCAATGAACAGAAATAGAAGAACATGGCTTCATGGTGCTTACCCCATGAAGGGGTAAGACAAATCATAAGCCAGCAACAATCCTCTCTTTCTCCACGTGGTAAAGGATTCTCTGACTGACTCTGGTGTGGAGAATAGTTACAAGTGGGATAGGGACATGGGACCTTGGAATCAGGAAGGCGAGGAGATTCTTGCTGGTGTCCAAGTGAAAACTGATAGGAGCTCTGTCCAGGGAGGCACCAGTGAAAGGGTGGGAATTGGTCGGATTCTGAGTGTGTCTTGAACTTGTAACTGGCAATACTTGTTCACTAATTGACCATGGAGTGAGAAAAAGAGGAAGTTAAGGAAGGAACCCAGCTATCAGCCCCAGAATTTGATGTGTCCATCCTTCATCCTGTGAGAGCCCTTTTTCAACCCCAGTCCTTGTATCTCTTATGGATTCCAGGAGGGTTTGTTCATTCTGTCTCATTATCTCTCTTTGCTGTTTCTCCTTCTGTCCATATTTTGGTCCCTTCTCTCTGTCTGTCCTCTCTGGCATTCTTGTCCCTGCCCTGCAACTTGTATTACAGTTCTCTGATGCGTCATTATCATTCATGCATTTCCATCTGGCTTAATTTTTGAAATATATTTTGCCCATTTTGGTTTTTGTTTTTGCTTCATTCAGGTAAGAGAATAAATGCAGCCCTTATGTTGAGGATTCTGGAAATAGTGTCCTTGAGAAGTATGGATTGGGAAGATACTTCTACCCCATTTTCTCCATTCCAAACTACCCCCTCCAGAAACAACCATGATGAGGTGGTCATGTGTGACAGTCCAGATGGTTTACACTACTTCAGAGCAAATAGCTTAGAATTGAGACACTATATCCATTGCCTCCTGTTTCCCAGTGTCCTTCTGCTTCTGAATGGCCATCTATGTCTCCCCATCGTGGTCTGCCTAGAATTCTGTTCTCTCTCTCAGGACCACCCCTCATTACCTTCATTTATAGTGCAGCCTCCTCTTCATTCTGAAGCTCAGAATATGGACTTTTATCTACCGGAAACTGTCAGGGTCTTTTCCTTTGAGGCCATATCTGAGAGGGAGCTTGTCTTGGTACACTCAGAGGTCACTCTGAAAATTATCTGAGCAATGAACACACCCTCTGATAAGAATATACTGACTTTTCCTGAGAAATATGGCTGTCACTCTATGCTTGGTCATTTTGCAAAGCTTTGCAAAGCTCATGCACATATGTAGATTGTTAGAATTTCCATAATTTCTGGGAAAGAACCTCTGTTTTCAATGTTGTTTTGACTTTGTCATGGTTTTCCCTTGCTAATGGGGTTGTGCTAATTAACATCCTTGAAGGATGACTGTGTACTCTTATTGGTTGTTTTTAATCTCCTTATATGATGGCTTGTTGTGACCTTTACTGCTGTTTTATTCTATCCAGAAGTTCTCCACAGTGTGTCCCTGAAAAGTGGACCTTTGCTTGATAGACAGGTCTCCATGGGAGCTGCTCCATTTTTTAATGGATAGGAGACATGGACACCTCATTGCAAAAAAATAGATAAGATGTGACTGACTAACTAAGGTGAGACAGGAAAAGTACTGGGGGAGTGTAGAGATTCCTCTTGGAGATGAGATTTCAATTCTTTCTTTTTTAAGTAAAAACTAACAAGGTACAATGTAGTTTTGAAACAATTAATATGATACAGACCTTAAAAAAGAATCACTAGTTTTAATGACTAGCACCTCTACAAAGAATGAACATAGCAGGATTTTATTTTTTTTTTTAAGTAGTTGGATGGGGTGGAATTGTTTCCAGTGTCTGATATTACAATAAAGTTACTTCTCCCCCTAGATATATAGCTGAGGACCTCAGAAAATGTATTATTTATATGCTTACGATAATGACCATGAACCTGAGGAAGATGCAGTGGAAAAATTTTGCATCAATGTGGGAGTTTCTCTGCTTTGTTACATTCCTACTTTTCATAGGTGTTTTTGAAAGCTCAATGTCAATCATGGGAATATAAATAAAACAGTTAAAATTACGAAGTTTCTGTGAAGATGCTATAAGGACATGTGTAATATGTTTATGTAATAATTTTAAGGCATTTATGGAAAAGCTTGATGCCCATAACTATACTAGGGAGTAACCATGGGGCAGAAATCCAGGGTATCACTTATAGCAATGGATTAAAGAATCAGAATACGATTCAAATCCATGTCCATTAAGGGAGTTGGCAAGTCTAATTGTATGTGGAAATAATGTCAGCCTTGTAGACACAATCTTATTTCTGATCAGGGATCTGTGTCTCTGTGGCAATGAGACGATACTGCAGTCAAATACTCTACCACTGAGCTATACCCCCACAATGAGATGGTTCTGGCCAGGGCGACAGGACAAGTTCTATTGGAACATTCCTGCTTCTCCAGAAGATACTTTCAGAAGAATTTCTCCCTTCTCCCAGTCCCTGTTTGAGTCTGCCTGTCACTTTTGGGAATGCTGTCATTATGTCCACCCATGATGGGGGTTACTTGGGGTTTGGAAGTGCAATATAATTAATTTTACATCAAGTTACTGGAAGCAGTCTGGCTGTCACTTCCCTCAGATCATCTGCAGTCTCTAGCTCTTTGGGGTCATCAGGTGATATCAATGCCTGTTAGTTAAATGTTCAGTTGTAGCACAGTGCAGTATAGACGCCAACTGGTTACAATCTTGATTCAGTACTTGGGAGGAAACTCAGAAAGAGAGTCAGAATATTTCCTTCTCATGTAATATCATCAGCAGTAAAGTCCTGGGGAACCTGGGAAGTGAGACATTGCAAGAAACTAGACTTCAGGGGCCCATAGAACGGAGGTAGATAAATTTAATCATATGTCCACCCTCCATGGCACGTGCATATGTTTTATTTATTGTATGTGCAGTTTCCCACATTGTGAAGTCATTCCTGAAGCAAAGCCTCCTTCCCTTCACTCAGATGAAAGTCTTTTTTGATTTGTGTGTCCATCCTGGGTGATGCCAGCTTTTATATCCAATGGCTGAGGTTCACACCTGACAGCTGTCGTGGTGGGACAATGGTGCACGGTTTGGTTCAGAGTCAGATACCACATGACATCATAGCCAGTCTCCTGGAAAGGCTGAGAAAAGAGCATCCTTAAAGTAAATTTACACAAACTCTCAGAGATGCATGGACTCTATTGCCCAAAGATACTCCCACTGGCACTGATGGTTAGCGGTCAATGGACTCAAGAGCACATGCCTGATCTCCCTGTGACATGAGTCCTTGTGAGGCCACACATTTAGGAATATTTCCTCCAATTCTAGCCTCTGCCATATTGCATTCTGCTGTGCAGACATTTTAAAAGGATTCATGCTTCATATTCCTCATAAACTAACAATGTCAATCTGCCTGTCCAGTGTAAGTTTTGATGGATTATTTTGACTTTCTTCTTTAATTTTTTAATTTTTTTTCAGTGTTCCAAGTCCGTTGACTTTCATTTAGTAAATTCAACCTAATGGGAGAGCAGTAAATAAATAAATAAATAAATAAATAAATAAATAAATAAATGTTATCCTTCAACCTCTTTCAAGGATTTATAGGGACTTTTTTTTTTTTTTAATTTTTTTTTATTTTTTCAGCATAACAGTATTCATTATTTTTGCACCACACCCAGTGCTCCATGCAATCTGTGCCCTCCACAATACCCACCACCTGGTGCCCCAACCTCCCACCCCCCACCCCTTCAAAATTCCCAGATCGTTTTTCAGAGTCCATAGTCTCTCATGGTTCACCTCCCCTTCCAATTTCCCTCAACTCCCCTCTCCATCTCCCCTAGTCCTCCATGCTATTTGTTATGCTCCACAAATAAGTGAAACCATATGATAATTGACTCTCTCTGCTTGACTTATTTCACTCAGCATAATCTCTTCCAGTCCCGTCCATGTTGCTACAAAACTTGGGTATTCATCCTTTCTTTCTTTCTTTCTTTTTTTTTTTTTTTTTTTTACAGCTTTATAAACATATATTTTTATCCCCAGGGGTACAGGTATGCGAATCGCCAGGTTTACACACTTCACAACCATAGCACATACCCTCCCCAATATCCATAACCCCACGCCCTCTCCCAACCCCCTCCCCCCATCAACCCTCAGTTTGTTTTGTGAGATTAAGAGTCACTTATGGTTTGTCTCCCTCCCAATCCCATCTTGTTTCATTTACTCTTCTCCTACCCCCTCAACCCCCCATGTTTCATCTCCTCTCCCTCATATCAGGGAGATCATATGATAGTTGTCTTTCTCCGATTGACTTATTTCGCTAAGCATGATACCCTCTAGTTCCATCCACGTCGTCGCAAATGGCAAGATTTCATTTCTTTTGATGGCTGCATAGTATTCCATTGTGTATATATACCACATCTTCTTTATCCATTCGTCTGTAGATGGACATCTAGGTTCTTTCCATAGTTTGGCTATTGTAGACATTGCTGCTATAAACATTCGGGTGCATGTACCCCTTCGGATCACTATGTTTGTATCTTTAGGGTAAATACCCAGCAGTGCAATTGCAGGGTCATAGGGTAGTTCTATTTTCAACATTTTGAGGAACCTCCATGCTGTTTTCCAGAGTGGTTGCACCAGCTTGCATTCCCACCAACAGTGTAGGAGTGTTCCCCTTTCTCCGCATCCTCGCCAGCATCTGTCATTTCCTGACTTGTTAATTTTAGCCATTCTGACTGGTGTGAGGTGATATCTCATGGTGGTTTTGATTTGTATTTCCCTGATGCCGAGTGATATGGAGCACTTTTTCATGTGTCTGTTAGCCATCTGGATGTCTTCTTTGCAGAAATGTCTGTTCATGTCCTCGGCCCATTTCTTGATTGGATTATTTGTTCTTTGGGTGTTGAGTTTGGTAAGTTCTTTATAGATTTTGGACACTAGCCCTTTATCTGATATGTCATTTGCAAATATCTTCTCCCATTCTGTCAGTTGTCTTTTGGTTTTGTTCACTGTTTCCTTTGCTGTGCAAAAGCTTTTGATCTTGATAAAATCCCAAAAGTTCATTTTTGCCCTTGCTTCCCTTGCCTTTGGTGATGTTCCTAGGAAGATGTTGCTGCGGCTGACGTCGAAGAGGTTGCTGCCTGTGTTCTCCTCGAGGATTTTGATGGATTCCTTTCTCACATTGAGATCCTTCATCCATTTTGAGTCTATTTTCGTGTGTGGTGTAAGGAAATGATCCAATTTCATTTTTCTGCATGTGGCTGTCCAATTTTCCCAACACCATTTATTGAAGAGGCTGTCTTTGTTCCATTGGACATTCTTTCCTGCTTTGTCGAAGATGAGTTGACCATAGAGTTGAGGGTCCATTTCTGGGCTCTCTATTCTGTTCCATTGATCTATGTGTCTGTTTTTGTGCCAGTACCATGCTGTCTTGATGATGACAGCTTTGTAATAGAGCTTGAAGTCCGGAATTGTGATGCCACCAACTTTGGCTTTCTTTTTCAATATTCCTTTGGCTATTCGAGGTCTTTTCTGGTTCCATATAAATTTTAGGATTATTTGTTCCATTTCTTTGAAAAAAATGGATGTTACTTTGATAGGAATTGCATTAAATGTGTAGATTGCTTTAGGTAGCATAGACATTTTCACAATATTTATTCTTCCAATCCAGGAGCATGGAACATTTTTCCATTTCTTTGTGTCTTCCTCAATTTCTTTCATGAGTACTTTATAGTTTTCTGAGTATAGATTCTTAGTCTCTTTGGTTAGGTTTATTCCTAAGTATCTTATAGTTTTGGGTGCAATTGTAAATGGGATGGACTCCTTAATTTCTCTTTCTTCTGTCTTGTTGTTGGTGTAGAGAAATGCAACTGATTTCTGTGCATTGATTTTATATCCTGACACTTTACTGAATTCCTGAACAAGTTCTAGCAGTTTTGGAGTGGAGTCTTTTGGGTTTTCCACATAGAGTATCATATCATCTGCGAAGAGTGATAGTTTGACTTCTTCTTTGCCGATTTGGATGCCTTTAATTTCCTTTTGTTGTCTGATTGCTGAGGCTAGGACTTCTAGTACTATGTTGAATAGCAGTGGTGATAACGGACATCCCTGCCGTGTTCCTGACCTTAGCGGAAAAGCTTTCAGTTTTTCTCCATTGAGAATGATATTTGCGGTGGGTTTTTCATAGATGGCTTTGATAATATTGAGGTATGTGCCGTCTATCCCTACACTTTGAAGAGTTTTGATCAGGAAGGGATGCTGTACTTTGTCAAATGCTTTTTCAGCATCTATGGAGAGTATCATATGGTTCTTCTTTCTTTTATTAATGTGTTGTATCACATTGATTGATTTGCGGATGTTGAACCAGCCTTGCAGCCCTGGAATAAATCCCACTTGGTCGTGGTGAATAATCCTTTTAATGTACTGTTGAATCCTATTGGCTAGTATTTTGGCGAGAATTTTTGCATCTGTGTTCATCAAGGATATTGGTCTGTAGTTCTCTTTTTTGTTGGGATCCTTGTCTGGTTTTGGGATCAAGGTGATGCTGGCCTCATAAAACGAGTTTGGAAGTTTTCCTTCTATTTCTATTTTGTGGAACAGTTTCAGGAGAATAGGAATTAGTTCTTCTTTAAATGTTTGGTAGAATTCCCCCGGGAAGCCGTCTGGCCCTGGGCTTTTGTTTGTTTGGAGATTTTTGATGACTGTTTCAATCTCCTTACTGCTTATGGGTCTGTTCAGGCTTTCTATTTCTTCCTGGTTCAGTTGTGGTAGTTTATATGTCTCTAGGAATGCATCCATTTCTTCCAGATTGTCAAATTTGTTGGCGTAGAGTTGCTCATAGTATGTTCTTATAATTGTCTGTATTTCTTTGGTGTTCGTTGTGATCTCTCCTCTTCATTCATGATTTTATTTATTTGGGTCCTTTCTCTTTTCTTTTTGATAAGTCTGGCCAGGGGTTTATCAATCTTATTAATTCTTTCAAAGAACCAGCTCCTCGTTTCGTTGATTTGTTCTATTGTTTTTTTGGTTTCTATTTCATTGATTTCTGCTCTGATCTTTATGATTTCTCTTCTCCTGCTGGGTTTAGGGTTTCTTTCTTGTTCTTTCTCCAACTCCTTTAGGTGTAGGGTTAGGTTGTGTACCTGAGATCTTTCTTGTTTCTTGAGAAAGGCTTGTACCGCTATATATTTTCCTCTCAGGACTGCCTTTGTTGTGTCCCACAGATTTTGAACCGTTGTGTTTTCATTATCATTTGTTTCCATAAATTTTTTCAATTCTTCTTTAATTTCCTGGTTGACCCATTCATTCTTTAGAAGGATGCTGTTTAGTCTCCATGTATTTGGGTTCTTTCCAAATTTCCTCTTGTGATTGAGTTCTAGCTTTAGAGCATTGTGGTCTGAAAATATGCAGGGAATGATCCCAATCTTTTGATACCGGTTGAGACTTGATTTAGGACCAAGAATGTGATCTATTCTGGAGAATGTTCCATGTGCACTAGAGAAGAATGTGTATTCTGTTGCTTTGGGATGAAATGTTCTGAATATATCTGTGATGTCCATCTGGTCCAGTGTGTCATTTAAGGCCTTGATTTCCTTGTTGATCTTTTGCTTGGATGATCTGTCCATTTCAGTGAGGGGAGTGTTAAAATCCCCTACTATTATTGTATTCTTGTCGATGTGTTTCTTTGATTTTGTTATTAATTGGTTTATATAGTTGGCTGCTCCCACGTTAGGGGCATAGATATTTAAAATTGTTAGATCTTCTTGTTGGACAGTTCCTTTGAGTATGATATAGTGTCCTTCCTCATCTCTTATTATAGTCTTTGGCTTAAAATCTAATTGATCTGCTATAAGGATTGCCACTCCTGCTTTCTTCTGATGTCCATTAGCATGGTAAATTCTTTTCCACCCCTCACTTTAAACCTGGAGGTGTCTTCGGGTTTAAGATGAGTTTCTTGTAGGCAACATATAGATGGTTTTTGTTTTTTTATCCATTCTGATACCCTGTGTCTTTTGATTGGGGCATTTAGCCCATTAACATTCAGGGTAAGTATTGAGAGATATGAATTTAGTGCCATTGTATTGCCTGTAAGGTGACTGTTATTGTATATTGTCTCTGTTTCTTTCTGATCTACTACTTTTAGGGTCTCTCTCTGCTTAGAGGACCCCTTTCAATATTTCCTGTAGAGCTGGTTTGGTATTTGCAAATTCTTTCAGTTTTTGTTTGTCCTGGAAGCTTTTAATCTCTCCGTCTATTTTCAATGATAGCCTAGCTGGATATAGTATTCTTGGCTGCATGTTTTTCTCATTTAGTACTCTGAATATATCATGCCAGCTCTTTCTGGCCTGCCAGGTCTCTGTAGATAAGTCTGCTGCCAATCTAATATTTTTACCATTGTACGTTACAGACTTCTTTTCCCGGGCTGCTTTCAGGATCTTTTCTTTGTCACTAAGACTTGTCAATTTTACTATTAGGTGACGGGGTGTGGACCTATTCGTATTGATTTTGAGGGGGGTTCTCTGAACCTCCTGAATTTGGATGCTTGTTCCCTTTGCCATATTGGGGAAATACTCTCTAATAATTCTCTCCAATATACCTTCTGCTCCCCTCTCTGTTTCCTCTTCTTCTGGAATCCCAATTATTCTAATGTTGTTTCGTCTTATGGTGTCACTTATCTCTCTAATTCTCCCCTCGTGGTCCAGTAGCTGTTTGTCCCTCTTTTGCTCTGCTTCTTTATTCTCTGTCATTTGGTCTTCTATATCGCTAATTCTTTCTTCTGCCTCATTTATCCTAGCAGTGAGAGCCTCCATTTTTTATTGCACCTCATTAATAGCTTTTTTGATTTCAACTTGGTTAGATTTTAGTTCTTTTATTTCTCCAGAAAGGGCTTTTATATCTCCTGAGAGGGTTGCTTTAATATCTTCCATGCCTTTTTCAAGCCCGGCTAGAACCTTGAGAATCATCATTCTGAACTCTATATCTGACATATTACCAATGTCTGTATTGATTAGGTCCCTAGCCTTTGGTACTGCCTCTTGTTCTTTTTTTTGTTGTGAATTTTTCCGCCTTGTCATTTTGTCCAGATAAGAGTTTATGAAGGAGCAAGTAAAATACTAAAATGGTGGCAACAACCCCAGGAAAATATGCTTTAGCGAAATCAGAAGAGATCCCGAATTGTGAGGGGGGAGAAAGGGGAAAAAAGGGGTTCAGAAAGAAAGAAAAAAAAAAGAAACTATTAAAAAAAAGAAAGCCAATAAAGAAAAAATATAAAAAGAGGAAAAATATATATATATATTAGATAAACTATTTAAAAAACGTTAAAAAAAGAAAACGGTAAAAGTTAAAAAAAATTCAGCAGAAGAAGAGAAAAAGAAAAAAAAAATTGAAAAAAAAAAAATTAAATTAACTGCAAGGCTAAAAAATCATGGGGGAGAAAGCCATGAGTTCTGTGCTTTGCTTTCTTCTCCTCTGGAATTCCGCCGCTCTCCTTGGTAGGTGAACTTGGTCCTGGCTGGGTTTCCCGTTGATCTTCTGGGGGAGGGGCCCGTTGTAGTGATTCTCAAGCGTCTTTGCCCCAGGCGGAGTTGCACCGCCCTTACCCGGGGCCGTGCTGAGTAATCCACTGGGGTTCGCTTTCGGGAGCTTTTGTTCCCTGAGCGCTTTCCGTAGAGTCCGGAGGACGGGAATGAAATGGCGGCCTCCCGGTCTCCGGTCCGGAGGAGCCGAGAGCCCGGGGCCCCACTCCTCAGTGCGCCCTCAGAGAACAGCGCCCAAAGACTCCCGCCACCCTGGCCTCCGGCCACGCTCCGAGCTGACCGAGCCTGAGACCGGTTCAAGGCAAACCCGAGCTGAGAGTCACTCCTCGGCTCTGTCTCTGCAGCCGGCTTCCCCGTTCTAATACCGGTAAGCTCTGCGACACTCAGACACCCCCGATCCTTCTGCGACCCTGCGGGACCTGAGGCCGCGCTGACCCGGCCTGGGCTTCCAGTTAAGCCTCTGGAGCGATGTCCCTCAGCGGAACAGACTTTTAAAAGTCCTGATTTTGCTCCGTTGCTCCGCCGCTCGCCGGGAGCCGGCCCCTCCCCCCGCGGTCTATCTTCCCGTCGCTTTGGATTCACTTCTCCGCCAGTCCTACCTTGCAGAAAGTGGTTGATTTTCTGTTTCTGGAATTGCTGTTCTTCTTCTCTTCAATTTCCCGTTGGATTTGTAGGTGTTTGCAATCTTTAGATAAGCTATTTAGCTGATCTCCCGCTACCCGAAGTAGTCTCAGCCTGCTACTTCTCCGCCATCTTGACTCCTCCTCCTATAGGGACTTTTTTTAAATAAAGATTTTATTTATTTATTTGAGAGAGAGATCATAGTGGGGAGAAGATCAGAGGAAGAAGCAGAATCCCCATGGAGCTTGGAGTCTGATGCGGGATTTGATCCTGGGACTCCAGGATCATGACCTGAGCTGAAATCAGTCACCCAACCAACTGAACCACCCAGGCACCCCTACAGGGACTTTTGACAACAAACGTGGCAGGGAAATTAAATTCCAATTCAATTTCAGGTTGCAACTCTGATCTACCTCTGTTTTGGTTTTCTCAGCTCTGTCCCTTTCACCTTGCTGGATGAGTACAGGACTTCTGTTCTGTCTCCACATCCTGCAGTTTCCATCCCTGAGTGGATTTCGTGCATCAGGAAGACTGCAAACTCGCCATGCCATCCAAAAAACACCTGTGTTCACTGCTCAGAGAGCTGGAGTGGTGCTAGTAATGTTCCTGCAATTCTTGTCCTTGGGGAACACCCCTCACAACTTGCTCATAGCCCCGGGGTCACTGCCAAGAAGTGCATTCTCTCTAAGTCTCCTAGTGAGTGAAGTTACATAGGTGGAAAACATATGTCAACCATTACTGCAGAATAGTATAATAATTACATAATATTTAATGGGATTGCACATTGAAAGAACAATTGAACCACAAGACAATGGGATCAGAGCATAGAGAGGAATAAATTGGGGTATTCTGAAGTAAAATAGCATATTTCAAATTTGAGCTACAGCATATACAGTAGGAAGAATTTATCACACCCTCTTTGCTACTAGAAAACGTGGAATGGAGTATTTAGGATGGTGGAGGAGATGGGGTCCCTAGGCTTGGATTTATGGAACACAGCTAGATAGTCATCAAGTCATTCTGAGCAACCAAGAAGTCAATCATTGGTCTGAGAGAACAAAACCTGCAAGTCTTCAAATAGAAAATCAACCTCTTTTTGTTATGTAGGAGGTGCAGAGAGTTGTCTTGTGACAGATATAGCTATGGGGGTGACATCAGGGATGGAGCCTTCTTCTGGAAGCTTCCATGATGTATTTTAGCAGCAGAGCACAAAATCCGAACTTTTAGAACTGTGCTACTCTGGGGATATGCCTGGCATAAAGGTGCTGAAGTGGCAAAGTGGGGCATAATTCCAGAATCACAAGAAGAATGTGTGGCACCATTGTGATGCACAGATGCTAGGCAAAGAGCCTGGAACCTGGTTGAACAGTAAGTCTAAGTGCGGGCTTTCTGCTCTGATTTGCCATAAACAGTGAACCACAATCTGGTCATGTGATCTCTTTCCTGAGACCTGTGGGCAAATGGAAAAAGGTATGAGACTCTCCCCTGGGGGAATAACATGGGTCCATATCATAGGAGTCCCTAATTTTGAAGTTTTGAAACTCAATCATGTGCCTGAGATGCAACAGTTCAGACACAGGTAGGTTGAACATGGTTTTCAGAGGGAAACATTAGAGAGAAAGGAGTTGATTGCTTTTCTGTGAGGGCTCACTGAAGAGTTGGGTGTATGTGAAATTTCAAACCCTGCCTAGAGGGCAGATGCCATATTCAACCTACCCATCAGTGCCATCAGGAAGCAAAACAGTGACACCTAGTGGAGGGCAGACACACCTACACCAAGCCCTGTCCCCTGCTCCCAAGATGTGCATTTCCATGAGGGCAAAACCCCTGACAATAATCATAGCAGGCACCTCCCCCAGAAGATCCACAGAACAGTTCCATCTCACCAAGTTCAATGATCATAGAGTGTGGCACACTTTCAGTTCCTGGGGAAGTAGGCTTAGCTTTCTTTTTTTCTTTTTCTTTTTCTTTTTTTATTTTATTTTATTTTATTTTTTTTTAAAGATTTTATTATTTATTTGACAGAGAGAGAGATCACAAGTAGGCAGAGAGGCAGGCAGAGAGAGAGAGGGGGAAGCAGACTCCCCACCAAGCGGAGAGCCGGATGTGGGGCTCAATCCCAGGACCCTGGGACCATGACCTGAGCTGAAGGCAGAGGATTTAACCCACTGAGCCACCCAGGCGCCCCTCTTTTTCTTTTTTTAATTCTTAAGATTTTATTTTTATTTTTTATTTATTTTCTGATTCATCTTTCTTTACTTTTAATATCACTTTCTCCTTATATTTTCTTTTATGTTTAGTTTTTATAAATACACATATTTATTTTTTCTATTTTAATTTTATAATTTATATATATTTTATTTATTGTGATCTATATTCTATTTAAGAAGCATTCACTATGATGAATCCTCAATTTATATGTCTTAATTATTTCCCTTATCTTATCTTATTTTCTGGAAAAAAATGAAAGGATGAACAGACTCTTCTACAAAGAAGACATACAAATGGCTAACAGACACATGAAAAAATATCCAACATAATTATCCATCAGGGAGATTCAAATCAAAACCACATTGAGATGCCACCTGTCACTAGTTAGAATGGCCAAAATTAACAAGACAGTAAACAACATGTGTTGGAGAGGATGTAGAGAAAAGGGGAACCCTCTTAGACTGTTGGTGCGAATGCAGGTTGGTGTAGACACTTTGGAAAACAGTGTGGAGATTCAGTCAGAAAGGATGAATACCCAACTTTTGTATCAACATGGGCAAGACTTGAAGAGATTATGCTGAGTGAAATAAGTCAAGCAGAGAGAGTTCACTGTGTCTTTTTCACAGTGTCCTAGGATAGCCAGTTGGGTAGTCCTATCTGCAAGAGGGATCATGTAGGAAACCCACCCTTCAACCTCGTTGAAAGACCTTACCATGTTCTTTTCACAAAAAATGCAGCAGAGAAACTCCAGAGCATCAGTGCTTGGGTTCATGTGTCACTAATGTCTTCATCTGCTCCAGCTGCTGTCCACTGTACATAGACTGGGTGGTTTTAAATAATAGACACTCATTTATCCCAGGTCTGTAGCATGGGAAGTCCCAGGTCAGGGGCAGACAGATTTGAAGTCTGGAGAGCACCCATGTTCTAGTCTGTCCTTTCCCTGTCAACTCACATGGGGTCAGAGTGTAGGGAGATTTCCCAGTACTGGTGTATAAGGGCATTAATCTCATCATGAGTCTGCACCTTCCTGACCTAAATGCCTGCCTAAGGCCTCACCTCTTCCTCCTACCACATTGTCCTTAAGCTTCAACCTGTGATGGTAGAGGTCACACACATTGAGCAGATCTCAGCAACGGAAAGATCAGTTAGTTATATCCTGAAAGTCGAAGGCTCCTCCCAACCAGCATCTCAACCTGAGGATTCTCATGGGTCCAGCAGAAGCTTCTGGTCTCTGCAAGCAGAGAGTGAACACAAGAACTTCAGAGCCAGTTAATGACCTTAGGGAATGGACAGCTTCCCTCTTAGACACTGGTTAAGACTTCAGTACACGTCTATTATCATTTTATAATTTGTGCATTTTCCCTGTGACATTCTTCTCATGCACAAAGCTTTCAGACTTTTGTCTACTTGGAATGGTCACTTTTCTCTTTTGTTCTCCAAGTTTTCATAATTTTTAGTGGAAGTAGTCATTGCAACCTATCTTTGATTACTGCCTGCTCACTCCTTAACCTTCCTCCCTCCCTCTTCTCACACCCCACACTTGGGAAATCTAACAAGAACCCCTGCTTTCTCCCTCCTTTGATGAGGGTAGGAGATTGCCTGTACACAAGACCCTCCCATGAGTGAAAGTGATAAATTTTTATACTCTCTCTCATGTGTGTGTCTGTGTGTGCGCTTGTGTGTGTGTGTGTGTGTCTGTGAGAGAGAGAGAGAGAGAGAGAGAGAGAGAGAGAGAGATCTTCAGACTCTACATTCACACAACGTCCTGGTGGGTTTCTCTCTGCTTTCACATGCTGTCAGTAATCATGCTGTAAGCACGGTTCCAGACAGTGACCTTCTCACTGGTCTTTTTTCACTTTCCTTGTTATTTTGTTGCTTCTGTAGCTTAATGGCAAGTATGCACTTTATGCTGCTTCTAGAAAACTTGCACATTGTTCTGGGTGGTGCTGTGATACACAGTGAGTAGAGCTGGGACTCCTGAAAATGTTTAGAATATGTGCCTAGAGATATATGTAATTCATTCATATTTAGGGACAGAAAGAAATATGTGCAAGTGATATTGACTTTTGCACTTTTAGTTTAGTTGATTTCCTAACTTCTTACATCAGAGAGTGAAGAGGAAGCACAGAATCATGTGTAGAGAGAAGCTCCCTGCGGGAAAGTACTCTATGGAAAGAAACCACCAGACTCTAACAGGAAACCTGCCCCTTTCCTCAATCTGCATCTGCTCGTGTTGTTTAAATAAAGGATTGTAGTGTGCACCTGCTGTTGGTCCAGATCCCCTTCTATAGTGAGGTTTGTGTCTGGGCTCACATTGATGTCCCCTCACTTTGTCATTCACACAGTATTATGATGCCATTTCCTCAGTTCTCAGGCTGTTCTTCTGCAGGTACAACATGTTCTTGGCATCATTTCTGGAGTTGGTGTATCAGCCCTTCACAGAGTCTAAATAGCTTGTGCTACTTCCATCATTGCTAACATGTGAGAACCATTGCAACCCCTTTCCTGGAGCCTGGCATACCTAGCTCATGACATTACTACTGAAGATGAATCCGGAGGCCGGGCAGGAGTTTCTCAGGGGCCCCCACAGTCTCCCCCATGTCTCCCCCAGACTTGTCCAACTGTACCTCAGAGTGCACACCTGCTGACACAAGACAACCTGGTCAAGAATCTGTCACACATCCACTGTTTCTCTCCTGCCTAGTCACTCACATTCTCAATGTCTTCTGTTCTCTGTAAGATGTGATGTAAGTACCCATTTATCACCATTTCACAGGTGGATACATCCACACTACAACAGAGAGGGGCTTTGTGAGTGTCCAAGAGACATAGAAGGTGAGTGTGAGCCCATGTCTGGGCCTGTGCTCCCCACTATGGGACTTTCCTGTTTGCCCAAACCAACTGCCAACTGGTCAGAGTTGATCTCATGTGGTGAAGTCTGCAGTTCCTGCATTTCAAGATTCCTAAACAGACTGAAGGGTGAAAACCAACTCTTTCTGTCTGAGAATCTTATAGACACTGCCAATCCTAGAGACAGACTCACAGAGTTGATGGAGACACTGGGTTTTCAACAACCACAAGAATCATTTAGCATTTATGCATGATTTTCTAAACAAATCTATGGATGCCTCAATAAAAATAAGATGGTGGAATCAGTAAACAATGAAATGCAGAACACCTGAGATCAGAATGGATGCTGTTATTTATGGAAATGTCCTCACCTATGAAATGGAGATCATGGTACTTCTAATCTCACAGTTATTGCCATGATCATACAGTTAAATTTATCCTAGTTACCTAGCACTTTGCTATTACTAATAATTATTGATATTAATATTAATATTTTTTAAAATTTATTTATTTGACAGATAGAGATCACAAGTAGGCAGAGAGGCAGGCAAAGAGAGAGGAGGAAGCAGGCTCTCCGCAGAGCAGAGAGCCCGATGCGGGGCTTGATCCCAGAACCCTGGGATCATGACCCGAACCGAAGCAGAGCCTTTAACCCACTGAGCCATTCAGGCGCCCTGATATTAATATTAATATTTAATGATGTTATAATATAATAATAATATAATATAATTATTATATGATGATTGATTCCAAGAAAGGAAGGCACTTCAGTGCTTTGGCATATTTCCCAAACCTCTGCACTGTCTTCTGAGAGTGAAAGCAATGGTTCCCTTTCCATGCAGCTAAAATCTGATATTGTGCCTACACTTGTTCCCAATTATTTTTAGTGTCAATCACTAATGAAATTTCCCTTCATCTGAAAATGCCCTTCAGAAGCAGGTATTGGAATACATGGATGGTGCCAAGTGTTGAAGACCAGGGGAAGAGCACATGGGAAATGGGTGTCCTCAACCTTGGGCTTGTTCCCTACCGAGGAATGGGAGGTGCAAGGGAATGCCAGCTGACACTTGTCCTTGCTTCCTGAGTACCCAACAGCACCCTGTGAACAAACCAAGTCCAGGAGCAAAGGACTACCACACAGAGGAAGGACATGGGAGGCAATGTTCCTGGACATGCTCCCCATGAGGTGTGGACACAGATGAGCTAGGAAGAGCAGCTGGGGTGTTAAGTCCTAACCATGTGGCACTGCAATGAGAATCATGACTATTTTATTTTTATATTATTCAAAGATTTTATTTGTTTGTTTGTTTATGAGAGAAAGGAAGATACTTGAGGGTCCAATTTTAGCCTCTCTATTCTGTTCCACTGACCTATGTGTCTGTTTTTCTGTTAATACCATGATTTCTTGATGATCTCAGCTTTGCATTATGAGAGTCCCACCTTTGGTTTTCTTTTTTTAATTTATTTTTTTTATTTTATTATTTAAGCTTTATTTTATTTTTTCAGTGTTCCAAGATTCATTGTTTATGTATCACACCCAGTGGTTCATGCAATACATGCCCTTCTTAATACCCACCATCAGGCTCCCCTGTGATTTGGGTCCCTTTATGGCTCCATACAGATTATAGCGTTGTTTGTTCCCAGCTCTGTGAAACATGATGGTATTTTGAAAGAGATTACATTGAATATGTAGACTGCTCTGGGCAGCATAGACATTTTAACACTGTTTATTCTTCTATTCCATGAGCATGGAATATTTCTCCATGTTTTTGTGTCTTCCTCAATTTGTTTCATAAGGGTTCCAAAGTTTCTAGAGTACAGATGTTTTACTTCTTTGGTTAGGTTTATTCCTAGGTGCCTTATGGTTTTGGTGCAATTGTGAATGGGATCAGTTCCTTATCTCCTCTTTCTTATATCACATTTTTCACATTTTTAATGTATAGAAATTCCACTTATCTCTCTGCATTCATTTTACATCCTGCCATGTTGGTGAACTGCTGTATGAAATCTTGCAATGTTGGGGTGGATTCTTTTGGGTTTTCCACAGAAAGTATCATATCATCTTCAAAGAAAGAGAGTGACTTCTTGTATGTCAATTTGAATTCCTTTTATTTTTTTTGCTTTAAAAATTTTTTTTTTTGCCTTGAATTTTTTTTTTTTAATCTATAAACATATATTTTTATCCCCAGGGGTACAGGTCTGCGAATCGCCAGGTTTACACACTTCACAGCACTCACCATAGCGCATACCCTCCCCAATATCCATAACCCCACCCTCCCTCTACCAACCCCCTCCCCCCATCAACCCTCAGTTTGTTTTGTGAGAATAAGAGTCACTTATGGTTTGTCTCCCTCCCAATCCCATCTTGTTTCATTTACTCTTCTCCTACCACCTCAACCCCCCATGTTGCATCTCCTCTCCCTCATATCAGGGAGATCATATGATAGTTGTCTTTCTCCAATTGACTTATTTCGCTAAGCATGATACCCTCTAGTTCCATCCACGTCGTCGCAAATGGCAAGATTTCATTTCTTTTGATGGCTGCATAGTATTCCATTGTGTATATATACCACTTCTTCTTTATCCATTCGTCTGTTGATGGACATCTAGGTTCTTTCCATACTTTGGCTATTGTAGACATTGCTGCTATAAACATTCGGGTGCACGTGCCCCTTCGGATCACTACGTTTGTATATTTAGGGTAAATACCCAGCAGTGCAATTGCTGGGTCATAGGGTAGTTCTATTTTCAACATTTTGAGGAACCTCCATGCTGTTTTCCAGAGTGGTTGTACCAGCTTGCATTCCCACCAACAGTGTAGGAGGGTTCCCCTTTCTCCGCATCCTCGCCAGCATCTGTCATTTCCTGACTTGTTAATTTTAGCCATTCTGACTGCTGTGAGGTTATATCTCATGGTGGTTTTGATTTGTATTTCCCTGATGCCGAGTGATGTGGAGCACTTTTTCATGTGTCTGTTGGCCATCTGGATGTCTTCTTTGCAGAAATGTCTGTTCATGTCCTCTGCCCATTTCTTGATTGGATTATTTGTTCTTTGGGTGTTGAGTTTGCTAAATTCTTTATAGATTTTGGACACTAGCCCTTTATCTGATATGTCATTTGCAAGAATGTCCAGTGGAAAAAAGATAGCCTCTTCAATAAATGGTGTTGGGAAAATTGGACAGCCACATGCAGAAAAAATGAAATTGGATCATTTCCTTACACCACACACGAAAATAGACTCAAAATGGATGAAGGATCTCAATGTGAGAAAGGAATCCATCAAAATCCTTGAGGAGAACACAGGCAGCAACCTCTTTGACCTCAGCCACAGCAACATCTTCCTAGGAACATCACCAAAGGCAAGGGAAGCAAGGGCAAAAATGAACTATTGGGATTTTATCAAGATCAAAAGCTTTTGCACAGCAAAGGAAACAGTTAACAAAACCAAAAGACAACTGACAGAATGGGAGAAGATATTTGCTTTTAAAATTTAAAAGGATATGGGACGCCTGGGTGGCTCAGTTGGTTAAGCAGCTGCCTTCGGCTCAGGTCATGATCCCAGCGTCCTGGGATCGAGTCCCACATCGGGCTCCTTGCTTGGCAGTGAGCCTGCTTCTCCCTCTGCCTCTGCCTGCCACTCTGTCTGCCTGTGCTCACTCTTGCTTCTCTCTCTATGACAAATAAATAAATAAAAATCTTTAAAAAAAGATAAAATTTAAAAGGATATTTAAAATTTCCTTTTATTTCTGATTGCTGTTGCTGGGACTTCTAGTACTATGATCAGTGGTAAAAGTGGGCATCCCTGTTGTGTTCCCGACCTCAAGGGAAAAGCTCTCTGTTTTTCTACATTAAGACTGATATTTGCTGTGACTATTTGTAGATGGCTTTTATTCTATTGAAGGTGTGTCCCTCCATCCCTATATTTGAAGAGTTTTAATCAGGAAAGAATGCTGTATTTTGTCAAATGCCTTTTCTGATTGAATAGAGAGGGTTAAATGGTTCTTCTCTCTTCTTTGGTTAATGTGGTCTCTTAAGTTGATTGATCTGCAAATGTTGAGCTATAAACCCCACTTGGTCCTGGTGAATAATCCTTTTAATGTACTATTGGATGGATCACTGGGAGCAGTTAATAAACAATGAATGTTGGAACACTGAAAAAAAGTAAATTAAGATGTTAAATAAAACAAAATTTGTGACTCCCTGCCAAAAAAAAAAAATATATGGTGAATTTAAAAAAAAGAATGCACTGTTGTATCCTCTTGGTTAGTATCTTGGTGAGTATTTTGACATTCATGTTCTGCATCTATTGTTCTGTAATTCTCCTTTTTGATGGAGCCATTGTCTGGTTTTGAGATCAGTATAATGCTGACCTCATAGAAGGAGTTCAAATGTTTTATTTCCGTTTTATTGAAACAGTTTCAGCAGAATGGGTATGATTTCTTCCTTGAGTGTTTGGTAGAATTCCCCTGGAAGACTTCTGGCCCTGGACTCTTGTTTTTGATTACTGCTTCAGTGTCCTCGCTGACTGAGTGTCTATTCATATATTCTACTTCTTCCTGATCAGTATTGGTAGCTTATTAGTTTCCAAGAATGCACCCATTTCTTCCAGATTACCTAATTTGCTGGCATATAGTGATCATAGTATGTTCTAACAATTGCCTGCAATTCCTTGGTATTCGTAGTGAGCAAAGCTAAGAGTAAACCCAGGGAATGGGAGAAGATATTTGAAATGACATTACAGATAAAGGGTTGGTATTGAAGTTCTATAAAGAATTCTGCTGTGCAGAAGCTTTTGATCTTGATGAAATCCTGAAAGTTCATATTCGCTTCTGTTTCCTTTGCCTTTGAAGACATATCTTGAAAGAAGTAGCTATAGCCAATGTTGAAGATACTGCCTATGTTCTCCTCTAGGATTTTGATAGACTCGTGCCTCTGTTTGATAGACTCATGTCTCTGAGGTCTTTCATCCATTTCGAGTTTTTCTTTGGGTATGGTGTAAGTGAATGGTCAAGTTTCATTCTTCTATACATAACTGTCCAGTTTTTCCATCAACATTTATTAAAGAGACTGTCTTTTTTCTACTGGATGTTTTAACTGCTTTGTTGAATATTAGTTAACCATAGAGTTGAGGAGCCATATATGACTCTATTCTGTTCCTCTGGTCTATGTGTCTGTTTCTGTGCCAGTACCATGCTTTCTTGGAGATCACAGCTTTGTAGTAAAGCTCAAAATCAGGCAACATGATGCCCCAGATTTGTTTTTCTTTTTCAACATTTCCTTAGCAATTCAGGGTTTCTTCTGGTTCCATACACATTTTGTGATTGTTTGTTTCAGCACTTTGAAAACTGCCAGTGGAATTTTGATTGGGATGGCATTGAGGGTGTAGATTTCTCTGGGCAGTAAAGACATTTTAACAATATTTATTCTTCTGATCCATGAGCACGAAATGTTTTTAGATCTTTTTATGTCTTCTTCAATTTCTTTCATGAGTGTCTGTAGCTTCTTGACTACAGAGAAATTTCCTCATTGGTTAGGTTTATTCCCGGTTATCCTATGGTTCGTGGTGCTATAGAAAATGGAATCCATTCTCTAATTTCATTTTCTGTATTTTCATTGTTAGTGTATAAGAAAGCAACTGATTTCTGTACATTGATTTTGTATCCCACCACATTACTGAATTGCTCTATGAGTTCTAGTAGTTTAGGTGTGGAGTCTTTTGAGTTTTCCATATAAAGGATCATGTCATCTGAGAAGAGAGAGAGTTTGACTTCTTCATTGACAATGTGAATATATTTTATTTCTTTTTGTTGTCTGATTTCTGTTGTTAGGATTTCTAGTACTATGTTGAACAAGAGTGGTGAGAGCAGGCATCCTTGACGTGTTCCTGATCTCAAACAGAAGGTTGTCAGCTCTTCCCCATTGAGAAAGATATTTGCTATGGGCTTATTATAGATGGTTTTTGTGAAATTGAGGAATGTTCCCTCTATGCCCATACTTTGAATATTTTAATCAGGAATGAATGTTGTCTCTTGTCAAATGCTTTCTGCATCAATTGAGAGGTCCATGTGGTTCTTCTCTCTTATCTTTTGATGTGTTCAATCACATTGATTGATTTGCAAATGTTGAACCACCCTTGCATCCCAGGGATAAATCCCACCTTGTCGTGGTGGATACTGTTTTTTTTTTTTTTTTTTAATTTTTTTTTATTTTTTCAGCATAACAGTATTCATTATTTTTGCACCACACCCAGTGCTCCATGCAATCTGTGCCCTCCACAATACCCACCACCTGGTGCCCCAACCTCCCACCCCCCACCCCTTCAAAATTCCCAGATCGTTTTTCAGAGTCCATAGTCTCTCATGGTTCACCTCCCCTTCCAATTTCCCTCAACTCCCCTCTCCATCTCCCCTTGTCCTCCATGCTATTTGTTATGCTCCACAAATAAGTGAAACCATATGATAATTGACTCTCTCTGCTTGACTTATTTCACTCAGCATAATCTCTTCCAGTCCCGTCCATGTTGCTACAAAACTTGGGTATTCATCCTTTCTTTCTTTCTTTCTTTTTTTTTTTTTTTTTTTTTTTTTTTTACAGCTTTATAATATCCTGTTGGATTCTATTAGCTAGGATATTGTTGCGAATCTTGGCATCCATATTCATCAAGATTATTTGTTCTGAAATTCTCCTTTGTGGTGGGGTCTTTGCTTGGTTTGAGGATTAAAGTGAAACTGGCTTCATAGAAAGAGTCTGGAAGCTTTCCATTTGTTTCAATTTTTTGAAACAGCTTGAGGAGAATAGGCATTATTTATTCTTTGAAAGTTTGGTAGAATTCCCCAGATAATCCATCAGGTCCTGGGCTCTTGTTTTTTGGGAGCTTTTTGATCACTGCTTCAATCTTGTTACTAGATATTATTCTATTCAGGTTGTCAATTTCTTCCTATTTCAGGTGGAAGTTTATAGTTTTCCTGGAATGCATCCATTTTGTCTAGGTTGCTTAACTTATTGGCATATAACTTGATGATAATTTCTGATGATTGTTTTTATTTCTTTGGTATTAGTAGTTATCTCTCCCTTTTCTTTCATAATTTTACTAATTTGGGTCCTCTCTTTTTTATTTTGGATTTGTTTGGCCAGTGGTTTATCAACCTTATTAATTCTTTCAAGGAACCAGCTTCTAGTTTCCTTGATGCATTCTACCGTATCTCTAGTTTCTAACTCATTGATCTCTGCTCTGATATTAATTTTTTCCCTTCTCTTGTGTGGTGTTGGATTAATTTGTTGTTGATTCTCTAGTTCTTTAAGGTGGAAAGAGCTGGTGTATTCTGGATTTTTCAATTTTTTTGAGGGAGGCGTGGATGGCTATGTATTTTTCCTGTTAGGAGCACCTTTGATGTATCCTATAGGTTGTGGACTGATATGTCTTTGTTCTCATTGGTTTCCATGAATTGTTTAAGCTCTTCCTTGATTTCCTGGTTGATCCAAATATTCTTGAGCAGGATGGTTTTTAGCTTCAGTCTTTGTATTCCTTATAATCTTTTTCTTGTGGCTGAGTTCCAGTTTCAAAGCATTGTGGTCTGAGAATATGCAGGGAATAATTTCAATCTTTTGGTGTCAGTTGAGTCCTCATTTGTGACCCAGTATGTGGTCTGTTCTTGGGAAAGTTCTGTGTGCACTCAAGAAGAATGTGTATTCTGTTGTTTGAGGGTGCAATGTTCTGTATATATCGATGAGATCCATCTGGCCCAATGTGTTATTCAAAGCTCTTGTTTCTTTATTGATTTTCTCCTTGGATGATCTGTTACTTAGAGTGGCATGTTAAAATCCCTTACTATTAATGTGTTCATATCAATATGACACTTTATTTTGATTAACAGTAGGATTATGTAATTGGCTGATCCCCTATTGGGGGCATAATTATTTACAATTATTAAGTCTTCTTGATGGATAGACCCTTCCAGAATGATGTAGTGTCCTTCTGTATCACTGATTACAGTCTTTATCTTAAATGTAATTTATTTGATATGAGAATCACTATCCCAGCTTTCTTTTGAGAGCTGTTGGCATGAAAGATGCTTCTCCATTCCTTAACTGTCAGTCTGGATTTATCTCTATGTTCCAAATGTGTCTCTTGTAAACAGCATATGGATGGGTCCTGTCATTTTATCCAGTCTGCAACCCTGTGCCATTTTATGGGAGCATTTAGGCTGTTCAAGTTGAAAGCGATTACTGAAAGGTATGTTTTTATTGACATCATGTTGTGTGAGAAGTCCTTGCTACTATAGATTGTCTCTGTCAATATCTGTTCTATGTTACTCTTGGTTTTTTTCTTCTTTTACAACCCCCCCCTTAATATATATTTCTTGTAGTGCTGGCTTGGTGGTCACATAGTCTTTTAAACCTTGCCGGTCTTAAAAGCTCTTTATCTCTCCATACATTTTAAATGTCAACCTAGTTGGATAAAGTATTCTTGGCTGCCTATTCTTACCACCTTGAACATGCCTTGCTAGCCCTTTCTGGCTTTCCAGGTCTCTGTGGACAGGTCTGATGTTATTCTGAGGGGCCTTCCTCTGTATGTAAGCAATTTATTCCCTCTAGCTGCAATTAAGACCACCTGTCTAAAATTATGATTTGTTAATTTCATATTTAAGTGTGTGGAGGTCTTTCTAGACTTATTGATCTTGGAGGGTGTCCTTTCTGCATCTAGGACATGAACAATTGTTTCATTCCCAGATTAGGCAAAGTTTTATCCAGAGTTTGTTCAACTATATTTTCTTTTCTTTTTATTTTATTTTTTATAAACATATAATATATTTTTATCCCCAGGGGTACAGGTCTGTAAATCGCCAGGTTTACACACTTCACAGCACTCACCATAGCACATACCCTCCCCAATATCCATAACCCCACCCCCTCCTCCCAACCCCGTCCCCCCATCAACCCTCAGTTTGTTTTGTGAGATTAAGAGTCACTTATGGTTTGTCTCCCTCCCAATCCCATCTTGTTTCGTTTACTCTTCTCCTACCCCCTTAACTCCCCATGATGCATCTCCTCTCCCTCATATGATCAGGGAGATCATATGATAGTTGTCTTTCTCCGATTGACTTATTTCGCTAAGCATGATACCCTATAGTTCCATCCACGTCATCGCAAATGGCAAGATTTCATTTCTTTTGATGGCTGCATAGTATTCCATTGTGTATATATACCACATCTTCTTTATCCATTTGTCTGTCGATGGACATCTAGGTTCTTTCCATAGTTTGGCTATTGTAGACATTGCTGCTATAAACATTCGGGTGCACGTGCCCCTTCGGATCACTACTTTTGTATCTTTAGGGTAAATACCCAGCAGTGCAATTGCTGGGTCATAGGGTAGTTCTATTTTCAACATTTTGAGGAACCTCCATGCTGCTTTCCAGAGTAGTTGCACCAGCTTGCATTCCCACCAACAGTGTAGTAGGGTGCCCCTTTCTCCGCATCCTCGCCAGCATCTGTCATTTCCTGACTTGTTAATTTTAGCCATTCTGACTGCTGTGAGGTTATATCTCATGGTGGTTTTGATTTGTATTTCCCTGATGCCGAGTGATGTGGAACACTTTTTCACGTGTCTGTTGGCCATCTGGATGTCTTCTTTGCAGAAATGTCTGTTCATGTCCTCTGTTCATTTCTTGATTGGATTATTTGTTCTTTGGGTGTTGAGTTTGCTAAGTTCTTTATAGATTTTGGACACTAGCCTTTTATCTGATATGTCATTTGCAAATATCTTCTCCCATTCTGTCAGTTGTCTTTTGGTTTTGTTCACTGTTTACTTTGCTGTGCAAAAGCTTTTGATCTTGATAAAATCCCAAAAGTTCATTTTTGCCCTTGCTTCCCTTGCCTTTGGTGATGTTCCTAGGAAGATGTTGCTGTGGCTGACGTCGAAGAGGTAGCTGCCTGTGTTCTCCTCAAGGATTTTGATGGATTCCTTTCTCACATTGAGATCCTTCATCCATTTTGAGTCTATTTTCGTGTGTGGTGTAAGGGAATGATCCAATTTCATTTTTCTGATGTGGCTGTCCAATTTTCCCAACACCATTTATTGAAGAGGCTGTCTTTTTTCCATTGGACATTCTTTCCTGCTTTGTCAAAGATTAGTTGACCATAGAGTTGAGGGTTTATTTCCAGGCTCTCTATTCTGTTCCATTGATCTATATGTCTGTTTTTGTGCCAGTACCATGCTGTCTTGATGATGACAGCTTTGTAATAGAGCTTGAAGTCCGGAATTGTGATGCCACCAACTTTGGCTTTTTTCAGTATTCCTTTGGCTATTCGAGGTCTTTTCTGGTTCCATATAAATTTTAGGATTATTTGTTCCATTTCTTTGAAAAAAAATGGATGGTACTTTGATAGGATCAACTATATCTTTTAGTCTTCTCTCTCCAACCTCTCAGGGATCCCCAAAATTCTGATGTTGAAATATTTCATGGCATCATTTATTTCCTTAATTCTGTTTCCATGGCTTCTAAGTGCTTTGTTGCAGGCCTCCTCCTGATCCTTCTTTTCTGTCAATTTGTCTTCTAGATCACTAATTCTATCTTCTGCCTCAGATATGCTAGCTTGTTAGAGTATTTGGATTAGATTGGATCTCATTGATAGCATTTTTTAGTACTGCCAGATCAGCCATCATTTCTGCCCTTAGACTTCTATGTTACTACTAATGGTCTTTTCCAACCTAGCCATTGCCTGGATAGTTGTTACCTTGAATTCCCTTTCTGACAGACTGTTTATGCCTATAGCCCATAGTTCTATGGCAGATAGTACAGTCTCTGAATTTTTCCTCCTCTGTTGGAAGTTCCTCCTCCTGGTCATTTTGATGAGAGGTGGTCGAGGGGATCTATAGCATAAAATATCAACCATGATACAGGGAACATGCAACTGGAGAGTTTTGGAGCAATTTTAGTCACCACCAAAAAGAATGAAAAAAGAAAAGAGAGAGAGAGAGAGAGAAATAGAAAAAGAAAAGAGAAAATCCAGCCAAAATGAGCCCCCACAAAAGATTTATAAGGTGCATAAACAAAACGAACAAGCAAAAAGACTGACGAAAGTAAAAGACAAGGAAAAAAAAAAAAAGAAAAACCCAGCCAAAGTGAACCTCAAGAATAAGACTTATATAATACAAAAACAAAAACAAATATACAGAGACACTAACAGAAGAATAAGATTGGAAGGTGGTTATAAACCTCCTATGTGGGCAAGGAAGGTTATTTTGGTTTTTCCTGGGTGAATATTGTTATCTTTTTTTTTTTTTAAGATTTTATTTATTTATTTGACAGAGAGAGATCACAAGCAGGCAGAGAGGCAGGCAGAGAGAGAGGAGGAAGCAGGCTCCCTGCTGAGCAGAGAGCCCGATGCGGGACTCGATCCCAGGACTCCGAGATCATGACCTGAGCCGAAGGCAGTGGCTTAACCCACTGAGCCACCCAGGCGCCCTGAATATTGTTATCTTTGTTAAACGACTCAAATTTCCAGAGATACAGGGAAAGTAAAACTAGTTTATTATAGGTGTAGTATTGAATACAAAACAAAAACAAAAACAAAAACAAAATTAACTTGAAGCTATAGCTATATGAATAAAAAAGAAAAGAAAAAGAAACAGGCTTATGTATGAAAAAAGTTCAAGTTAAAAAGTTCTTATGGAAAAAATTATTATGGAATATGTTATATTAAGCATCTATTTGTAATAGTAAGTAGGTTAAAAAATCAAAAGAGCAAGAATCATGAGAACAAATTTTAAAAAGAAGGAAAGAAAGAAAGAAAAGTATCTACGAAATATACAAGTTTTAAGGCGATACTGGGAGCTTAACATATTGTTTTCCCCTGATGTTGGGGTTTTACCGTTCTATGGGGACCCTGTGGTGGTTGTCCCTCCTGTAGTTTTGTCTTGTCCCCTGGGAGAGGGGTCTGCCACCTTGTTTTACAGTCAGTCCTGCTTGGAATGAGTCACCGGCACAATATCAAGGGGTTTGGCTTTGTGGAAACCAGTTTTTCAGGCTTTTGTTCTCTGGATGTTTTTGGTCCTTGGTGGCACTTTGTGTCTTTTCAGGGGGTTAGTGAAACATAAACTGTCTGCACCCAGAACTCTGCCTCAGAGAGAAGGCACAGTCTGCTCCCCTATGGGTGGTCCAGGATACACAGACTCCCCCTCCGGAAACTATGGTGAACACCACAACCTTGCACAGGTAGTGCACACCCTCAGCCAGCATCTCAGTGATCGCCCAAAGCCCGCACTTGTCTACACCCCTGTGCCACTAGAAGCGTGAGCAATATTGGTCCCGGCAAGCCTGAACCTGGGTGACGGCTATTGTTTGGACCGCTATCTGAGGTCCACACCCACGTTGGGTGTGCTCACACCCAGAGGAAGTACAGGTCCTGGAACTCTGTGGGTGGAGGGACCGCAAGAGAACACAGTGTTCTCTCAGGTGTGAGCTGCGTGAATTCAGATCCTTTGGCCAGTCTCAGAAGGTTGTGGGCCAAGAGACCACTGGCTGCTGCCTGTACGGGGTTCTCTCAGGCATGGGCATGAGTGCACTCAGGCTGAGTGATGGTGCAAGCATCAGAAAGCCGCAGGCTCAAGGACCATGAACTGGAGCCTCCACTGGTCTCTCTCTAGGATGGGTGGTCACCAGTGGTGACCATCCTGGGACTGTGGGCTTAGGCCCGTGCTCATGACTGCCTGATTCCACCAGTTGCCCCTTAAGATCTTTTGCTCTTTTTGAGTGCTTTTGAACAGACTCCAAATTAATGCTTGTCCACAACCACAGGGCACTAACATAGTGGGGTATTACTTTCCAATGAGTCACTCCTGATGGTTCCCTCCCCCTTCTGTTTATCCTCTGATATCAGTCTCAGTGCTCCCACTCCACTTTACCTCTTCAATGATGTTTTCTACCCCTGTAGAGATCCAGAAGTGTACACTCTTACAGCTCAGGCTGATTTAATTGGTATTCAGAGTGTTCAGATAGATATTCAGCTCACTTTAGGGGACTGGTTGAAACATCGTCTCCTACTCTTCGCCATCTTGCCCCCGTCCATAAAGTCTTTTTAAAATTGTGTTATGTTAGTCACCTTAAAATACATCATTAGTTTTTTTTTTTTTAAGATTTTATTTATTTATTTGACAGAGAGATCACAAGCAGGCAGAGAGGCAGGCAGAGAGAGAGGAGGAAGCAGGCTCCCTGCTGAGCAGAGAGCCCAATGCGGGGCTTGATCCCAGGACTCTGAGATCATGACCTGAGCCGAAGGCAGTGGCTTAACCCACTGAGCCACCCAGGCGCCCACATCATTAGTTTTTGATGCAGTGTTCCAAGAATCATTGTCTGTGTACAACACCCAGTTCTCCATGCAATACATGCCCTCCTTAATACCCAACACCAGGTTCACCTATCACCCTATCCTTCTTCCCTCCAAAACCCTCAGATAGTTTCTCAGAGTCCACAGTGTTTAATGGTTCATCTTCTTCAATTTGCCCAAATTGACCTTTCCTTTCCTTCTCCTAATGTCCTCGTATTATTCCTTATGCTCCACAATTAACTGAAACCATATGATAATTGACTCTCTCTGCTTGAATTGTTTCAATAAGCATGATCTCCTCCAGTCCCATCTATGCTGATGGAAATGGTGGGTATTCAACCTTTCTGATGGCTGAGTCATATTCCTTTGTGTAAATGGACCACACTATGTTTATCCATTTGTCTGCTGAAGGGCATCTTGGCTTTTCCACCATTTGGCAATTGGGTTTCAGATGGCCCTTCTTTTCAATATATCTGTATCTTTGGGATAAATACCCCCAGTATTGCAATTGTAGGATCATAGGGCAGCTCCCTTTTAATTTTCTGGGGAATCACCACACTGTTTGCCAAAGTGGCTGTACCAAATTGCATTCCCACCAGCAATGTAAGAGGGTTCACATTTATCCACAACCTCTCTAAAATTTGTTTCCTTTTTCATTAAGCTTCGCCTTTCTAACTGGTATAAGGTGGTATCTCAATGTAGTTTGATTTGAATTTCCCTGATGGCTAATGATGGTGAACATTTTTATGTGCCTTCTAGCTATTTGTATGTCTTCATTGGAGAAGTGTCTGTTCTTGTTGTCTGTCCACTTTTTGACATGGTTATCTGTTTTTTGGGTGTTGAGTGTTCTCAGTGGGGGGAAAACTGGAGCCTTCCCACTGAGATCAGGAACATCACAACGATACCCACTCTTACCAGTGTTGTGCAACATAATATTAGAAGTCCTATCAACAGCAATCAGACAACAAAAGAAAATACAATGTGTTCAAGTGGGCAAAAAGAAGTCAAACTCTCTTCACAGATGACATGATCCTTTATGTAGAGAACCCCAAAGATTCCACCCCCCAATTACTAGAACTCATACATCAATTCAGTAATGTGGCAGGATATAAAATCAAGGTATAGAAATCAGTTGCTTTCTAATACACTAATAATGGAACTGTATAAAGGACAATTAAAGAATCAATTCCATTTACAATAGCATCAAAAAACTGTAAGATATCTTGCAATAAGCCTAAACAACGAGGTAAAGGATCTATACTTGAGGAACTACAGAAAACTCATGAAAGAAATTGAAGAATACAGAAAAATATCAAAAACATTTCATGCTCAGGGATCAGAAGAACAAACATTGTTAAAGTGTCCATGCTGCCCCGAGCAATGTATATTTTCAATTTCAACCTGATCAAAAATTTTAATGTGCTAGAACAGACAATCCTAAAATCTGTATGGAATCAGAAAAGACACCAAATCGCTATGGAAATGTGGAAGAAGACAAACACCTGGGGATATCATGTCGCCTGATTTCAAGCTTTACTACAAAGCTCTGATCACCAAGACAGCATGGTACTGGCACAGAAACAGAAACAGAAACAGACAAATAGAACAGAGTAGAGAGCCCAGATATGGGCTCTCAACTCTATGGTCAAATAAACTTTGGGAAAGCAGGAAAAAATATCCAGTGGAAAATAGAAAGTCTCTTCAATAAATGGTGCTGGGAAAATTGGACAGCTGTGTGTAGATGACTGAAACTCAAACATTGTCTTACACCATACACAAAGATAAACTGAAAATGGATAAAAGACCTCAATGTGTGGCATGAATCCATTAAAATCTTGGAGGAGAACTTAGGCAGTGACCTCTTTGGAATTAGCAACAACTTCTTTCAAGACATGTCTCCAAATGCAAAGGAAACAAAAGCAAAAATGAACTTTTGGGACTTCCTCTAGATAAAGTCTTATGCACAGAGAAGATGGCGGGGAAGTAGGAGGAGGCGCCCATTCAACCTGTACCCTAAAGTGAGCTGGTTACCTACCAAAGTACTCCGATCACCCATGAAATCATCCTGAGATAAGAATTATACACATCTGGATCTCTACAGGGGCAGAAGACGCCAGTGGGCAGGTAAAGCAGAGTGGGAACTTCGGATTGATATTGGAAGATAAACAAAAGGGGGAGGGACCCACCAGAGGTGACCGATTGGAAAGTAATACCCCAATATGAGAGTGCCCTGCATCTGGGGACCAGCATTAATTTGGAGTCTGGTTGAAAGCACTCAAAAGAGCAAAGCATCATGGGGGGAAATTGTGGGAATCGGGGCAGCTAGAGACAGGGGCTTAAGTCCCTGGACCCAGGACAGCATCACCTGGCGCTGAGGCAGAAAGAGTGCAACGGAGAAACCAGGTCTTGGTCCCTGAGCCGGCAGTGCGCCCAAGAACGCATGGAGTCCAGCTCCCATGAAGGGCTGGGAGCCGCGCCAGACGTCAGAACACCGCGCCATGCTATCAGCCTGAGACACACGCGCCCAACCCCCTCCCCTGAGAGAGGAGCTCTTAGACCCACAGGGTGATATCAGAGCCAGAAATGCGCACGTCCCACACCCTCCCCTGGGAGAGGTGCATTAAGACCCAGCCGGGCACTCTTAGATCCGTGCCTTGCTATCAGCCTGAGACGCCTGCACCCCACACCCTCCCCTGAGAGAAGTGCCCGAAGGCCCAACCTGGTGCTCTCGGATCAACACCCCACTATCAGAACCTGAGATGAGCACGTCCCACACCCTCCCCTGGGAGAGGTGCACGAAGGCCCAGCCTGGTGCTCTCAGACCAGTGCGTGCTATCAGAGCCTGAGACTTGTGCGTCCCATACCCTCCCCTGAGAGAGGTGCGTGCAAGCCTGGCACTCTTAGACTCGGAAAGATCAGGCACTCCCAGCCCGGCCAGCAGGAAAATCTCAGTGTGCGATTGCTACTTGGAACCTCTCTGGCGGTCTGGAGCTGCCCAGACAGCCGCTGCTGCCCTGGTTTTGCATACAAGCAGGAGATCCTGCGTCCCCAGGGACTGCGACTCGGAACCTGCTCTGCCAGCGGCCAAAAGGGAATTTTATGAACTCTGCTGCACCCGCAGGGAGGCAGACTGAGACTTCTCTCTGAGAGGGAGGTCAGGGTGCAGTTTGCTTTCCTCTAAAGCTCCAAAACCATCAAAAGCTGTCAAGGTGAGAGAAGAGAAGTGAACAAACATAAAAACCTCCAGAGAACAAAAGCCTGAAAAAACCAGTTTCCTCAGAGCCCTCCCCCATGAGGGGGGAGGGAGGACTTAACTCAGGGAACATCATTGAATGAAAACCCACGTGGAGGCCCCTCCCCCAGAAAACCAACCAGTAAAGAAAAAAAAAAGTACAAGAGAACAACCACCACTACTTCATAGATACAACTTTTATTTTTAACTCATTCCCACTATTCTGGTTCTTTCTTTTTCTTGTATTATATACATAATTTTTTTAAACTATTTATCATCACAGTGAGATGTCCAGTATATTAAATTCCATAATAACCTTCTAATCTGAACTTTTTGATACATACACCTGTGTTTTTCTTTTGCTTTTCTATTTTTTTATTTTTTAAAATTTTAGATTAGTTTAGTCCAGTTTATTCCTTTTTTATTTTTATTTTCCAATATTCATATAGAGTTAAACTTCAAGGTAACCCACTTTCCCCAAACAATGCTACCCCTATAGGTAAAGCAATTTTTAATCCCCCTTTATCTTAGGAAAGTTGAGTCCTTTAACAAAGATATCAAGATACATCCAGGAAGAATCAAAATAACCTTCTTCACCCACAGTGAGAATTTATAACAACTCTCCCATCTTTTTCTTCCGCCAGTGTTTCTGTATATTTGTGTTTGTCCTGATAGTATATAAATCTATTACTTGGGGGTCTTTTTGACGAGGTTCTTCCTTTTTTTGCTTATATATATATATTTTTTTTTCTCTTGTCATATACTTTTATCAGTCTTTTTGTTTGTCTGTTTTTGTTTGTATACTTCATAAAGCTTATCTTGGGGCCCATTTGGGTTGAGCCTTCTCTATTATCTTCCCTTTCTTTCCTCTCTCTCTCTCTCTCTCTCTCTCTCTCTCTCTCTCTTTCTCTCTTTTTCTTTTTCTTTTCTTTTTCCTCTCGTTTGGGTGGGGAATCTTGGTTGCTCAGAAGCATACCAGGTTACACCTTGACAGCACCACGGTCAATACATCCAGCTACATCTGTTCAGTCATTTCTCACCAAAATGACTAAGGGGAGGAATGCCCAACATAAGAAAAATACAGAGGATGGGGCTTCTGCAACAGAGCTAGTGGCTATCAACATAGACAATATGTCGGAAAGAGAATTCAGGCTAACAATTATCCAGGCAATAGCTAGGTTGGAGAAAGCCATGGATGACCAAACGGAATTGATTAGGGCCCAACTGAAAGTGACCAGGGATGATGTTCACAATGTTAGGGCAGAACTGAAAGCCACCAGGGATGAGGTTCACAATGCTCTCAATGAGTTCCAATCTAATCTAAATTCTCTCAGAGCTAGGGTAACTGAGACAGAAGATAGAATTAGTGATCTGGATGAAAAACAGAGAGAAAGGATCAGGAGGAATCCTGAAACAAACAGCTTAGAAGCCATGAAAACAGAATCAGGGAAATAAATGATGCCATGAAACATTCCAATGTCAGAATTATTGGAATCCCTGAAGGGGAGGAGAAAGAAAGAAGTTTAGGAGATATAGTGGAAAAAGTTCCTCATGAAAATTTTCCCAATCTCGCGAATGGAACAAGCGTTCATTTACTAGAGGCCGAATGGTCTCCCCCCAAGATTATAGATTCCAAAAAAACATCAAGGCACCTGATAGTAAAATTGAGAAATCATAATTGTAGATATAATCTCTTGAAAGCCGCTAGGACAAAGAGGCTCCTTACTAACAGAGGAAAGCCCATCGGAATAACATCAGACCTGTCCACAGAGACCTGGCAAGCCAGAAAGGGCTAGCAAGATATATTCAGGGCACTAAAGGAGAAGAACATGCAACCAAGAATACTTTATCCAGCAAGACTGACATTCAAAATGGATGGAGAGATAAAGAGTTTTCAAGACCGGCAAGGCTTAAAAGACTATGCAACCACCAAGCCGACAATGTAGGAAATATTAAGGGGGATTCTACAAAAGAGGATAAATCCTAAGAATAGCATTGAACAGAAATATAAAGACAATCTACAGAAAGAAATTCTTCAAAGGTAACACGATGTCAATAAAAACGTATCTATCAATAATCACTCTCAATG
Organism: Lutra lutra; assembly: GCF_902655055.1. Taxonomy (NCBI): domain Eukaryota; kingdom Metazoa; phylum Chordata; class Mammalia; order Carnivora; family Mustelidae; genus Lutra; species Lutra lutra. The sequence goes on from NC_062282.1 coordinate 165,676,564, forward strand.
TGAATGGCCTAAATGCGCCCATAAAATGGCACAGTGTTGCAGATTGGATAAAACGACAGGACCCATCCATATGTTGTCTACAAGAGACCCATTTTGAACCTAAATACATATCCAGACTGAAAGTGAAGGGACGGAGAAGCATCTTTCATGCCAATGGGCCTCAAAAGAAGGCCACGGTGGCGATTCTCATACCAGATAAATTAGATTTTAAACTAAAGATGGTAGTCAGAGATACAGAAGGATACTATATAATTCTTAAAGGGACTATCCACCAAGATGATCTAACAATTGTAAATATCTACGCCCCAATATGGGAGCAGCCAATTACATAAGAAAACTATTAATCAAGATAATTAGTTATATTGATATGAATACATTAATAGTAGGAGATCTTAACACACCTCTCTCAGAAATAGACAGATCATCGAAGCAGAAAATCAATAAAGCAACAAGAGCATTGAATGACACATTGGACCAGTTGGACCTCATAGATATATACAGAGAATTCCACCCTAAATCAACAGATTACTCATTCTTCTCAAGTGTACATGGAACCTTCTCCAGAATAGACCACATACTGGGTCACAAATCAGGACTCAACCAATACCAAAAGACTGAGATTATGCCCTTCATATGCTAAGATCACATTGCTTTGAAACTGTAGCTCAATCACAAGGAACATTTCGGAAGGAACACAACACCTGGAAGCTAAAGACCACCTTGCTTAAGAAGGCTTGGATCAACCAGGAGATCAAAGAAGAACTGAAACAATTCATGGAAACCAATGAGAATGAAGACACTTCAGTCCAAAACCAATGGGATACAACTAAGGCGGTCCTAAGGGGGAAATACATAACCATCCAAGCCTCCCTCAAAAAAAATGGCAAAATGCAGAATACACCAACTGTCTCTACACCTTAAAAAACTGGAGAATTGGGGCACCTGGGTGGCTCAGTGGGTTAAAGCCTCTGCCTTCGGCTCAGGTCATGATCCCAGGGTCCTGGGATCGAGCCCCACATCGGGCTCTCTGCTCCGCAGGGAGCCTGCTTCCTCCTCCGCAGGGAGCCTGCTTCCTCCTCTCTCTCTCTCTGCCTGCCTCTCTGCCTGCTTGTGATCTCTGTCTGTCAAATAAATAAATAAAATCTTTAAAAAAAAAACTGGAGAATTACCAACAAATCAAACCATCTCCGCACATAAGAAGGGAAATAATCAAGATTAGAGCAGAGATCAATGAGGTAGAAACCAGAGATACAGTAGAACATATCAATGAAACTAGAAGCTGGTTTTTTGAAAGAATCAATAAGATTGATAAACCATTGGCCACACTAACCCAAAATAAAAGAGAGAAAGCCCAAATTCATAAAATTATGAATGAAAAGGGAGAGATCACAGCTAACACCAAGGAAGTAGAAACAATCATCAGAAGTTATTATCAACAGTTATATGCCAATAAGCTAAGCAACCTACATGAAGTGGATGCATTCCTGGAAAACTATAAACTCCCAATATTGAACCAGGAAGAAATAAACAACCTGAAAAGACCTATATCTAGTAACAAGATTGAAGTAGTGATAAAAAACCTCCCAAAAAACAAGAGCCCAGGACCTGATGGATTCCCTGGGGAATTCTACCAAACTTTCAAAGAAGAAATAACACCTATTCTGCTGAAGCTGTTTCAAAAAATTGCACTGCTGGGTATTTACCCTAAAGATAAAAACGTAGTGATCCGAAGGGGCACGTGCACCCGAATGTTTATAGCAGCAATGTCTACAATAGCCAAACTATGGAAAGAACCTAGATGTCCATCTACAGACGAATGGATAAAGAAGATGTGGTATATATACACAATAGAATACTTTGCAGCCATCAAAAGAAATGAAATCTTGCCATTTGCGACGACGTGGATGGAACTAGAGGGTATCATGCTTAGCGAAATAAGTCAATCGGAGAAAGACAACTATCATATGATCTCCCTGATATGAGGGAGAGGAGATGCAACATGGGGGGTTGAGGGGGTAGGAGAAGAGTAAATGAAACAAGATGGGATTGGGAGGGAGACAAACCATAAGTGACTCTTATTCTCACAAAACAAACTGAGGGTTGATGGGGGGAAGGGGTTTGGGAGAGGGGGTGGGGTTATGGATATTGGGGAGGGTATGTGCTATGGTGAGTGTTGTGAAGTGTGTAAACCTGGCGATTCGCAGACCTGTAGCCCTGGGGATAAAAATATATGTTTATAAAGCTGTAAAAAAAAAAAAAAAAGAAAAAAGAAAAAAGAAAGGATGAATACCCAAGTTTTGTAGCAACATGGACGGGACTTGAAGAGATTATGCTGAGTGAATTAAGTCAAGCAGAGAGAGTCAATTATCATATGGTTTCACTTATTTGTGTTGCATAACAAATAGCATGGAGGACAAGGGGAGATGGAGAGGAGAAGGGAGTTGAGGGAAATTGGACGGGGAGGTGAACCATGAGAGACTATGGACTCTGAAAAACGATCTGAGAATTTTGAAGGGGTGGGGGGTGGGAGGTTGGGGACACCAGGTGGTGGGTATTGTAGAGGGCACGGATTGCATGGAGCACTGGGTGTGGTGCAAAAATAATGAATATTGTTATGCTGAAAAAATAAAAAAAATTAAAATTGGGAAAAAAAAAGAAAGAAAAAAAAATTGAAGCAAAAGGGAAACCTCCACACTCTTTCTATGAAGCCAGCATCACCCTGATCCCCAAACCAGGCAAAGACCCTACCAAAAAGGAGAATTTCAGACCAATATCACTGATGAATATGGATGCTAAGATTCTCAACAAGCTCCTAGCAAACAGGATCCAACAGCACATTCAAACAATTATCCACCATGACCAGGTGGGATTTATCCCTGGGCTACAAGGATGGTTCAACTTTCACAAATCATTCAATGTGATAGAACAAATTAATATGAGAAGAGAAAAGAATCACATGGTCCTCCCAATTGATGTAGAAAAAGCATTTGACAAAATCCAGCATTGGTTCCTGATTAAAACGCTTCAAAGTATAGGGATAGAGGGAACATTCCTGAACTTCATCAAATCTATCTATGAAAGACCCACAGAAAATATCATCCTCAATGGGAAAAAGCTTGTAGCCTTCCCGTTGAGATCAGGAACACCACAAGGAGCCCACTCTCACCACTCTTGTTCAACATGGTATTAGAAGTCCTAGCAACAGCAATCAGACAACAAAGAGAAATAAAAGGTATCCAAATTGGCAATGAAGAAGTCAAACTCTCTCTCTTTGCAGATGTCATGATTTTTTATATGGAAAACCCAAAGGACTCCACCCCCAAACTACTAGAACTCATATTGCAATTTGGTAACGTGGCAGGATACAAAGTCATTGTATAGTAATCCGTGGCTTTCTTATACACTAACAATGAAAATACAGAAAGGGAAATTAGAGAATCGATTCCGTTTACTATAGCACCAAGAGCCTTAAAAACCTGGGAATAAACCTAACCAAAGAGGTAAAGGATCTGTACTCAAGGAACTACAGAACACTCATGAAAGCAAATGAAGACACAAAAAGATGGAAGACCATTCCATGCTCTTGGATCTGAAGAATATACACTGTTAAAATGTCTATACTGCCTAGACAAATCTATACTTTTAATGCCATTCTGATCAAAATTCCACTGGTATTTTTCAAAGAGCTGGAGTAAATAATCCTAAAATTTGTATGGAATCAGAAGAGACCCCAAATCGCTAAGGAAATATTGAAAAACACAAATAAAACTGGCAGCATCACATTGCCTGATTTCAAGCTTTACTACAAAGCTGTGATCACCAAGACAGCATGGTACTGGCAAAAAAAAAAAAAAAAAAAAAAAAAAAAAAAAAAAAAAAAAAAAAAAAAAAAAAACCTGACACATAGACCAGTGGAACATATTAGAGAGCCCATATATGGGCCCTCAACTCTATGGTCAAATAATCTTCGACAAAACAGGAAAAGATATGCAGTGGGAAAAAGACAGTCTCTTTAATAAATGGTGCTGGGAAAACTGGTCAGCTCTATGTAGGAGAATGAAACTCGACCATTCTCTTACACCGTACACAAAGATGAACTCGAAATGGATAAAAGACCTCAATGTGAGACAGGAATCTGTCAGAATCCTAGAGGAGAACATAGGCATAACCTCTTCGATATCAGCCACAACTACGTCTTTCAAGATATGTCTCCAAAGGCAAAGGAAACAAAAGCGAAAATGACCTTTTGGGACTTCATCAAGATCAAAAGCTTCTGCACAGCAAAGGAAACAGTCAAGAAAACAAAGAGTCAACCCACAGAATGGGAGAAGATATTTGCAAATGTCAATACAGACAAAAGGTTGATATCTAGGATCTATAAGGAACTCCTCAAAATCAACACACATAAAACAGACAATCATATAAGAAAAATGGGCAGAAGATATGAACAGACACTTCTCCAATGAAGACATACAAATGGCTATCAGACACATGAAAAAAGTTAATCATCACTAGCCATCAAGGAGATTCAAATCAAAACCACATTGAAATACCACCTTACACCACTTAGAATGGCCAAAATTAGCAAGACAGGAAACAACATGTGTTGGACAGGATGTGGAGAAAGGGGAACCCTCTTACACTGTTGGTGGGAATGCAAGTTGGTGCTGCCACTTTGGAGAACAGTGTGGAGAATCCTCAAGAAATTAAAAATAGAGCTTCCTTATGACCCTGCAATTGCACTACTGGGTATTTACCCCAAATATACAGATGTAGTGAAAAGAAGGGCCATCTGTACCCCAATGTTTATCGCAGCAATGTCCACGGTAGCCAAACTGTGGAAAGAACCAAGATGCCCTTCAAACGGATAAGGAAGATGTGGTCCCTATATACTATGGAGTATTATGCCTCCATCAGAAAGGATGAATACCCAACTTTTTTAGCAACATGGTTGGGACTGGAAGAGATTATGCTGAGTGAAATATGTCAAGCAGAGAGAGTCAATTATCATATGGTTTCAGTTATTTGTGGATCATAACGAATAGCATGGAGGACAAGGGGAGATGGAGAGGAGAAGGGAGTTGAGGGAAATTGGAGGGGTGGTGAACCATGAGAGATTATGGACTCTGAAAAACAACCTGCGTGTTTTGAAGGGGTGGAGGGTGGGAGGTGGATGAACCAGTTGGTGGGTACTAGGGAGGGCACGGATTGCATGGAGCACTGGGTGTGGAGAAAAAACAATGAATACTGTTACGCTGAAAAGAAATAATTTTTTTTAAAAAATGTCCTATGCACAACTAAGTATGTAGTCAACTAAACAAAGAGGCAACCCACGGAATGGAAGAAGATAATCTTAAATGCCACTACAGGCAAAGTGCTGATATCCATGATCTAGAAAGAATTTCTCATACTCAACACCCAGAAAACATAAAATATATGCAGGAACATTTCCATGAGGACCAGAGGACAGAGAAATGAAGATGAATAATCTCCATACTCTAGATCCTGTTTGAAATCTCACTTCCAGCTCCCCCCTCATCCTCATCTTTCCCATGATAGTTTGGGGTCTGGATGGTGGTGGGTGGCTCATCCTGGGGCTAGGACCCTTTTTGGTGCCTGTGTAATAGGGTCGCCATGTCTCAGGTTGTGTGGGAAGGGAACACGAATGATTCTCTTTCCAAATCAGATTAATATGTTCCTCCCTAGAACCTTCTGTGCTCAGGATGAGGAGAAGACCCTGTGATAGGTCTTTAGGTATTATTATGATTGTTTATGTTCTTGTTTCCATGGCGCCTGGCTCTCAGGACAGCAGTGCAGAAATCTGACCCTGTGACATCATGAATCCATAGAAGATATGTAGCAATATGTAAGAGATAGTGAAAATAGGTAAGTCCTGGGTAAGGAGTACCAGAATGTAAGTAAATGAGGGCTGGGGTTCCATCTATTGTCCAGGTAGAGAGGGGCATGTGAAAGCTGACTTTGTATGGAATTGGGAATAGGAGACAGAGAGTACTGGTTCCTGGGGGTCTCCTGGGAGGAGGGTCTCCCTGTACCCTTAGGGACTTCAGTGTTCTCTCTGGGGTTCCCTTCACCATGCCCAGGCCCAAGACCATCTTGCTCCCATGTGGGGAATGTCCTCATGAAGCTGCCCAGAGACCTGGTTACAGCCAGAAGAGATGATCCTACTTCAGCGAGAGCCTGTATCCCTCTGCCCCAAAGGCTGCTCACAAATTCATCGACCCCCATCACTAGTCGAGGGGCTCCCTTCAGTTAGAGAACCTCTTTGGTCCACTGCCTCCTCCATCCTCTTGGGTTTAAATCGTGGATGTGCAATTTTGGGGACACAGGTAAGTGTACAAATCATGTTGAATTTGGACAAAGCTGGACCTCTCCACTGCTTCTGGTAATTCAGAACTATTCCACTCATCATTGGTGCACTTAACTTTACTGAAACAGGTTCACTACCAGGTGTGTTCATGTGTTAACTATGTAAGAGGATGGCAGACCTATTAGGTATTGTCATTATTTGTTGTTACACAGTTGGTGCAAAACGCATTAGAAAAAAGGATTGCATATAAACAATATGATAAAGGATAAACAAGTAATAGGTGCCTTGAGGGTTTCCAGTAATGAACACATCAAGGTGACCCTACCCTCACGATCAGATGGAGAGTCACAGAAACCCAAAACCTGGGTTTCATGTTGGGGACACGGGGTAACAACATTATATCCAGTGACTGAGCTGCACAGCTCATGGAAATCAGTATAGCATAACTTTATAAAATGATAGTAAGACTCAAATCCCATGTTATCACTGCCACAAACTCTGGAAATGCCAGAAAAAATGCTTGGGTTCATGTGTCTCTAATGTCTCTGTGTGTTCCAGCTGCTGTAACAATGTACACAAACTGGGTGGTTTTAAACATTAGACACACATTTCTCACAGTTCTGGAGTCTGGGAAGTCCCATGTCAAGCTGCAGGCAGATTTGGTGTCTGCAGAGAACCCACGTCCTAGGCAGTCCTTTCCCTGTCAACTCACATGGGACCAAGGGGCAGAAAGCTTTCCCAGTCCTGGTGTATAAGAGCCCTAATCCCATTATGAGACTGCATGCTCCTGACCTAAGTGCTTCCCTAAGTCCCCATGTACTCATTCCATTAAATTGGTGTTAGGTTTCAATGTAGTGATGGTAGAAATTATACACATTGAGCTGATATCAGTAACTGAAGGATCAATTAATCTCTGCAGGTGGAAGCCTCCTCCCAACCAGCACTTCAACCTGAGAATTTTCATGGATCCTGCTGAAGCTTCTAGTCTTTGCATGCAATCAGGGCTCACAACACCATCAGAACTTGCTGGTGACCTTGGGAAGTGGACAGCTTTCACCTGAGACACTGGGTACGACCCTTGCCCTCTTCTCATAAATTTATTATTATTATTGTCTGCTTATATATTATCAATCATATTTTTGAGGGACTCAGATGGTCTACAGCTATTGATCACTTATATTCCTTTTCACTCCTTTTAGTAGTTGTTGCATGTAATTAGTCATGACACTTTATCTTCTGATGATTTTTTACTGGCATCACAAGCTTCATTCCTCCTTCTTCTCATGCTCCATACATGTGAAATCTCATAGGAAATCTTAGGTACTGTGCCCTTGTTGTTCCAGATCCATATGGAATTTTCTGGCACTGACTCAAAATTTAAAAAAAAAAAAAAAAACCTGATTTCATGTCCTTTCTAAGGTTTATTGAAGCATTTCTGACATGCAGGGAGGCATTCCCTGAAATCAGCAGACAGTTCGATGATGGAGGTGATTAAAATTTCATATTCTCTTGTAATTGTGTATCATGTCATCTGATTCACCAACTGTACCAAGCGTGTTTGAGGTCCTCTGCCTCTGGATGGTGTCAGCTAAATAGATTCTGTGAGCATGTGGTTCACACAATGACCCCCCACACTGGGGCCATTCTTCTCTGGCTTTGGCTTCATGATGGTCCTGTACCTGATGTCCAGCATGAACTCGATGATGCTGGCTCACAGCTTGTACACGGGGCTGTGTGATGCTGTGTTGTTGAGTCCAGCTGAAACTTTTAGAAGCTTAGCAGGCTTACATCAGAATGTCCGTAATTGTCATTGAGGGAAAAGATTCATCAAATGTAAGTGACTTCCTGCCTTTTGTGCATGTAAATATAGTTTTCTCCTATTATTGCCAAAGTTTCTATTCACAGATGTAAGAAGTAAGAACAAATCATAATTCTAGAAAGTCTCGTTGGGGAAACTGGTTTATGGAAAGGAAGCCCCAAACTGTGCCAGGAAAGACGCGTTTAATCTCCACCTACACCTGCTTCTGGTGTGGAAAGGGTATTGTTTGGTCTTAAATGCTGCTGATTACCATCTCCCCTCATGACCTGAGCATCCCCTGGTGATCTGTGTGCCTCTTTATCCAAGGCCCTGGTGTGTCCCTGCAGGGAGGTTTTTTCTGAGTTCACACTGATGGCCCCTCACTGTCTTTCCCCCACAGTAAAATACAGCCATATCCTTGGCTCTCAGGCTGTTTTTCTGCAGATACAACATGTTCTTGGTTTTGTCTCTGGAAATAGTGAGCGACCCTTCACAGAATCTGCCTGGCTTTTGCTACTTCCACCATAGCTAACACCTGAGACCCACTGCACCCCTTCCCTGGATCCTGGCAGTCCAGCTCATGGCATAGCGACTGAAGGTGAATCCAGGTGCTGTACAGGAGTCTCAGGGACTCCCAGGCTTCACCACGACTCACTCAGACTCCACCAGCTGCACCCCACACTGGACACCTGCAGACACATGACATTCTGGTCAGGAATTTGTCACACATCCACTGTTTCTGTCACTCACATTCAGTCACATAATCAATATCTTCTGTTCTCCATAAATTACCGTTTTTTTAATTTAATTTTATTTTTAAGTGTTCCAAGATTCATTGTTTATGCATCACACCCAGTGCTCCATGCAGTATGTCTCCTCCTTAATACCCCCCAACAGGCTCACCCACTCTCTTAACTCCCTCCCCTCCAAAACCCTCAGTTTGTTTCTCAGAGTCCACAGTCCCTCATGGTTCATCTCCTCCTCTGATTTCCTCCCAACTCACTTCCCCTCTCCATCTCCCCATGTCCTCCATAAATTACCTTTTAAAACTGGAAGAAGGAAAACACAAAAGCATTAAGTCCATGCTGAGTCACCTATGTTCTTTCCTGATTGCTGAGTGGAACACCTGGGCATCCTGGGGCTGATGCTACTCTCCCAACTTCAGGGTCAGGGCTGGCTTGGTTTAATCAGCATGGGGAGGGCCCTATTTGCATGTCCTCTGTGTAAAGCCAGATTGGGATATTAGCTGACACAGAGGGCAGTGACTATAGCAGGTGTGACTGTCTTTGATTTGGTGGTATTGACCACTTCTGAAAAAAAAAAATGTGATTTTTTATTATAGATGTTTCCAGAGTATATACCTTGTTTATATCTTCGACTTTGTTTTTTCCATATTTGCAAAAATATCAGAATGTAGGTGTCATGTACCCCGTAAAAGTAGTGAGCCTACACTCAGAATTGGAGAGGTTTTGTGAGGTGTCCATGAACACTTGTAGGGTGAGAGTGACCCCAGGATATGGTACTGTTTTCCTCCTCTCACGACCTTCTGTGTCCCTGAATCACCTGAAGAACAGAGTGGGCTGGTTCATGAGGAATGTGGAACCCCTCCTGTGATGAGGATGGGATGATTTTGCTTGTTGTAGTGTTTACCTGAATTACAGACAGAATCATATCCGTGCAGGTGTTTTTTCAAGTCTTTAACCATTCACTATCTCTGCATTTCTCCTGAGTCATCTCTATGATTATCTCACATAGCTTTGGTGCATGTACTTGACACAGGATGAACTGCACACAGGCAGAGTGTGTGACACGATAAAAACAGGTGTCAAAATCAACAGTATCAAGAGTGAGGAAATCAGTTCTGAAAATTTCCTCCACTTTCCCTGGAATTCCTCCTTCCTCTTCCCTTCTTCACCCTGTCCCCATATAGTTGTTGTTCTTTCTCATGTCACCTTAGACTTTAATTTTGTAGAATTCATGAATGGGTCACTGTACTACATGTACTGTCTTTGTACGGCTTCTTTGGCTCAGCATCAATCCTTGTGAACACAGCCATGTTGCTGTGTGTATCAGGATTTGCTGGTTTCGAGACTGGAGGCTCTGAAGACACAGGCGTGGAAGCACAAGCTGGAGGAAGATTTGAAGCAGCAGAAAGAATCAGCTTGCTTTGAGGCTCATCCATACACCTTCTTGTCCCAGGAGCTCTTGGATCCCAGAAAGAGAAATAATCTCGTGTTGTTCATCAACATTTCCCGCTGGCTGTGGAGAAGAGCGCCAGGAGACAGCAGGACAGGAGAATGTTGAGGAAGAAGTTCAGAAATTCCATTCATTGGAAGAGGCCAGACACAGGAAGGAAGAGCAGTATGGAAGGAGCTTGCCAGGCTGCAGAAGGAACCTGTGCACATGCAAATCCAAATCTCAGGCTCCAGGCTGTGGAAGTTATGTCAAGTGGCCAGCCTATGACTGTGCCCATATCTCCCATGTTCTCCACTGGATTCCACTGCTAACCTCAGCTGCGACCTACAGTAACCACCTGGGAATGGCAGCCATTGTTTGCCTCAAACCAGGAGCCTTCTTTCCTGGTCACCAGTACATGCAGAGGACCCATTTTTGCAGAAACATCAGCCGACACCCCACAGAGCATACTTAACACCTGTGGACTCTCCTTTTGTTGAGATTTTTCCAACATTGGTGAGGCTCATAAGGAGGATGGACACATGTATGCCTCCTAATGAATTCATGGACTTATTTCCTTTCAGTCATCATGGACCTAGACTGGGACTAGAATGAAAATTCTCTATAGCAACATAGTGCAATTCTGTTGTGCTGCCTCCATAGATCATTCCTCATTTTCCAGAAACTCACACCTTTTTCTCCTTAGAATGGCCTTTTCTCTCTTTTTGTTCTCACTGGTTTTGTACTTGTTTAGTGGAATTTGTCATCACACTGTATCCTTTGACCATTGCTTGCTAGCTCCTTGATCTTCATTCTCCCACTTCTCCTCATACCCCACACATGGGAAATCCATCAAGAACCCATGAGTTCTCCTTACTTTAATGCAGGTGGAGAGTTGACTCCACATAAGTCCCTCCCATGAGCAGGACCCTGTCCCCACCATTGACATGCAACACACATCCTGAGCCAGTGTCCTTCCCTGACTCTGTCCAAGCATTTACACCTTGCTGAGAGACCTGCCCCACTCTCAGCACACATGATGGTGAAGGTGGTGATGGTTTTACATATGTGTGTGTGTGTGTGTGTGTGTGTGTGTGTGTGTGTGTGATCTTCAGACTCCACTTTCACACCATGTATGGCTGAGGGTCCCTCTGCTTTCCCAGACTGTCACTATATTGATGCTGTGAGCATGGTTCAAGACAGTGACCCTATTATGGGTCTTTCTTCCTTTGTTTTGCATTGTTGATGCCTCTGTAGCCTCATGTCCAGCATGAATATCCCTTCTAGCAAGTTTGCACTGTGAGCTGGATGGACCTGGGATGCATACTGAGTGCTGCTGAGATTCCTGTAAAGGTTCAGTTGATGAACCCCAGAATATTTGTAACCCATTGGTACTTAGGGATGGGAATCAACAATGTAACTGACTCTGTACTTTGTGTATTTATATCTATTTTTTTAATTTTGTGTAGTTGTTTACCCATTACAGCAGATTTTCTAAGTCAAAGAGTGAAGAAGTAAGCACAGAATCATGTGTCCAGAGAGGCTTCCTGAGGGGAAACTGCTCTATGGAGAGGATGCCCCAGACCCTGACAGGAAGCCTGCTCATAAGCGCCATCTGCAGCTGCTCCTGGGGCTTAAAGACAGAATTGGTGAATGCTGTGCACCCCCTGGAGGTCCAGGTCCCCTCCTACAGTGAGGTTTCTCTCTGGGCTCACAGTGATGTCACCTCACTGTGTCTCTCACACAGTAATACAGGGCCATGTCCTCAGCTCTCAGGCTGTTCATCTGTAGATACAGCATGTTCTTGCCATTGTCCCTGGAGATGGTAAATTGGCCCTTCACAGAGTCTGCGTAGTTTATGCTACTTCCATTAATTTTAATTTCCCCAACCCACTGCAGCTCCTTCCCTGGAGCCTGGCGGAGCCAGCTCATCCAGTAACTACTGAAGGTGAATCCAGAGGCTGCATAGGAGAGTCTCAGGGACCCCCAGGCTTCACCATGTCTCCTCCAAATTCCACCAGCTGCACCTCACACTGGACAGCTGAAGACACAATATATCCTGGTCAGGAAATTGTCACACATTCACTGTTTCTTTCACTCGAATCCTCTTACATTCTCAATGTCTCTTGTTCCCAATAAATTGCCTTTTAATAGAGCAATAAGGAAAATGCAGCCAAGGACAAACGCCATAGTGAGTTTATACGTTCAGTCCTGATCACTGAATGGAACACCTGGGATTCCTGGGATTAGAGTTCCTTTTTCAGCTGCAGGGTCCAGGCTGGCCTTGTTTTAATCAGCAGAGGGAGGGCTGTATTTGCATGTTCTCTGACTATATAGTCAGCTGCAGACCTAGATTCAATACTTAGATGTTAAAACAAGTATGGATCACTTTGTATAGATGGCATTCTGAAAAAATGAAATTCTAATCTATGAACAGAATTGTCTTTGGATTTCTGTGCAACTTTTTAAAAAATTTGTACATTTAAAATTTTTTAAAATATCCTTTCAGTGAAACTTCATATTGTTTTTCAGAATCCATAGTCTCTCATGGTTCATCTCCCCCTCCAATTTCCAGCCAACTTTCTTCTCTTCTCCATCTCCCCATGTCCTCTGTTTTATTTCTTATGCTCCACAAATAAGCAAAACCATATGATAATTGACTCTCCTTGCTTGACTTATTTTACTTAGCATAATCTCTTCCTGTCCCATCTATGTTGACACAAAAGTTGGGTATTCATCCTTTCTGAGATGGAGGCATAATAATCCATATTACATATGGACAAGATCTTCCTTATCCATTCAACTGCAGAAGGGCATCACAGTTCTGTCCACAGTTTGGCGACTGTAGCCATTGCTGCTATAAACATTGGGGTACAGATGGCCCTTCTTTTCACTACATCTGTACCTATGGAGTAAATACCCAGTAGTGTAATGGCAGGGGCAAAAGAAAGCTCTATTTCTAATTTCTTAAATAATCTCCACACTGTTTTCCAAAGTGGCTGCACCAACTTACATTCCCACCAACAGTGTAAGAGGGTTCCCCTTTCTCCACATCCTCTCCTACACAAGTAGTTTCCTGTCTTGTTAATTTTGGTCATTCTAACTGGTGTAAGGTGCCATCTCAAAGTGGTTTTGATTTGAATCTCCCTCATGGCTAGTGATGACGAACATTTTTTCATGTCCCTGATAGCCATTTGTATGTCTTCTTTGGAGAAGTGTGTGTTCATGTATTCTGCCCATTGATTGAAATTCTTATCTATTTTGTGTGTCTTGAGTTTGAGGAGTTCTTTATAGATCTTGGATATCAGCCCTTTGTCTGTAGTGTCATCTGTGAATATCTCCTCCCATTCAGTGGGTTACCTCTTTGTTTTGTTGACTGATTCCTTTGCTCTGCAGAAGCTTTTGACCTTAATGAAGTAAAAAAAAATAATTTTCACTGTTGTTTCCTTTTCCTATGGAGACATATCTTAAAAGAAGTTGCTCTGGCTGATGTCAAGGTGTTACTGCCTATGTTCTTCTTCAGGATTTTGATGGATTCCTGCCTCATGTTGAGGTCTTTCATCCATTTCAAGCTTACCTTTGTGTATTGTGTAAGAGAATGATTGAGTTTCATCTTCTGAACTTCACTGTCCAAGTTTCCCAACACATTTACTGAAGAGACTGCCTTTTTTCCATTGTATATTTTTTCTTGCTTTGTTGAAGATTATTTGACCATAGTGTTGAGGGTCCATATCTGGGCTTTCTACTCTGTTCCACTTGTCTATGTGTATGTTTTTAATGCCAGTACCATGCTGTCTTGGTGATCACAGCTTTGTAGTATAGCTTGAAATCAGGTAACGAGATGCCACCAGTTTTATTTTATTTTTTTTTTATTTTATTCCTAAAAAGGAAATTTTTTTATATTTTTTTTATTTTTTCACCATAACAGTATTCATTATTTTTGCACCACACCCAGTGCTCCATGCAATCCGTGCCCTCTACAATACCCACCACCTGGTGCCCCCAACCTCCCACCCCCCACCCCTTCAAAATTCTCAGATCGTTTTTCAGAGTCCATAGTCTCTCATGGTTCACCTCCCCTTCCAATTTCCCTCAACTCCCTTCTCCTCTCCATCTCCCCTTGTCCTCCATGCTATTTGTTATGCTCCACAAATAAGTGAAACCATATGATAATTGACTCTCTCTGCTTGAGTTATTTCACTCAGCATCATCTCTTCCAGTCCCGTCCATGTTGCTACAAAACTTGGGTATTCATCCTTTCTTTTTTCTTTTTTTTTTTTTACAGCTTTATAAACATATATTTTTATCCCCAGGGCTACAGGTCGGCGAATCGCCAGGTTTACACACTTCACAACACTCACCATAGCACATACCCTCCCCAATATCCATAACCCCACCCCCTCTCCCAACCCCCTCCCCCCATCAACCCTCAGTTTGTTTTGTGAGATTAAGAGTCACTTATGGTTTGTCTCCCTCCCAATCCCATCTTGTTTCATTTACTCTTCTCCTACCCCCTCAACCCCCCATGTTGCATCTCCTCTCCCTCATATCAGGGAGATCATATGATAGTTGTCTTTCTCCGATTGACTTATTTCGCTAAGCATGATACCCTCTAGTTCCATCCACGTCGTCGCAAATGGCAAGATTTCATTTCTTTTGATGGCTGCATAGTATTCCATTGTGTATATATACCACATCTTCTTTATCCATTCGTCTGTAGATGGACATCTAGGTTCTTTCCATAGTTTGGCTATTGTAGACATTGCTGCAATAAACATTCGGGTGCATGTGCCCCTTCGGATCACTACGTTTGTATCTTTAGGGTAAATACCCAGCAGTGCAATTGCTGGGTCATAGGGTAGTTCTATTTTCAACATTTTGAGGAACTTCCATGCTGTTTTCCAGAGTGGTTGCACCAGCTTGCATTCCCACCAACAGTGTAGGAGGGTTCCCCTTTCTCCGCATCCTCGCCAGCATCTGTCATTTCCTGACTTGTTAATTTTAGCCATTCTGACTGGTGTGAGGTGATATCTCATGGTGGTTTTGATTTGTATTTCCCTGATGCCGAGTGATATGGAGCACTTTTTCATGTGTCTGTTGGCCATCTGGATGTCTTCTTTGCAGAAATGTCTGTTCATGTCCTCTGCCCATTTCTTGATTGGATTATTTGTTCTTTGGGTGTTGAGTTTGCTAAGTTCTTTATAGATTTTGGACACTAGCCCTTTATCTGATATGTCATTTGCAAATATCTTCTCCCATTCTGTCAGTTGTCTTTTGGTTTTGTTCACTGTTTCCTTTGCTGTGCAAAAGCTTTTGATCTTGATAAAATCTCCAAAGTTCATTTTTGTCCTTGCTTCCCTTGCCTTTGGTGATGTTCCTAGGAAGATGTTGCTGCGGCTGAGGTCGAAGAGGTTGCTGCCTGTGTTCTCCTCGAGGATTTTGATGGATTCCTTTCTCACATTGAGATCCTTCATCCATTTTGAGTCTATTTTCGTGTGTGGTGTAAGGAAATGATCCAATTTCATTTTTCTGCATGTGGCTGTCCAATTTTCCCAACACCATTTGTTGAAGAGGCTGTCTATTTTCCATTGGACATTCTTTCCTGCTTTGTCGAAGATGAGTTGACCATAGAGTCGAGGGTCCATTTCTGGGCTCTCTATTCTGTTCCATTGATCTATGTGTCTGTTTTTGTGCCAGTACCATGCTGTCTTGATGATGACAGCTTTGTAATAGAGCTTGAAGTCCGGAATTGTGATGCCACCAACTTTGGCTTTCTTTTTCAATATTCCTTTGGCTATTCGAGGTCTTTTCTGGTTCCATATAAATTTTAGGATTATTTGTTCCATTTCTTTGAAAAAAATGGATGGTACTTTGATAGGAATTGCATTAAATGTGTAGATTGCTTTAGGTAGCATAGACATTTTCACAATATTTATTCTTCCAATCCAGGAGCATGGAACATTTTTCCATTTCTTTTTGTCTTCCTCAATTTCTTTCATGAGTACTTTATAGTTTTCTGAGTATAGATTCTTAGTCTCTTTGGTTAGGTTTATTCCTAGGTATCTTATAGTTTTGGGTGCAATTGTAAATGGGATGGACTCCTTAATTTCTCTTTCTTCTGTCTTGTTGTTGGTGTAGAGAAATGCAACTGATGTCTGTGCATTGATTTTATATCCTGACACTTTACTGAATTCCTGTACAAGTTCTAGCAGTTTTGGAGTGGAGTCTTTTGGGTTTTCCACATAGAGTATCATATCATCTGCGAAGAGTGATAGTTTGACTTCTTCTTTGCCGATTTGGATGCCTTTAATTTCCTTTTGTTGTCTGATTGCTGAGGCTAGGACTTCTAGTACTATGTTAAATAGCAGTGGTGATAATGGACATCCCTGCCGTGTTCCTGACCTTAGCGGAAAAGCTTTCAGTTTTTCTCCATTGAGAATGATATTTGCAGTGGGTTTTTCATAGATGGCTTTGACAATATTGAGGTATGTGCCGTCTATCCCTACACTTTGAAGAGTTTTGATCAGGAAGGGATGCTGTACTTCGTCAAATGCTTTTTCAGCATCTATGGAGAGTATCATATGGTTCTTGTTCTTTCTTTTATTAATGTATATAGCAGTACAAGCCTTTCTCAAGAAATAAGAAAGGTCTCAGGTACAAAACCTAACCCTACACCTAAAGGAGCTGGAGAAAGAACAAGAAAGAAACCCTAAACCCAGCAGGAGAAGAGAAATCATAAAGATTAGAGCAGAAATCAATGAAATAGAAACTAAAAAAATAATAGAACAAATCAACGAAACGAGGAGCTGGTTCTTTGAAAGAATTAATAAGATTGATAAACCCCTGGCCAGACTTATCAAAAAGAAGAGAAAGGACCCAAATAAATAAAATCATGAATGAAAGAGGAGAGATCACAACGAACACCAAAGAAATACAGACAATTATAAGAACATACTATGAGCAACTCTACGCCAACAAATTTGACAATCTGGAAGAAATGGATGCATTCCTAGAGACATATAAACTACCACAACTGAACCAGGAAGAAATAGAAAGCCTCAACAGACCCATAACCAGTAAGGAGATTGAAACAGTCATCAAAAATCTCCAAACAAACAAAAGCCCAGGGCCAGACGGCTTCCCGGGGGAATTCTATCAAACATTTAAAGAAGAACTAATTCCTATTCTCCTGAAACTGTTCCAAAAATAGAAATAGAAGGAAAACTTCCAAACTCATTTTATGAGGCCAGCATCACCTTGATCCCAAAACCAGACAAGGATCCCAACAAAAAAGAGAACTACAGACCAATATCCTTGATGAACACAGATGCAAAAATTCTCGCCAAAATACTAGCCAATAGGATTCAACAGTACATTAAAAGGATTATTCACCACGACCAAGTGGGATTTATTCCAGGGCTGCAAGGTTGGTTCAACATCCGCAAATCAATCAATGTGATACAATACTTTATTTTTGTTTTTCAACATTTCCTTAGCAATTTCGTGTCTCTTCTGATTCCATACAAATTTTAGGATTATTTGCTCCAGCTCTTTGAAAAATACTGGTGGAATTTTGATTGGAGTGGCATTAAAAGCATAGATTGCTCTAGGCAGTATAGACATTTTAACAATGTTAATTCTACTGATCCAAGAGCATGGAATGGTCCTCCATCTTTTTGTGTCTTCTTCGATTTCATTCATGAGTGTTCTCTAGTCCCTCGAGTACAGATCTTTTACCTCTTTGGTTAGGTTTATTCCCAGGTATCTTATGGTTCCTGGTGCTATAGTAAATGGAATTGATTCTCTAATTTTCCTTTCTGTATTTTCATTGTTAGTGTGTAAAAAAGAAATTGATTTCTGTATATTGACTTTGTATCCTACCACATTACTGAATTGCTGTATGAGTTCTAGTAATTTGGGGGTGGGGTCTTTTGGGTTTTCCATATAAAGTATCATGTCATCTGTGAAGAGAGAGTTTGATTTCTTCATTGCCAATTTGGAAACCTCTTATTTCTCTTTGTTGTCTGGTTGTTGTTGCTAGGACTTCTAATACTATTTTGAACAAGAGTGGTGAGAATGGGCATCCTTGTCATGTTCCTGATCTCAATGGGAAGTCTGCAAGATTTTTCCCATTGAGGATTATATCTGCTGTGGCTTTTTCATAGGTAGATTTTATGAAGTTCAGGAATGTTCCTGTACCCCTATACTTTGAAGCATTTTAATTAGGAATGGATGCTGGATTTTGTCAAATGCTCTTTCTGCATCAATTGGGAGAACCATGTGGTTCTTCTCTCTTCTATTTGATTTGATCTATCACATTGATTGATTTGTGAATGTTGAACCATGCTTGTAACCTAGGGATGAATCCCATCTGGTCATGGTAAATAAACTTTTTTTTTTTTTTTTTTAAGAAGGATTTTTTTCTTCTTAAAGATTTTTTTTTTTATTTGACAGAGAGAGAGATCACAAGTAGACGGAGAGGCAGGCAGAGAGTGAGAGAGAGAGGGAAGCAGGCTCCCTGCTGAGCAGAGAGCCTGATGTGGGACTCGATCCCAGGACCCTGAGATCATGACCTGAGCCGAAGGCAGTGGCTTAACCCACTGAGCCACCCAGGCGCCCCATGGTGAATAAACTTTTTAATGTGCTGTTGGATCCTGTTTGCTAGGATCTTGTTGAGAATCTTAGCATCCATATTCATCAGTGATATTGGTCTGAAATTCTTTTTGGTGTGGTCTTTGCCTGGTTTGGGGATCAGGGTAATGCTGGCTTCATATGAAACGCGACCATTCTCTTACACCGTACACAAAGATAAAATCAAAATGGATAAAAGACCTCAATGTGAGACAGGAATCCGTCAGAATCCTAGAGGAGAACATAGGCATAACCTCTTCGACATCAGCCACAACTACGTCTTTCAAGATATGTCTCCAAAGGCAAAGGAAACAAAAGCGAAAATGACCTTTTGGGACTTCATCAAGATCAAAAGCTTCTGCACAGGGCGCCTGGATGGCTCAGTGGGTTGGGCCGCTGCCTTCGGCTCGGGTCATGATCTCAGGGTCCTGGGATCGAGTCCCGCATCAGGCTCTCTGCTCAGCAGGGAGCCTGCTTCTCTCTCTCTCTCTCTCTCTGCCTGCCTCTCTGTCTACTTGTGATCTCTCTCTGTCAAATAAATAAATAAAATCTTTAAAAAAAAAAAAAAGCTTCTGCACAGCAAAGGAAACAGTCAAGAAAACAAAGAGTCAACCCACAGAATGGGAGAAGATATTTGCAAATGTCAATACAGACAAAAGGTTGATATCTAGGATCTATAAGGAACTCCTCAAAATCAACACACACAAAACAGACAATCATATAAGAAAAATGGGCAGAAGATATGAACAGACACTTCTCCAATGAAGACATACAAATGGCTATCAGACACATGAAAAAAAGTTAATCATCACTAGCCATCAGGGAGATTAAAATTAAAACTACCTTGAGATACCACCTTACACCTGTTAGAATGGCCAAAACTAACAATACAGGAAACAACGTGTGTTGGAGAGGATGTGGAGAAAGGGGAACCCTCTTCCACTGTTGGTGGGAATGCAAGTTGGTGTAGCCACTTTGGAGAACAGTGTGGAGATTCCTTAAGAAATTAAAAATAGAACTTCCCTATAACCTAAATTTTTGAGATAGACACCTGTTTTTCTTTTTCTTTCCTATTTTTTATTTTTAATTTAATTTTATTATTATTATTATTATTTAATATTCATATAGAGATAAGCTTCAGTTCAATTCACTTTCCACAATCAATGAAACTGATTTACCTATAAGGTAAATAAGCTTTAATCCCCCTTTATCTCTAGAAAGTTAAGTCCTTTAACAAAGATATCAAGATATATCCAGGAAGCATTAAAAAATCCTTCCCTGCCCATAATGGGAATTTATAACCACTCTCCCATATTTTTCTTCTGTCAGTGTTTCTGTGTATTTGTTTTTGTCCTGTTAGTATATAATTCTTATACTTGGTGTTCTATTTGATGAGGTTCTTTTTTTTTTTAATTAATTGTTTTTCTCTTGTCATCTACTTTTATTGCTCTTTTTGTTTCTCTGATTTTGTTTGTATACATCATAAAACTTACCTTGGGGCCCATTTGGGCTGGGCCTTTTCTTTTATTTTTAACTTTCTTTCCCACCGTCTCTCTCTCTCTTCTTTTCTTTCTTCTTTCTTTTTAGTGGAGACTCTCAATTACTCAGAGGCATTCCAGGGTGCACATAGCATGCACCACAGCTGATACATTCAGCTATGCATTTGTTCAGCCATCTCTCACCGAAATGACTAGGAGGAGGAATGCCCAACAGAAGAAAAATTCAGATACTGTGCCTTCTGCATCAGAGCTATTGGATATGGACATAGACAATATCTCAGAAAGGGAATTCAGGCTAACAATTATCCAGGCAATAGCTAGGTTGGAGAAAGCCATGGATTACAAAATGAAATTGATTAGGGCAGAAGTGAAAGCCACCAGGGATGATATTCACAATATTCTCAATGAGTTCCAATCTAATCTAAATTCCCTAAAAGCTAGGTTAACTGAGGCAGAAGATAGAATTAGTGATCTGGACGACAAACAGAGAAAAAAAGATCAGGAGGAAGCCTGGCACAAACAGCTCAGAAGCCATGAAAACAGAATTAGGGAAAAAATGACGCCATGAAAAGTTCCAACATCAGAATTATTGGAATCCCTGAGGGGGAGGAGAAAGAAAGAAGACTAGAAGATATAGTTGAACAAATTCTCCATGAAAATTTTCCCAATCTTGCAAATGGAACCAGCGTTCATGTAGTAGGGGAACAAAGGTCACCCCCCCAAGATCATAGAACCTAGAAAGATCTGAGACACCTGATAGTGAAAATGATGAATCATAATTGTAGACAGGAGCTCTTGAGAGAACCTAGGGCAAAGAAATTCCTTACATACAGAGGGAAGCCCATCAGTAAAACAGACCTGTAAACGGAAACCTGGAAAGCCAGAAAAGGATGGGAAGACATATTCAGGGCACTAAAGGAGAAGAACATGCAGTCAAGAATAATTTATACAGCAAGACTGACATTCAAAATGGATGGAGAGATAAAGAGCTTCCAAGACCAGCAAGGTTTAAAAGATTATGTGACCACCCAGCTGACACTGCAGGAAATATTAAGAGGCGTTCTATAAGAGAGGAAAAATCCCAAGAATATCATTGAATAGAAATATATGGAGACAATCTATGGAAACAAGACTTCACAGGTCTTGTCATGATGTTAATAAAAACGTATTTCTCAATAATCACTCTCAATGTGAATGGCCTAAATGCTCCCATAAAAGGGCACAGGGTTGCAGATTGGATAAAACAATAGAACCCATCCATATGTGGTCTACAAGAGACCCACTTCAAACCTAAGGATACATCCAGACTTAAAGTGAAGGAATGGAGAAGAATCTTTCATGACAATGGGCCTCAAAAGAAGGCTGGGGTAGCGATTCTCATATGAGATAAATTAGATTTTAAACTAAAGAATGTAATCAGAGATACAGAAGGACACTACATCATTCTTAATGGGACTATCCACCAAGATGATCTAACAATTGTACATAATTATGCCCCCAATATGGGAGCAGCCAATTTCATAAGAAAACTGTTAATCAAGATAGAGTCCTATTCATATCAATACATTAATAGTAGGAGATCTTAATGGGCCACTCTCAGTAACAGACAGATCACCCAAGCAGAAAATCAATAAACAAACAAAAGCATTGAATGAGATATTGGACAAGATGGACCTCAGAGATGTATACAGAACATTACACCCTAAAACAACAGAATATTCATCCTTCTCTAGTGCACATGGAACCTTCTCCAGAATAGATCACATCCTGGGTCACAAATCAGGACTCAATCGATACCAAAAGACTGAGATTATGCCCTGCATATTCAGAGATCACAATGCTTTGAAACTGGAGCTCAACCACAAGGAAAAGTTTGTGAGGAAATCAAACACTTGGAAGATAAAGACCACCTTGTTTAAGAATGTTTGGATCAACCAGGGGATCAAAGAAGAACTGAAACAATTCATGGAAACCAATGATAAGGAAGAAACCTTGATCCAAAACCTATGGGATAGAGCACAGGTGGTCTAAGGGGGAATACATAGCCATCCAAGGCTCCCTCAAAACAATAGAAAAATCCAGAATACACCGGCTGTCTCCACACCTTAAAGAACTGGAGAGTCAACAACAAAGTAAGCCAACTCCACACACAAGAAGGGAAATAAGATTAGATCAGTGATCAATGAGATAGAAACTAGACATACAGTAGAATGCATCAGTGAAAGTAGAAGATGGTTTTTTGAAAGAATTAATAAGATGGATAAACTGTTGGTCAAACTAATTCAAAAGAAAAGAGGGAAGGTTCCAATTAATAAAATTATGAATAAAAAGGGAGAAATCACAACTAGCACCAAATGAGTAGAAACAATCATCAGAAATTATAATCAACAGTTATATGCCAATAAGTTAAGCACCCTAGATGAAATGGATGCATTCCTGGAAAACTATAAACTCCCAAAATTGAACCAGGAAGAAATTGGCAACCTGAATAGACCGATATCTAGTCACGAGATTGAAGCAGTGATCAAAAACCTCCCAAAAACCAAGAGCACAGGACCTGACAGATTCCCTGGGGGAAATCTACCAAACTTTCAAAGAAGAAATAACACCTATTCTCCTGAAGCTGTTTCAAAAAATTGAAGCAGAAGGAAAACTACCAGACTCTTTTTATAAAGTCATCATTACCCTGATCCCCAAACCAGGCAAAGACCCCACGAAAAAGGAGAATTTCACACAATATCCCTGATGGATATGGATGCTAAGATTCTCCACAAGATCCTAGCAAATAGCATCCAATAGCGCATTAACAAGTTTATCCACCATGACCACGTGGGATTCATCCTTGGGTTTCAAGGATGTTCCAACATTCGCAAATCAATGAATGTGATAGAACAAATCAATAAGAGAAGAGAGAAGAACCACATGGTTCTCCCAATTGATGCAGAAAAAGCATTTGACAAAATCCAGCTTCTGTTCCTGATTAAAACACTTCAAAGTATAGGGATAGAGGAACATACCCGAACTTCATAAAATCTATCTATGAAAAACGTACAGCAAATATCATCCTCAATGGGAAAAAGCTCACAGCCTTCCGGTTGAAATCAGGAACACGACAAGGATGCCCACTCTCACCACTCTTGTTCAATATAGTATTAGAAGTCCTAGCAACAGCAATCAAACAACAAAGCAAAAAAAAAAAAAAATATGTATCCAAATTGGCAATGAAGAAGTTAAACTCTCTCTCTTCGCAGATGACATGATACTTTATATGGAAAACCCAAAAGACTCCACCCCAAACTACTAGAACTCATATTGCAATTCAGTAATGTGGCAGGATACGAAGTCAATGTACAGAAATCAGTTGCTTTCTTATACACTAACAATGAAAATACAGAAAGGGAAATTAGAGAATCAATTCCATTTACTATAGCACCAAAAACCATAAGAAACCTGGGAATAAACCTAACCAAAGAGGTAAAGGATCTGTACTCGAGGAACTAGAGAACACTCATGAACAAAATCGAAGAAGACACAGAAAGATGGAAGATCATTCCATGTTTATGGATCGGAAGAATAAACACTGTTAAAATGTCTATACTGCCTAGAACAATCTATACTTTTAATGTCATTCAGATCAAAATTCCACCACATTTTCTCAAAGAGCTGGAGCAAACAATCCTCAAATATTTATGGAATCAGAAGAGACCCCAAATTGCTAAGGAAATGTTGAAAAAGAAAAATAAGACTGGCGGCATCACATTGCCTGATTTCAAGCTATACTACAAAGCTGTGATCACCAAGACAGAATGGTACTGGTATAAAAACTGACCCATAGACCAGTGGAACAGAGTAGAGAGCCCAGATATGGACCCTCAACTCTATGGTCAAATAATCTTTGACAAAAAAACAGGAAAAAATATACAGTGGAAAAAAGACAGTCTCTTCAATAAATCATGCTGCGGAAATTGGACAGCTATGTGTAGAAGAATGAAACTTGACCATTCTTACACTGTACACAAAGATAAACTCAAAATGGATAAAAGACTTCAACGTGTGGTGGGAATTCATCAGAATCATAATTGATATCATAGGTATTAACCTCTTCGATTTCGGCCACAGCAACTTCTTTCAAGATGTCTCCAAAGTCAAAAGAAACAAAAGCAAAAATGAATTTTTGGGACTTCATCAAGATTAAGAGCTTCTGCACAGCAAAGGAAACAGTCAATAAAACAAAAAGGCAACCCACGGATTGGGAGAAGATATTTGTAAATGATAATACAGACAAAAGGCTGATATTGAGGATCTATGAAGAACTTCTCAAACTCAACACACACAAAAGAGATAATCATGTCAAAAAATAGGCAGAAGACATCAACCAACACTTCTCCAATGAAGACATACAGATGGCTATCAGACACATGAAAAATTGTTCACCATCACTAGCCATCAGGGAGATTCAAATCAAAACTACATTGAGATACCACCTTACACCAGTTAGAATGGCCAAAATTAGCAAGACAGGAAACAACATGGGTTGGAGAGGATGTGGAGAAAGGGGAACCCTCTTCCACTGTTGGTGGGAATGCAATTTGGTGCAGCCACATTGGAAAACAGTGTGGAGATTCCTTAAGAAATTTAAATAATAGAGCTTCGCTATGACCCTTCAATTGCACTACTGGGTATTTACCCCAAAGATACAGATGGAGTGAAAAAAGGGGCCATCTGTACCCCAATGTTCATAGCAGCAATGGCCTCGATTGCCAAACTGTAGAAAGAACCAAGATGCCTTTCAACAGACGAAAGGATAAGGAAGATGTGGTCCATACATACTATGGAGTATTATGCCTCCATCAAAAAGGACAAATGCCCAACTTTTGTAGCAACATGGACGGGACTGGAAGAGATTATGCTGAGTGAAATAAGTCAAGCAGAGAGAGTCAATTATCATATGGTTTCACTAATTTGCGGAGAATACGGAATAACATGGAGGACAAGGGGAGATGGAGAGGACAGGGAGTTGAGGCAAATTGGAGGGGGAGACAAACCATGAGAGACTAGGACTCTGAAAAACAATCTGTGTGTTTTTAAGGGGTGGAGATTGGGAGGTTTGGTGAGCCTGGTGGTGGGTGTTATGGAGGGCACATACTGAATGGAGTACTGGGTGTGTTGCATAAACAATGAATGGTGGTTCACTGAAAAGAAATTTTTTAAAAAATTTAAAAAATAAATAAAAGTTGTATCTATTAAGTAGTGGTTGTTGTCCTCTTGTTTTTTGTTTTGTTTTGTTTTGTCTGTCTTTCTGTGGGAGAGGCCTGTCCCATGGTATTTCAGGCAGTCTTGCTTGAGTTGAGTTCTACTGCCCCATATCAAGGGGCTGGGCTCTGAGGTAACCATTTTTTCAGGCTTTTGTTCTCTGGAGGTTTGTTTTGTTTTTGTTTTTGTTTTTGTTTTCCTCCCCTTGGCGGCTTTTGGCGGTTCTTTGGAGGTTTAGAGGAAAGCAAACTGCACCCAGATCTCCATCTCAGAGAGAAGCCTCAGTCTTAACACCTCCCTTCTGGGTGCTCGAGAACACATAAATTCCCCCTCTACCCCTGGCAGAATACATCCCCAGTCACTGTCTCGGGAGTTACAGGAGCTCCTGATTGTACTCAAAACCATGAGAGATACTAGTCCTGAGAGCTGGCTTCCAGAGGCTGCCTCCACCATGGCTGTCTGGGCAGGTCCAGACGGACAGAGAGGTCCCAACCAGACAGAGCATGCTGGCCTGGGCTTGGAGTGTTCAGATTCTCTGGGTCCTAAACAGCACTGGCTAGCACCTGTTTGGACCTCTCTCTGGGGAGGGTGTGGAGTGCAGCGCACATGCAGAGTGCAAAAGGCTGTGGTTCTAGAGAGCGCGACCTGTTGTTCACACCAGAATCTCTCATGCATGCCACCACCCTGATGCTCTCTCACATGCCGGTGGCTCAGGGACCAAGGCCTGGCTTCTTCACTGCACCCTCTCTGGCTCAGCACCAGCTGAGGCTGCCCTGGGTCCATGGTCTTAAGGCCCTGTCCCTAGCTGTGGGATTCCACCAATTTCCCCTTAAGATCTTTTGCTCTTTTTGAGTGCTTTCAAGCAGACTCCAAGTTAATACTGGTTCCCAATCACAGAGTACTCTTTTATTGGTGTATTACTTTCCAGTGGGTTGCTTCTGGTGGCTCCCTCCCCCTTTTGTTTATCTCCTGATATCAGTCCAATGTTCCCACTCCACTTTACCTGTCCACTCATGTCTTCTGCCCCCGTATAGATACAGAAGTGTATAATTCTAATCTCAGGCTGATTTCATGTGTGATAAGAGTTCTTTGGTAGAAAATCAGCTCACTTTAGGGGACCAGTTGAAACAGTGACACCTAGTTCTCCGCCATCTTGTCCACTCTCCTCCTGTGTGCCTTTTTAAAAAGTTGTTTGTCATAGGTCATTTTCATTATAAAAACATTTTACCTCCTCAGTCGTTTAATCCTATATATATATATATATATATATATATATATATATATATATAGTTGCCAGTGTAAATGGACTTATTTTGTTAACTTTTTTAAAATTTTTATTTTTTTAAATTTCTTTTTAGTGTTCCAGAATTCATTGTTTATGCACCACACCCAGTGCTCCATGCAATATGTGCCCTCCATAATACCTGCCACCAGGTTCACCCAATCTCCCACTCCCCTCCCCTCCAAAACCCCCAGTTTCATTAACTTTTTTAAAGGTAATTTAATTTTTAAAGATAATTTGCTTTGTGTTCAGAAACATAACGTTTTTTGCATGTTTATTTTGTGTCCTAAAGTTTCCTTGAAATTACGAATTAGTTCAAAGACATTATTATGGTGTTCCTAGGGCTTTACTATGTTTAAGACCATGTAATATGCAAACAAGGTATTTTACTTTCTTTTTACTGTTTTAAATATGTTTATTTATTTTTATTGACTGACTTCTCTGTTAGGTCTTCCAGTTGTCAGGATAGAAAGTTTCTCTTCTTATCTTCTGGGTTCTTTGTTGGGTCTAATAACTCAATAGACATGGGACAGGTCTAAGGGGAAAATGAATTTCACTTTTTGTGTATATGAGCAACCTAAAATATGAGCCCAGAGAATGGCCAAAGCAGGCTGCGCTTGTGACTCTTAGACAACAAAACATTGGATTAGTGAGGATTTCAGGCAAATATTCAGGTTCAAGTTAGTAAATTAGGGAAGAACTAACAAGGTTTGTTTGAACAGTGTCCTGGGCTCTAAGTTCCCTATTCTGTTGCTATGAATGGCTCTCCCTTCCGTACACGGAAGGAAAGTTTCCCAAAGGAGATTTATTTCCAGCTGTCAGGGGGCCAAAGAGCCTCAGTCACTGGCAGGTTCTAAAGTGACTTTCATTCACAGTAACCTAGGGACCAAATGACATATTAGGGGTGGAACATCTTATTCTTCTTCATGATACCACGTTGAATACTCATGGTGGGAGTGAGCATCCTTGTCTGGCTCCTCATGTGACAGGAAAGGCTTTAGGTTTTCATTGTGGAATATGGTGTAAAGTGTGAGGTTTTCATCTATGGCCATGATTATGTGGAGGTAATTTCCTTCTGTTCCTTGATTGTTGCGATATTTAAATGATAAACATGTATTGAATATTGTCAAATGATGTTAGGCATTAATGGAGAGTATCATGTATAATCAATCCTTTCCTCTGTTAATTCAGGGTGTCTCTATTATTGATCTGTGTATGTTAAAGGATCTTTGCATCTGAGGGATGATTCATACTATGTTATCATGTATGATCCTTTCAATGTGTTGTTTATTTATTATCATAGGATTTTTGCATGTATGTTCATGTGATATGTTGGCCTGTACTTTCCATTCTTGTGGGGTCCTTGCCTGGCTTTGGTGTCAGAATAATGCTGGTGCCATACAATGAATTTAGGCATCCGTTTTTTTTTTTAAGAGACTGAGAAATATTGGCCTTAATTCTTCTTCTTTTTTAAAATTAAATTTAATTTAATTTTTCATTATGTTATTTAGACAATAATAGTATATCCTAAGTTTTTGTTGTAGTATTCAATGATTCACTAGCTCCATGTAACACCCAGTGCTCATCCCAACAAGTGCTCTCCTTCATACCCATCACCCAGTCAACCCATCCTCCAACAACTCCCTTCTATAACCCTCAGTTTGTTTCCTGGTTACCAGGGTCACTCATGGTTTCTCTCCCTCTCTGATTTCCTAACATTCTGTTTTCCCTCCCTTCCCATGTGGTCCTCTGGCTCTATTCCTTATGTTCCACATATGACTGAAACCATATGATAATTGACTTTCTCTGACTGACTTATTTCACTCAGCATAATCTCCTCCAGTCCTGTCCATGTTGATGCAAATGGGGGGTATTATACCTCCTTTCTGATGTAGGTATAATACCCAATTGTATAAATGGACCATATCTTCTTTATCCATTATTCTGTTGAATGACATCTTGGCTCCTTCCAGAGTTTGGCTATTGTGGACATAGATGCTATGAACATTGGGTTGCTCGTGCCCCTTCTTTCTACTGCATTTGTAAATTTGGGGTAAATACCAGTAATGCAATCACTGGGTCAGAGGTAGCTCTATTTTTAACATCTTGAGAAACCTCCATGCTCTTTTCTGTAGTGTCTGTACCAACTTGCATTCCCACCAATAGTGTAAGAGATTTCCCCTTTCTCCACCTCCTCCCTAACATTTGTTGTTTTCTGCCTTGTAATTTTTTTTTTCCATTTTAACAAGTGTAAGTTGTTATCTAAATGTAGTTTTGATTCAAAATTCCCTGATGGCTAATGATGTTAGGCATTTTTTTTTTCATGTGTCTATTAGGCATTTGTACGTCTTCTTTGGAAAAGTGTCTGTTCATGTCTTCTGCCCAGTGTTTTAACTGGGTTTTTGTTTTGTGGGTCTTAGGTTTGATAAGTTCTTTTTTTGTTTGTTTTGTTGTTGTTGTTGGTGGTGGTGGTTTACTGAAATGTGAGCTTTATTTTTTTTACAAGAAATTTATTTTTAAATTTATTTTGTTGGTAATATAGCATTGAAGTCATTTTTAAATTTCTTTTCAGTGTTCCAGTATTCATTGTTTATGCACCACACCCAGTGCTCCAAGCACTCCATAATACCCACCACCAGGCTCACCACCCATCCTCCCACATGCAGCCCCTCCAAAATCCTGTTTGTTTCTCAGAGTCGAACCATGAGAGACTGTGGCTTCTGATAAGTTCTTTATAGATCTTGGATATCAGCCCTTTATCTGTAATGTCATTTGCAAGGATTCTCTCCCATTCCGCAGATTGCCTTTTAGTTTTGCTGTTTCCTTTGCTGTGCAGAAGATCTTTATTTTGATGAAATCCCAATAGTTTATTTTTGTTTTTGTTTCCCTTCCCTTTAGAGATGTGTCTTGTAAGAAGTTGCTGAGGCCAAGGTTGTGGAAGTTGATGCTTGTGTTCTCCTCTAGGATTTTGGTGGATTCCTGTCTCACATTGAGGTCTTTTATTGGTTTTCAGTCTATCATTGTCTATGGTATGAGAGAACAGTCTAGCTTAATTCTACTGTGGCTATCCAATCTTCCCAGCACCATTAATTGAAAAGACTGTATTTTCCCCCTTAGATATTCTTTCTTTATTTGTCAAAGAATAGTGGGACACAGAGGTGAGGGTCCATTTATGGCCTCTCTATTCTGTTCTATTGATCTATGTGACTGTTTTTGTGCGAGTG
This sequence comes from Lutra lutra, assembly GCF_902655055.1. Taxonomy (NCBI): domain Eukaryota; kingdom Metazoa; phylum Chordata; class Mammalia; order Carnivora; family Mustelidae; genus Lutra; species Lutra lutra. The sequence continues at coordinate 165,706,754 of NC_062282.1, forward strand.
TTGCTATCTTGATAATCACAGCTTTGTAATACAGCTTGGTGGCAGGCATAGCGATGCCCCCAGTTTTGGTTCTCTTTTTCAACATTCCCTTGTTGATTCTGGGTCCTCTCTGGTTCCATACACATTTTAACATTTCTATACACTAACAATGTGACTGAAGAAAGATAAATTAAGGAATTGATTCCCTTTCAATTGTACCAAAACCCATAAGATACCAGGAATAAACCTACCCAAAGAAGTAAAAGATCTGTACACTCTAAACTATGGAACACATTAAAAAATTGAGGAAGACAGAAAGAGATGGGAAAACATTCCTTGCTCATGGATTGGAAGAATAAACAGGGCTAAACTGTGTATCCTGCTTAGAGCAATCTACACATTGAATGTGATCCCTATCAAAATACCACTGACATTATTCTTTATTTTTTATTATTTTTTGTATTTTCTTTTTCATTTTTATTTTTATAAATATATTGTATATTTTTCTATTTTAATTTTATATTATATTTATTTTTTATCTACTGTGTTCTATATTCTCTTAGAGAGCAAACCAAAACAAACCCAGGATCTACTTTTTAAAAAATTTTTGTGTTTTTTTACTCCTTTGTTCTTTCATTTTCTGAAAAAAAGTGGAAGGATGTTACAATTCGCTCCAGAAGAATGAACAGGTTGTAAATCTCGTGGTCAGAAATTAATTAGCAAATATGGTGTCTGAACTAGAATTTAAAACAATGATTATAACTATATTAGCTGGACTTCAAAAAAGGATAGAAAACATTAGAGAATCCCTTACTGTAGAGATAAATGAACTAAAATCTATGAGGCCCAAATTAGAAATACTGAAACTAAGATGCAATCCCAAGTGGAGGCCATAAAAAATGAGGATGGATGAAGGAGAGGAGTGAATGGGTGATATGGAAGATTAAACGATAGAAAATAATGACTGAAAAGCAGTAGGAAACCAAGGTAATGGACCACAAATGTAGACTTAGGGATCTTAGTGGCTTATTCAAACATAATAACATTTCTATCATGAGTCCCAAAAAATGAAGAGAGAGAAAAAGGGGGGAAAGGTTTATTTCATTAAACAATAGCTGAAAAGTTCCCCACTATATAGAAGGACACAGGCATCAAAATCCAAGTTACACAGAGAACACCCATTAAATTCAACAAAAGTCCAAAAGTCCACAAATTCCAAGGCATATCATAGTTAAACTTACAAAATACATACAAGAATCCTGAAAGGACCAACAGAACAAATGTGCTTAACCTCATGGCAATCAGTTTAACACAAGTCTGCAATGTGATGATCGGAATCAAATCCCACAGGGTTATCACATAGACTTCTTCAGGAAGGCTTGGAAAAACAGCATCCTTAAAGTTACACCATCCCTAGGAAACCCAGAGTCCTTTGAACCAAGGATCTCCCTTCGTGTGTCTACTGTGTTTTCTTCACAGAGTCCTAGGATAGTCCTATCTATGGGAGGGAACATGTGAGAAATCCATGATCAAGTCCTTGAACCTCACTGAAGGAAACTATCAGGTACTTTTCAGAGTACATGTAGCAGGGAAACACCAGAGCACAAATGCTTGGGTTCATGTGTCACTGTCTTAGTCTGTCCTGGTTGCTGTAATAATGGACCCAGACTAGATGGTTTTAAAGATCAGACCCACATGGGGCACCAGGATGACTCAGTCTTTAGACATCTGCCTTTGGTTCAGGTTATGATTCCAGAGTCCTGGGGTCAAGCTCTGCATTGGGCTCTCTGCTCAGTGGGAAGCATGGTTTTCCCTCTCCCACTCCCCCTACTTGTGTTCCCTCTCTCTCTGTCTCCCTCCTTGTCAAAAGATAAATAAACTCTTTTTTAAAAAGGATGTCTAGGTTTATTCCGATGGGTTTATCCAAATGGATTTATTCTAATGAGTTTATCCAATGGATGTCTAGGTTTATTCTTAGGGGTATTGGTGCTATTGTAAATAGAATTGATTCTGCAAATCCCTTTCTACAGTTTCATTGTTAGTGTATAAGAAAACAACTGATTTCTGTGCATTGATTTTATATCCTGCCACACTACTGAATTGCTGTATGAATTCTAGTAATTTGGGGGTGGAGTATTTTGGATGTTCCATATTAAGTATCATGTCATTTGCAAAGAGAGTTTGAATTCTTCCTTGCCAATTTGAATACCTTTTATTTATTTACTTTTTTGTTGTTGTTGTAGCCTGATTACTGTTGCTAAGACTTCTAGTACAATGTTGGACAATAGTAGCAAGACTGGGCATCCTTGTCGTGTTCCTGATCTCAGTGGGAAGACTGTCAGCTTTTCCCCACTAAGAATGATATTCGCTGTCAGTTTTTAAAAAATGGATTCTATGCCTGGGGATAAAAATATATGTTTATAAAAAATAAAATAAAAAAAATGGATTCTATGAAGTTGAGGAATGTTCCCCGTTCCTTACACTCTGGAGTTTTAATCAGGAAAAGATGTGTTTTTCAAATGCTTTTTCAGCATCAATTTCCACATCAAAAGAACAGTGTGGTTCTTTTCACTTCTCTTAATAATTTGTTCTATCACATTGATTGATTTGCAAATATTGAACCACCTTTGCATCCCAGGGATAAATCCTACCTGGCCATGGCGGATAAACTTTATAATTACCTGTTGGATCCTATTAGCTAGGATCTTGTTTAGAATCTTGGCATCCATATTCATCAGGGTATTGGTCTGAAATTCTCCTTTTTGATGTTTGGGAATCAAAGTGATGTTGGTTTTATAGGAAGAGTCTGAAATTTTTCCTTCTGTTTCTATTTTTTTGAAACAACTTCAGGATAATAGGTATTATTTCTTCTTTGAATGTTTGGTAGAAATCCCCAGGGAGTCCATCAGGTTTTGGACTGTTGTTTTTTTGGGAGGGTTTGATCACTGCATCAATCTCGTTATTAGTTATTGGTCTGCTCAGTTTGTCAATTTCTTCCTGTTTCATTCTTGGAACCTCATAGGTTTCCAGGAAGGCATCAATTTCTCCTAGGTGGCTTACCTTACTGGCATATCATTGTTGATAAAAATTTCTGATGATTTTTTCTATTACTTTGGTGTTAGTTGTGATCTCTCTTCTTTCATTCATAATTTTATTAATTTGGGTCCTTTCTCTTTTCTTTTGGAATAGTCTGGCCAGTGGTTTATAGATCTTATTAATTCTTTCAAAGGACAAGCTTCTAGTTTCATTGATGTGTTCTATTGTATCTCTGGTTTTGAACTCATTGATGTCTGCTATAATCTTACTTATTTTCCTTCTTGTGTGTGAGACAGCCTTAACGTGCTGTTGATTCTCCAATTCTTTTTTTTTTTAAGATTTTATTTATTTATTTGACAGAGAGAAATCACAAGTAAGCAGAGAGGCAGGCAGAGAGAGAGGAGGAAGCAGGCTCCCTGCTGAGCAGAAAGCCCGATGTGGGCCTCGAACCCAGGACCTGGGATCATGACCTGAGCCGAAGGCAGTGGCTTAACCCACTGAGCCACCCAGGCGCCCCATATTCTCCAATTCTTTAAGGTGTAAAGAGAGCTGCTGTATTCGAGATTTTTCAAAAATTTTTAAGTGAGGTTTGGATGGCCATGTATTTCCCCTTTATGACTGCATTTGCCATATCCCATGGATTTTGGACTGATGGGTCTTCCTTCTCATGGTTTCCATGAATTGTTTAAGTTACTCTTTGATTTCCTGGTTGATCCAAATATTTCTTAACCAAGGTGCTCTTTAGCTTCCAAGTGTTTGAATTTCTTACAAATTTTTCTTGTAGTTGAGTTCCAGTTTCAAAGACATGTAGTCTGAGAATATGCAGGGAGTAATCTCAATTTCTGGTATTGATTGAGACTTGATTTGTGACCTATGTGGTCTATTTTGGAGAAAGCTTCATGTGCACTTGAGAGGAATGAGTATTTTGTTGTTTTAGGGTGGAATGTTGTGTATGTATCTATGAGGTCCGTCTGGTCCAATGTGTCATTCAAAGTTCTTGTTTCTTTGCTGATTTCCTGCTTGGATGGTCTCTCTATTACTGAGAGTGGCATGTTCAGGTCCCCTGCAATTAACACATATTTTCAATATGCCTCTTAATTTTGATTAACAGTTGGCTAATGTAGTTGGCTTCTCCTGTATTAGAGACATAAATACTTATAATTACTAGGTCTTCTTGGTGGATAGACCCTTCAATAATGATGTAGTTGTTTCCTGCATCTCTGACTACAGTTTTTAGCTTAAAATCTACTTTGCCTGATATAGGAATAACTACCCAAGCTTTCTTTTGAGGTCCACTGACATGAAAGATGTTTCTCCATCCCTTCACTTTCAGTCTGGATGTACCTTTAGGTTCAAAGCATGTCTCTTATATAGAGCATATGGGCGGATTCCTGTCTTTTTATCCAATCTGCACCCCTGTGCCATTTGATGGGAGCATTTAGGCCATTCAGGATCTATACTCAAAGGAACTACAGAACATACATGAAACAAATTGAAGAAGACACAGAAATATGGAAAATATTCAATGCTCATGGACTGGAAGGATAAACATAGTTAAACTGTCTGTGCTGTCCAGAGCAATCTATAATTTCAAACCCATCACTACAAAAATACCATCAGCACTTTTCAAAGTGCTGGAAAAAACAATCCTAAATTTTTACGGAACCAGAAAAGACCTCAAATCACAAAAAAAAAAAAAAAATGTTGAAAAAGAAGAACAAAGCTGGGGGCATCACGTTGCCTGATTTCAAACATTATTTCAAAGCTGTGATCACCAAGACAGAATAGTACTGGCACAAAAACAGACACATAGACCAATGGAGCAGAGTAGAGAGTCCAGATATGGACTCTCAACTCTATGGTGAAATAATCTTCGACAAAAGAGGAAAAAAATATCCAATGGGAAAAAGACAGTGTCTTTAATAACTGGTGCTGGGAAAATTGGACAGCTATGTACAGAAGAATGAAACCCTACGATTCTCTTACACCACACAAAGATAAACTCAAAATGGGTGAAAGACCTCAGTGTGGAACAGGAGTCCATCCAAATCCCAGAGGAGAACATCGGCAGTCACCTCTTCAACATCAGCCACAGCATCTTTCAAGACACGTCTCCAAAGGTAATGGAAACAAAAGCGAAAATGAACTTTTGGCACTTCATCAAGATCAAAAGCTTCTGCACAGCAAAGAAAACAGTCAACAAAACAAAGAGGCAACCCACAGAATAGGAGAAGATATTTGCAAATGAGAGTACAGAGAAAGGGTTGATATCCAAGATCTATAAAAAGCTTCTCCATTCAGCAGCCCAAAACAGATAACCATGTCAAAAAATTGGCAGAAGACATGAGCAGTCAGTTCTCCAATGAAGACATACAAATGGCTAGCAGACACAAGGAATAATGCTCCTCATCATTAGCCATCAAGGAAATTTGAATCAAAACCACACTGAAATACCACGTTACACTAGTTTAGAATGGCAAAAATAATAAGGCAAGAAACAGCAAGTGGTGGAGAGGATGTGGAAAAAGGGGAACCCTGTTACACTGTTGGGGGGAATGCAATTTGGTGCAGCCACTTTTGAAAACAGTGTGGAATTTCCTCAAAAAAATTAAAAAAGGATCTATCCTATGACCCAGTAATTGTACTATTGGATATTTACCCCAAAGATACAGATATAGTGAAATGATGGGCCATATGTACCCTCATGTTCATAGCAGCAATGGCCACAATCACTAAACTGTGTAAAGGGCCAAAATGCCCTTCAATAGACAAATGGATAAAGAAGATGTGGTCCACATATACAATGGAATATTACTCAATCATCAGAAAGGATGAATACCCAACTTTTGCATCAAAATGAATGGTATTGGAGGAGATTATGCTGAGTGAAAGCAGTCAAGCAGAGAAAGTCAATTATCATATGGTTTCACTTAATTGTGGAACATAAGGAATAACATGGAGGACATTAGGAGAAGGAAAGTAAAAGTGAAGGGGGGGAATCAAAGGGGGTGAGGAATCATGATTGACTGTGAGCTCCAGGGAAATATCTCATGGTTTTAGAGGGGAAGGGTTTGGGGAGATGTTTGAGCCTTGAGGGGGATGTGTGGTGGTATTACAGAGGGCACACATTGCATGGAGAACTGGGTGTTGTACATAAACAATGAATCTTGGAACACATAAAAAACTGATGATGTATGATGACTAACATAACAATTAAAAAAGAGGAAGGCATAAAAAGGGTATCTATTAAAATATAGTAAAACAAATCAAAACATCAGACACACGTTTCTCACAGTTCTAGAATCTGGGAATTTCCAGGTCAAGGTGCAGGCGGATTTGGTGTCTGGGGATGTCCTAGGATGTCCTTTTCTTGTCATTTCACATAGAGTCATGGGGCAAGGAGCATTCCCAGTCCTAGCGCATAAAGGCGCTAATATTATCATGAGTCTACACCCTCCTGACCTAATTCTTTCCCTAAGGGCCCACCTCCTCACCCCATCACATTGTCAATAGGTTTCAAAATGGTGACGGTGGAGGTCACACGCTGAGCTAATATCAGTAACTGAAGGGTCAGTGAATTATTCCCTGCAGGTATAAGGTTCCTCCCATTCAGAACGTCAACCTGAGGATTATCACAGATCCAGTGGAAGCTTCTGGTCTCTGCATGCACACAGGAAACACAAGACTTTAAGAACCAGATATTGACCTTGGGGAGTGGACAACTTCCCCAACTTCCCAAGCTTCCCCTGTAGACACTGTTTAGACCTCAGTCTACTTGCATCAGGATTTATTATTATTTTTTTTTATGTTTCCATGAATCATTCTTTTCAGTTCCAAGGGTTTAGAGTATTTTCTACTTAGAATGGCCATTTTTCTCTTTTGTTATACACATTTTTGGTGGAATTAGTCATCACATGATAACTTTTGGTTATTGCCTGCTAGCTCGTTGACCTTCATTCCTCCCTCTTCTCTTCATGCCTCATATATGGAAAATCTAACGAAAACACATGAGTTCTCTTTCATTTGCTGCAGGTGGGAGACACTGACTCCACACAAGCCCTTCCCATGAGCTGGGCCCCAGCCCGACAACACACATCCTGAGCATGTGTTCCTCTCTGGCTCTATCCAAGCATTTAAGACTTGCTTAGGCCTTTCCTGCTCTCAACAAACACGATGGTGAAAGGGGAAAAAAGGTTTTATTCTCTCTCTCTCTCTCTCTCTCTCTCGTGTGTGTGAGTGTGTGTGTGTGTGACTGTGTGTTTGTAATCTTCAGACTCCACATCCATACCACGTCCTGGTGGGGGTCCCTCTGCTTTCCCATGTTATGATTAGCTTTGATACTGTGAGCACAGTTCAATATTGTGATCCCCATCAGTTCTTTTAATTATCTTGCTTTGCATTATTAATGCCTCTGTAGCTTCACGTACAGCATGGACTTTATGCTGCTTCTAAAAATCTTGCACATTGAGCTCAATGGTGCTGTGATGAACAGTGCATACCACTTGGACTCCTATAAAGGAGCTTAATGTATATGGGGGTATTTTATAATTTATTAGTACTTAGGGATATTAGTAAGCAACTCTAAGCAAATCTGTCTTTTGTGTTTGTTAGAATAGATGTTTCTCTGCAAAAAAAAAAAAAAAAAATCTAAATCAGTGACTGAATAGTTATGTACAGAATCATGTGTCCAGAGAAGCTTCCTGGGGGAAATTGCTTATATGGAGAGGAAGCCCCAGATCCTGATAGGAAACCTGCCTATAAACTCAATCTGGATTTGTTTCTGGGCCTGAAAAACAGAATTGGTAAGCAGTGTGCACTGCCTGGTGGTTCAAATCAACTCCTGCAATGAGGCCTGTCTGGGATCACACTGACATCCCCTCACTGTGTACCTTGTGAAGTAATACATGGCAGTGCCCTCAGCTCTCAGGCTGTTCATCTGCAGATACATCGTGTTCTTACCGTGGTCTCTGGAGACAATGAATCAGTCCTTCAGAGAGTCTTCCTTGTGTGTGTTACTTCCATTGTAGCTAATACCTGAGACTTATTGCAAGCCCTTCCCTGGAGCCTGGTCAACTCAGCTCATCCAGTAACTACTGAAGGTGAATCCAGAGGCTGCACAGGAAAGTCTCAGGGACCCCCAGGATTCACCAGGCCTCCCCCAGACTCCATCAGCTGCACCTCACACTGGACACCTGCAGACACAAGACATCTTGGTCAGGAATCTGTCACACACCCATGATTTCTTTCACCCATATGCACTCACATACTCAATGTCTCTTGTTCACCGTAAATTACCTTTTAAAAGAGCAACAAGGAAAACCCAGCTAAGCACAAATTCCATTATTGTTTGTCTGTGCTCTGTCCTGATTATGATTGGGAACACCTGGGAATCCCAAGGCTGGGGCTCCTCTTCCGGCTGCCGGGATAGGGTTTGGCTCTTTTAATCAACAGATGGAGGGCCCTATTTGTATGTCTTCTGATTCTATAGCCAGCATGGGATCTATGCAGACCAGACAGGGTAGTGACAAGAACTGTTGTGACTGCCTTTGATTTGGTTTATTGAGAGAGTTTGGGGAAATATGATTTTTTATTATATTATTTTCCAGAGTACATAGTTGGCCTCCTTGTGTTACCCCTTTTACACATTCACAAAAACCTTCTGGTTAAGATGCATGTTACTGTGCAGAGTTGTGAACCTACACCCAGAAATTTAGAGGGTTTGTGGGTGCCCAAGACCACTTATGAGATGAGAGTGAATCCCAGGAAGTGGGCCTGTGGTCTTCTCCACAGGGCCTGCTGTCCTCTGAATCACCTGCAGGGCAGGGTAGGCAGATTCTCGAGGAATATGGAACCTTCCTGTAATTGGGGACAGGATGATTTTCTTGTTCTAGATTTCCCATAAAATATACAGAGAATCAGTGTTTGTGCAGTTCTATTTTCAAGTCTTTAACATTTCACTGTCTCTGCCTTCCTCCCAAGTCATATCTGGGATTATCTGTCATAGCTGTGATGTGTATACTTGACACAAGATGAAAGGCACACATGTAGAGTATGTGATATGATAAATACAGGTGTCAGGATCAGCATTATACAGAATGAGCAAATCAGTTCTCCCTAAAGTTTCCTGTGCTTCCCCTGGAATACCTCCTTCCTCTTACTGTGTTCACCTTGTCTGCACATAACTGTTGATCTTTCTTATGGTACCTTAGACTAACATTAATTTTCTACAATATGTAACTGTGTAATTGTATTATAAGTACTTTTATTTTTAGGGCTTCTATTGCTGAACCAAATACTTAAGAATACCACCATATTTCTGTGTGTACCACGAATTATGTTTTTTTATGATGGACAGGTTTCCAAAGATGGCACAGAGCACAATAGGTCCATTTTTAAGCTGATGATTGGCCAGGGATTGTTCCCAAGCTTTTGTATCACAATAAAGTCATGCCTCAGGTTGGAGTTGCAAGGGCTAAGAAAATAAATAAGACAAGCTGCAGATCAGCAAATTTGAATCAATATTTCTACTAACTGTGGTCATGAGACAAATAAATTCTGTGGAGAGACAAGTGCTCACAGGGGGACCATGATGACAAATGACAAGTGAATTATTTGTCTCCTGATGATAAATAAATCATCAAAAGATTGATGACTAGCTATTCATTGAATAGCTAGGCTATTCAATGAATTTCTTGACATTGAGAATGCTAAAGGTAATATACTGTGAAGTTTTCCAGGACCACATCATTAAACCCATCCTGTCCTCATGCATCCCTTTCTCGCAGGATGGGGACAAATCCCAAAAAGCACCCTTCTCCCCCAGTGATTCTGGCTGGATGAAAGGAAGGTGATTCAGAGAAGGAATGCATGGAGACCCATACTCCCAGTGTCCATCACAGACAAAGAACTTATCTGCAGAGAAAAGCCCTTAGAAATAGCATCCTGTGGTTACAGGTGGAGCCCATAGGATCTGGGAGAGGAACAAACGTCATCACCACAGTTCTGTTGAGGGATATACACCCTTTTTACCTGCAAGAAAGCCTTAAGTCACTTCTTAAAAGGTAGGAAAACAGGAGCGGAGGACACCCAGGGAGAATTGGAGCTGTGGGAAGGAACAATGGGAAGAATAGAAATGATTCTGTTGACCACAGAAATGACTCATTGACTGGAGATGGGCAAGAATACATGGACTTGGACCACTGGTGGAGGACGGGCAGTGACACGTGAAGTCCTCTCCCAGACCCAGATTCCTGGTGAGCACCTGAGAATGAGGCTCAGTCATCACATAAGAACACCCTTGTGGTCCCACTCTTTCCACCACATTAACGATTGTCACCTAAGTAGAACAGTGGAGTGTACTGGGGAGAGTGGAAGTAGACTCTCATGGGAGAGTTCAAGGATATCACAATTCTGATCAGGGAACAGAAGCAGGGGATTGCTGGAGGAATCTGAAGTCTTGCTTGGCCACAGCAAACACACACTACATTACTGCTACCCAGGCAACCCCAGCTTTCCAATGGAGCCAAGAAGAGAGTCACACATCCTACAGCACCGGTTTCCAAAGACAGGGTGTGATCACCTACTGGAGGAAACAAAAAACATAAAACATTACAATCTAATACCAACTGTAATTTGCAAGTTAGACATTAATCAGCCCACACCACAAGTCCAGAGGTCCCACACTGTTAGGGAACCTCTTTGCACCACCCTCTCCTCCATCTTCTTTTGATCCAAGACCTGGGTGTGTAGTTTTGAGGAGAGTAGCTACATTCAACAAATTATGTTGAAATTTGTCAAAGTTGGTTATTCCACTGCTTCTGGTAAGTCAGAGCTGCTCCACTGGCTCCTGGATTTCTTTAAATTGTTGGTGTGAATTAAATAATAAATAGACTACACCCGACGTTGGGATTGGATACCATCCAACGTTGGAAGACCTACCTATGAGGACACTTCTGGACCCTGTACTAGGTCCGTAAGAGTGGACTGACCTGCTCTGGGACTGAAGAGGTGAGGAGACAACCCCGACATTCTAGGTCTAGGACAGGTCTAGGGTAGTCTCATAATCACCAGGTGTTTTCTAGGCCCTTAATCTGCCCAGACAGAGGTGAGTGTCCACCCTGGCTCCAGGGTGTGTGTGGACCTGGATGGAGATTGCTGGCATCACTGCTCAGAGGGAAGGAAATATAGCAGGTGTGCTTATGTTGATGTGGGTGTAGGTGGGCTCCTAGGGGATGCTCATCCTAAGAAACTGAACAGCATGCATGTGGGGCTAACGGGAGTCTGTGATGTTATGGATATTACCGATGACAACTCTGGCTGGACTATAGGACATGTTCCCTGGTTAGTTCAAAGAACCATTAGAAAAAGGACTGTATAAAGATACAATGAGAGGGGCGCATGGGTGGCTCAGTGGGTTAAAGCCTTTGCCTTCAGGTCAGGTCATGATCCCAGGGTCCTGGGATCAAGCCCCACATTTGGCTCTCTGCTCCATGGAGAGCCTGCTTCCACCTCTCTCTGCCTGCCTCTCTTGCTACTTGTGATCTCTCTCTCTCTCTGTGTCAAATAAATAAATAAATAAAATCTTTAAAAAAAAGATTCAATGAGATAGTGTCAACAGGTAGTATAGGTGCCTTTGAGTATTTCCAGTAATGAACACACGAAGGGGAGAGTTACAGATGCAGATGGGTTTCAAATGGAGACACAGGTTAACAACGGTATATCCAGTGATTGAGGAGCAGACCTCCAGGCAATCAGCATAACACAACTCTGCAAGATGAGGCTCAGATCAGTCCCACGGGGTCATCACATCCACATCTTCTGTAAAGTTTGAAAAATAGCATCTTTTTTTAAACTATTTTATTTTTTCAGTGGTCCAGGATTCACTGTGTATGTATCACACCCAGTACTCCATGTACCCTCCTGACCTAAGTGCTTCCCTAAGGCCTGACTTCCTTCTCCCATCACATTGGTATTAGGTTTCATCATGTGGATGGTTAAGGTCACACACATTGAGCTATTATCAGTAACTGAAGGATCAGTTAGTTATTCCCTGCAGATGGAAGGCTCCTCCAACCAACACATCAACCTGAGGATCCTCATGGATCCAATAAATGCTCTGGTCTCTACACGTGCACAGTAAACACAGACCTTCAGAACCAGCTGGTGACCTTGGGAATACACAACTGCCACCCCACATACTGGGTAGAACTTGATCTACTTGTATATGATTCTATTACTCGTGCTTTTCCACGGACCATTATTCTAATTTTCCAAGGATTCTTTTTCTACTTAGAATGGCCATTTCACTTTTTGTTCTCACAGTTTTCAAACGTCTTTAGTGGAATTAGTCTTCACAACATATCCTTTGATTATTGTCTGGTAACTTCTTGACCTTCATTCCTCCCTCTTCTCCTCCCATCCTACACATGCTATATCTAACGAGAACACAAGGCTTCTCGCTCCTTTGATGCAAGTGGGAGACTGACTCCACAGAATCCCCTCCCATGAGTAGGACCCTGTCCCTATTACTGTCCCACAACACACACCCTGAGCCAGTTTCTTTCCCTGGCTCTACTCAAGCATTTATGACTTGCTGAGAGGCCTGTGCCACTCTCAACAAACAGAATGGTGAAGGTGATGGTTTTATGCACGTGTGTGTGTGTGTGTGTGTGTGTGTGTGTGTGTGTGTGCACGCGTGCGTGTGAGATATCTTCAGATTCTCTCCACACAACATTCTGGTGCAGAATTCCTCCTCTTTCCTGAACTGTGATTAAAACTGATACTGTGAGCATGGTTCAAGAAAGTGATTCTACCGGGGATCTTAATTCTCTTGCTTTGGGTTGTTGGTTTCTCTGTAGGCTCATATCCAGTGTGCACTTTATGCTGCTTCTAACAAGCTTGAACACCGAGCTGGGTGGTCCTCTGATGGACAGAGAGTGTAACTGCGACTCCTATATGGTTCAGATGACATACATGGAGATATTTGTAATTCATTGGTATTTAGGGATGGAAAGAAGCAAGAGTAAGTGACACTGTCTTTTGTGATGCTACTATAGTTGTTTTCCTAAGTTTTTAAGTCAGAGGCTGAAGTGGAAACACAAAATCATGTGTCCACAGAGGCTCCCTTGGGGAAAAAGGCTTTATGGAGCAAAAGCCAAAGATCCTGACAGGAGACCTGCACATATCCTCCAGCTGCATCCGCTCCTGAGGCTTAAAGACAGAATTGGTGAGTGGTGTGCACCTCCTGGTGGTCCAGATCCCTTTCTAGAGTGAAGTTTGTGTCTGAGCTCATAGCGAAGTCCCCTCACTGTGTCCTTTACACAGCAATACACAGCTGTGTCCTCAGCTCTCAGGCTGTTCATCTGAAGATACAGCATGTTCTTGCCATTGTCCCTGGAGATGGTGAATCGGCCCTTCACAGAGTTTGTGTAGTATGTGCTTCCACCATTGCTAACATATGCGACCCACTGAGGCCCCTTCCCTGGAGTTTGGTGGACCCAGCTCATCCAGTAACTACTGAAGGTGAATCCAGAGGCTGCACAGGAGAGTATCAGGGACCCCCCAGCCTTCACCAGGTCTCCTCCAGACTCCACCAGCTGCACCTCACACTCTACACCTGCAGACACAAGACATCCTGTTCAGGAAACTCCCACACATCCACTGTTTCTCTTACTCTTATCCACTCTCATACTCAGTGTATTTTGTTCTTCACAAATTACCTTTTAAAAGAAGAACAAGGAAAACCCAGCCAAGCACAGACTCCGTGGTAAGTAGTTTTTTTTTTTTTTTTTTTTTTTTTTTTTGGTTGTTGTTTTTATGGTGATCAATGAATAGGAACACATAGTCATCCCAGGGCTGGGGCTCCTCTCTCAGCTGCAGGATCTGTGCTGCACTGGTTTAAATCTATAGAGGGAGGACCTTATTTGCATGTCTTCTGACCACATAGCAAATATGCCAGGTAGCACCTCAAGATCGCACTCACTCAGGGTTGGTGTGAGGGTCTTGGCAGAATTTTACAGTCATGATATCCTCCAGAAATTGTTCATCATTATCTGATTTTGCTGGGGTCATTGTTTAGCACACATGTTATTCTTTTTTTCCACATATGCACCCCAATCGTGATGTAAGTTTCAATTTACCACCATTGTTCAGGTGAATACTTCCACACTGCATAACAGAAGGGTTTTCTGAGTGTCCAAGAGCACATATCATTTGAAAGTTAGCCCATGTTGGACCTATGCTCCCCACCATAGGACCTGCCTGCTTCCCTGAACCACCTTCAGGTCAGATTTGGTCACATGTAGGGAGATTTGCATCCTTCCTGAACTTCAAGGTTCCTAAAAAGAGTGAAGTGTGAACTTGGAGATACTGAGAGTCCTAGAGAGAGAGTCATGGGACTATTGGAGATGTTGTGCATTTTCAACATGAGCAGCATTTACACATGATCTCTCTGTACACATCCATGGAAAGCCTCAATAAAAATAAAATAGTGGAATCATTAGTAAACAATGAAATTCAAACACCTGAGATAAGAATGGATGCTGTTATTTAGGGAAATTGCCTCACCCATGAAATGGAGATTAGCATTCTTTTAATTTCAAGTTATTGCCATGATCACAAAAGTTAAACTTTTCCCACTACCTGGCACTTCACAAGTTTGAGTATTAAAGCATGATTATTAATTTCAAGAAAGAAAAACACTTCTGTATTTTAACAGTTTTTCCAAACTGATTACTGTGTTTGTGTCAGGAAGAAGTTTTCAGAGCATGGAGCTGAAAACCGTTGAGAAGAGACCGGCCCTCAACCAACCTTTTGTCCTGGATCATTAGCTCCATAACTTCTGAGACCCTGATGGTTTTGAGCACCCTCTGATGGTCCCAGTTCACCTGCTGTTGTCACAGAGCTCTGCAGAGATACAGGGATGTGTTTTCTCCCTTCCCCATTTATACCGCCTGCAAGAAGAGACCCTCCCATCATGAGCACTACAGACCCTTCTTTTCAGAAGATGTCTCCTCCTACCTATTCCCCATCTTTGACCCCTCAGTATGCTCCTTGTCTTTAAATACTCATCTGTAAGTTTCTATATTCAGAGGTCCACAGGAATATTGCATCAAAACTTCCTCGTCACATTCCAAGTGTCAGAAGAATTTCTTATTTAATTACACAGAGAAGAAATGAAGGATTTCTGGACTCACAAATTCCATTGACAGAAAGCAGGCTGATAAAGTGCTCATATTCAAACATGTAGCAGCTTTCAACAAAAAAGAAGGGCTGATTCCAGACAGAAAAACAAGTCCAGAAGCTGAAGTCTAAGAAAGAACATTATGAGGCTCTGAAACTTATTGAAGTTTGCCAAGATGGACAAATTGTTTGGAGACCCCATTTTAAATTACAGTTTATCTCTTTTGGAACAGAAATGTCAGTACATGCCATCATATACTTGCAGTAGCATTTTATGGAAAGAAAAGTTATCGTGTGCTATCACAGGTGTGTTGATGAAGAGCATTTTACCCTGGATGGAAGCAACACACCGTCTCACTCTATTAGAGCTATGAGTTCAGATTTGTGGCTTTAAAGGTGAATGATATCTAGGTGATTTTTGGACTTAATTTAATGTTTAATGCATTGACATTTTGGGTGCATGTTTCTGTGTGTAAAGGTTACTGTTATGTTGGATTGAGGTGACTATTAACAGGTGTGAGTGTGCACTGTGATCATATGAGTCATTCCTGAACCTGTGAATGATATCTTAAGTGTGAAGAGAGACTTTGTCACATTTAAGTAATATAGAGATCTTGATATTACTACCATGTGTATGAGTCTGGGTCTGAAACTCAGGACAGATAAGGGCATTCATGTTCTGTCCATCTTGGGCCTGCAGATAAGGGTCCCTAAAGACCCCACAAATATGGGAGGGGACACATTTTGAATCAGAGGGTGAAAAACTCACCACCAAGTGCAGCCACTTTTTTGTATAATTTCCATGACTCTTCCTGGTTCTGAGAATCTAAATGAACCTGAGGTATACATATGAGTGAACTCAAAACAACATGAGGTGCAGAGAGATTTTGCAGGTAATAACAAGGGAAGACATGTAAAGGAGTCACTGCATTTGGAGGAGGGTTCCTGGGCCTGGTGTGGATCGGGTTCACTGCAGACTTGACTGGATAATCTAGGACCCCATTCAGTGGAGGATGGGTGAAAGCCTACAACCTGGGTTCTGGAATGTTATACCAGCACCAATGACCACCCTCAAGGCTGACTGTGATGAGACTCAGGGGAGGTGGCACAGGATGTGCCTCATGGGAGGAATAATGAGAAGGTCCCTTCCATTGGTGTGGTGTCCTCAAGACTCTGATTTCACTCCCTCAAGGTGCTTTAAAGTCATAGGTTCAATTTTATAGGAAATGTAGCCTCTCAGTAATGTGAGGGCCAACTGCTTCTCCTGAGATGAATCGTCCTTGAGACCTTGTGTCTGGCATAAATCTCTGATCCGTTTTTTGAGAATGAAAGCAAAGGTCCCCTTTGCATGCACACAAAATCTGATATTGTGCCTACACTGTTGCTAATTATTTTTAGTCTGAACCACTGGTGAATTTTCCATTCGTCTGAAAATTCCTTTCAAAAGCAAGTATTGGAATACATGGATGGTGAAGACCAGGTGAAGAGCGCATAGTAAAGGGACATCCTCAAGCTTGGGCTTGTTTTCTACAAAGGAATGAGAGGTTTATGGGAAGGCCAGCTGATACTTGTCCATGTTTCCTGAGTACCCAGCAGCACCCTGTGAACCAACCAGGTCCAGACGACTGCACAGAGGCAGGTCATGGGAGGCTGGATCTAAACAGGTTGCCCAAGAGCTGTGGACAAGGATGAGCTAAGAAGGGCAGTTGTGGTGTTAAGTCCAAGCCAAGTGGCACCACAGTGAAACTCGTGAATATTTTATTTAATTAATAACTACTACCAGTTAGTAATCAAATGGGTAGAAGGAAAAAGTATAATCTCATTACCTTAGATCCACAAGTTCATGACCATTCAAGGTGTTATTTCTCCCTTTCTGCCTGAATTTCAGCAAAATATTAAAATTATGTTGAAAATTAAATATGTATATATGTATATATATATAATTAAATATGTATATATGTGTATGTATATATATATATATATATATATATATATATATATATATATATATATTTACATTTACAAATATACAGTGGGAGATTTACTATGTCACTTGATAAAAATGCTTATTTTAATTATTTCATTTTAGAAAAAACACACCGCATGGTATGCATCATCTTAATATTTGTTAAGTGTAAAGCACAGAAATCTTCAGCATGTGCACCACATGATTTCACCCTGTGCCACCTCCAATGGAGCCTTATTTATTCCAGGGAATCTGACATGTGGATCAGCACTTCTGTGTTACTTCCTCAAGATTGGACTTTAGTTCTGTCCTCCACTGGACAGTTTCTGCACGTTTGTGGGAGCTTCTTGACACTACTGATGTAATTGAGCAGAGTTGAGGCAAGTATAACACTTACATCTAAAATGCTCAATTTTTCTTTTTTTTTCCCTCACATGAAAACAAATAAACAGAATACCAATTAGGCAGCAGTTAAAATAAAGCAAATGAGAAGTCAAAAATACATAAGTAAAGTAGTCTGCATTGTGATGAGCACGGGGTGTTATATGAAACTAATGAATCATTAAACACTGCATCAAAGATAAAATACTCTATGGTGGCTAACTGAACATAAAAATTTTAAAAAAGTAAATATCTGGCAAATAGTGGTTTGAAGGGAAAACAGTCTATCTGGGGCTGGGGAGAGTTATGGTGGTGGTTGGTTAATGCATCCTAAGCTTGTCTCCATTGTCTAACAAAGCTGGGTATTTATCAAATAATTCTGAATACCTGATAAATCAATTGGACATCTGAGAAAACAAAACCTGCAAGTCTACAATTAGAGAACAACCAGCTTTTGGAAGGTAGGAGGTGCAGAGAGTTGACTTATGGAGATATAGCTGTAGTCTGCCTATAAAGTTACCACAAAGTAGAAGAGGCCAAAATCTGAAATTTTAGAAGTTGGCTACCATGGGGGATCGTGCCTGGTTTAAAGGGACTCAGGTGGTGAACAGGGCAACATGCCAGGAGTGAGGGTGTGGTCTGAGAATCCCCTGGCTTTCAGGAAGAACAGGTGGTGCAACATGTAGCATGGTTTTCAGGCATTGGTTCAGGGAACCCAGCTGAGAACAGTGATCTATGGCCCATCTTTCCATGTTGCCATAAACTGTGAACTGTTATGGGGTACTGTGACCCCTTTCCAGGGACTTGCCAGCAAGTGGAAAAAGGTGGTGATACCCTTTCTTGGAGGAGCAGTGGGTGACTGTGCTGTGGGAATCTCTAAAATTTGGAGTTTTGCAATAATCACCATCTGAGATAGAAGTGTTCAGACACAAGCAGGTGAATGTGGGGTTCTCTGAAAACTGGGAAGAAAAGAGTGATTGATTACTCCTCTGTGAGGGCTCCCTTAAGAGTGTAGGGTGTGATAATCAGGAACGGATGCTGGATTTTGTCAAATGCTTTTTCTGCATCAATTGAGAGGACCATGTGGTTCTTCTCTCTTCTTTTATTGATTTGTTCTATCACATTCATTGATTTGCGAATGTTGAACCATGCTTGTAACCCAGGGATGAGTCTCACCTGGTCATGGTGAATAATCTTTTAAATATGTTCTTGGGTGCTATTTGCTAGGATCTTGTTGAGAATCTTAGCATCCATATTCATCAGTGATATTGGTCTGAAATTCTCCTTTTTGGTGGGGTCTTTGCCTGGTTTGGGGATCAGGTAATGCTGGCTTCATAAAAAGGGTGGAAGTTTTCCTTCTGCTTCAATTTTTTGAAACAGCTTCAGGAGAATAAGTGTTATTTTTTCCTTGAAAGTTTGGTAGAATTCCCCAGGAAATCAGTTAGGTCACGGGCTCTTGTGTTTTGGGAGGTTTTTGATTGCTGCTTCAATCTCGTGACTAGATATCAGTCTATTCAGGTTGCCAATTTCTTCCTGGTTCAATTTTGGGAGTTTATAGTTTTCCAGGAATGCATCCATTTTATCTACGTTCTTAACTTATTCACATATAACTGTTGATAAAAACTTATTTTTTTTTAAGATTTATTTGACAGAGAGAGAAATCACAGATAGGCAGAGAGGCAGGCAGAGAGAGGAAGGGAAGTAGGCTCCCCACTGAGCAGAGAGCCAGATGTGGGGCTCGATTCCAGAACCCTGAGACTATGTCCTGAGCTGATGGCAGAGGCTTTAACCCACTGAGCCACCCAGGTGCCTTCTTTTTAATTTTTTGAGGAATCTCCACATTGTTTTCCAAAGTGGCTGCACCAATTTGCATTTCCACCAACAATGTAAGAGGTTTCCCTTTCACCACAACTTTTCTAACATTTGTTGTCCCTTGCCTTGTCGACTTTTACCATTTTAACTGATGTAAGGTGGTATCTCATTGTGCCATCCCAATCCAAATAGCAATGGAATTTTTCAAAGTGCTGAAACAAAAAATACTAAAATTTGTATAGGTTAGGTGAGCCTGGTGGTGGGTACTAAGGATGGCATGTATTGCATGAAGCACTGGGTGTTGTGCATGAACAAGCAATCTTGGAACACTGAAAAAAAAACAAAATAAAATAATTAAGATGGTTATTTGAGTCTCATTAACTCCATGCATAAGTTACTGATGATTTCTGTATTGTATCAGAAAAAAGTTACCGAATTTTCTATAAAGCAAGTCCCTCCCCCCTGTGTAAAGAGCAGCACCCACTCATGGTGTCCTGAGAGACACTTAGTGGCCTTCATGTCCCCTGGTAACCTGAGTGTTTGTTCATGTCTTCTGCCTACTTCTTAACTAGATTATTTGGGTTTGGGGTATTGAGCATGTGAAATTATTTAAACATTTTATCAGATATGTTATTTGCAAATATCTTCTCCCATTCTTCACTCTAGGGAATTTAGGAAGAAAACAGGTGAGCATATGGGAAATGGAAAAAGAAGAAAAAGGTGGGAGGGAAACAGGTCATAAGTGACTCAACAATAGAAAAACTGAGGGCTGATCAAAGAAAGTGACTGTTGATCGGGCTATATGGTTTAAAGGTATTAAAGATGGAACTTGTTAAGATGAGTGCTGGGCATTGTATGTAATTGACAAATCAGAAAATTATACTCCAGGATATTTCACTGTGTAATAACTAACAAAATTTCATATAAAATCTAAAAAAAATGTTCTCATATAGCAATTCAACAACCTGGCAGGACAAAAAACTGAATGCACAGAAATCAATTGCATTTCTATACACTAACAATGTAAGTGAAGAAAGAGAAATTAAGGAAACTATTCCATTTACAATAGCACCAAAACCCATAAATACCTAGGAATGAACATAATCAAAGAAGGAAAGGATTTATATTCTAGAAACAACAGAACATTTATGAAACAAATTGAGAAAGAGACAAAAAGATGGATAAACATTCTACGCTTATGGATTGGAAGGACAAACTGTGAAATTGTCTATGCTGCCCAGATCAATGTACACATTCAATGCAATTTCTATCAAAATACCATCAACATTTTTTTTTTTCGCAGAGATGGAACAAATAATCTTAACATTTGTATGGAACTAGAAAAGACCCCAAATCAAAAGGGGGGTTGTTATGTGAATAGAAAATCAAAACTGGGGGCGTCACAATGCCTGACTTCAAGCTATATTATTACCAAGCTGTGCTCATCAAGACAGCATTGTATTGGCACAAAAACACAGAGATCAACGGAGCAGAATAGAGCCTCCAGAAATGAATCCAAAACTCTATGGTCAACTAATCTTTGATAAAGTAAAAAAGAACATCCAATAGAAAAAAGACAGCCTTTTCAATAAATGGTGCTGAGAAAACTGAGCAGCCACACGCAAAAGAATTAAACTTGACCATTCTCTTACACCATACACAAAGATAAACTCGAAATGGATAAAAGATCTCAGTGTGAGGCAGGAATATATCAAAATCGTAGAGGAGAACATAGGCAGTAACCACTTCAAAACTGATCACAGCAACTTCTCTCTAGACATGTATCCAAAGGAAGGTGAAACAAAAAGCAAAAGTGAACTTTTCAGACTACATCAAACTAAGAAGCTTTTGCACAGCAAATGAAACAGTCAACAAAACTAAGCGGTAATCCACAGAATGGGAGAAAATATTTGCAAATGACATCACAGATAAAAGGCTGGTATACAAGATCTATTAAAAAAAAACTAACCAAACAAACAAACAACTTCTTAAAATCAACAACCAAAATAATAATAATAATAATAATAATAATAATAATAATAATAATAATCCAGTCAAGAAATGGCCAGAAAACAAGAATAGACACTTCTCCAAAGACTTACAAATGGCTAACAGACACATGAAAAATGTTCAACATTGTTAGCCATTGGGGAGATCCAAATCAAAACCACATAGAGATACCACCTTACACCAGTGTAGAATGGCCAAAATACATAAGACAGTAAAGAACAAGTGTTGGAGAGGATGTGGTGAAAGGGGAACACTCGTACACCATTGGTGGGAATGCAAGTTAGTGCAGCCACTTTGAAAACATTGTGGAGATTCCTTAAGAAATTAAAAATAGAGCTACTCCATGACCCCACAATTGCACTACTGAGTATTTACCTCAAAAATACAGATGTAGTGAAAAGAAAGGCCATCTGTACCCTAATGTTCAAAGCAGCAATGGCCACAGTCACCAAACTGTGGAAAGAGACAAGATGCCCTTCAACAGACGGATGGATAAGGAAGATATGGTCCATATAGCTGACACCTCGTGTAACTCTGCTGTCTCTCAGAGAATATATCTCTCTCCGTCACCTGAGGCTATTGGAGCTGCCATGGTCCCTGTGTCACAATCTCATATCCAGCACCTCAGGCCCCCAACCCAAAGGGTCCCTAACAGGGTCATGCCTTTCTGGCTCCTGGCTCCTGGCCAGAACGCAGGCAGAGAAGTGTTCTTCAATCTACTGCTACCTGCAATAAAGGATAATGAAGTTCTCATTTCCTGCCTTCAGACCAAAATTTAAGCTTCCTCCTTTCCCTGATGGAGATCCACCTTCATTCAAAGAGCACTGCAGAAGATGCATCTTTTAAAAATGTGCCCATTGCTCTTTGGGCATCCCATGCACATGAGGCTGGATTTCCTACAGTGCAAAGCCTACATTCAGGTATCCAGGGTAAGGAAAAGCCACCTCCCACCGGCCACCCAACTCCCTGTCCTGGTGCAGAGGGACGGCTCATATAGACTCTGCTACAACAGGATGTTATTGCTTTTCCCCTGAAGCCTGTTACACCCAGAACTTGTGAGTCAAGAAAGAGCATAATTTGTTTCAGGTGGCTACTAAAGCCATTGACTTAGTAGGATATGTAGGAGCCATAGCAAAATTTGTCATCTCTAGGGCCCCTGTGTCTTGAAATCAGCAACCATTCATGCCTCAGTTCCTGGTGATGGAGCTGCATTATAGGAACAGGTATCTGCTTAGCTTTCTTGGTAATACCGTTGAAACCTGACTGACACTTTGTCTTTACAAGTGTGTTTGGGAGAGATCATAAACTAGGGCTAAATATCTCCCTAAATGCTTGAAGCCAACTTACATTCTGTAGCTTCTCCCAAGGCTGCACTCTTGTTCAGCTGGTCCAATACTTGTTCCTCTGTTATCAAACAAATATTATAGGCTTTTCTGAAGAGACCAGCTAGACAAGGCCACACACCTTCTGTCTTAATGTCCAGGGGTCTAAATGCCAGGTTGAACTAGGACTATCTCACAGGTCTTCAAAGCTCCCACAAAATGTGTTGTCCGTTATCGGCATTCCTATCCCCAAAGCAAAGACTCATCTAAGTGAACTCCTAGAGAAACATGGGTACAGTTGTCATTGGACTTCACCTTTCCCTGCCTTTGCAAGATCTCTATAACACAGGGTCCTATCCTTGCCAGATGCAATTTCTGGGAGTTATTCCTTGCACTCAGAGCCATACACATACTTTATAGACCTACTATTAGCTCTGGCCACTCCCTGGGTCTCAGCTAACTCAGTGTTAATAACATGTTCACCTGTCACTGCGTGGAAATGATGGCATGTCAGCAGGTATGCTAGGACAAGTCGTGCCTCTGGGATATGTGCTATAAGTTCCTTCCCATGCCAGTTAGGCTTCGGGACATCAGGAGCTGTTGCATGCTTACACCCCTAGAGCAGCTGCCTGGATACATTAAGTGCCCCACTCCCCCCTGTTCTTCTCTGACAACTTCATCTTTCCCAAGGCAGCCACAACCCTACAAGCAGTCCACTGAACCCAACCCTCCATCATTTTGTATTGTGTTAACACTTTACTTCCAGCTACCCACATACCCCCTGATGAGGGAGACCCTATTCCAACTCACACAACTGCCTTTGGCTATGGGAATGACTCTTAGGACACACTGAAGTCAACCCTGGCTTCTACTCTGGGCTGCTACTATATGTGGAGAAATATATCAATAGTCATGTCAGTTTGTCCACTCAAACACTCAGAATACACTCTGCCTACTGCAAAATCAGTCTAAGCCACCAGGATCCCAGCTCTTCCAAAAGTTTGTGAATCTGGAAAGGGGGGGGGGTGTAGCTGCCATGATTTACACCATTCTAGACAAACATGGGGTCTGCCAGGCTGTTGGCACCACCAGAAGTCCCATGGCTCCCAACCACTGTGGTTACTGAGGACGTATTGTCTATGTCCAGTTACTGATGCCCTGTTATAGGCTACTGATCCTGCTACCAAAATGACTAATGGTCCCTCCCTAGCACAAGCTGTAAGGACACAGACACTGTCTCTCCAGGGACCACTAGAGCTGTAAAGGCTGACAAATTCACAGCCAAGAACAGAGTTCCTTCTCCTTTCCCCCAAGTTGGAAATCTGATTTTATCCCTGACTTACATTATTGGTTACCATGTAAATCCCCCACAATGTGAAAAAGACACACGGTACCATAGATGGACAGACAATTCTCAGATGGAGTGTGCATTGGGTTGAGTCAACATCCTGCCCCCTTCCTTCTGATTTTCAGGTTTGCACTGACTCCTTCAGATGGCATAAGGAAAAAAACAAGAGACAACACGTTCTTCCCAGGAATCCATAAAACCTCTGAATGATTTATTTCTCAGAGAATTCCAGTAAACTCTACCTAGTTTCTGTAGGAGTTCTATGGACCCCAGGGAGTCCCCAAAGTCCTTATTGCCCTCTGGAGCTCTCCCAATGCATTTGATAGATTTTCTCCCATTTTGGTTACTGTCTGCAAGTTTGGTGGATGGACAGATGCTGTCTGAAAAGACAGGACATTGCCACACATGGCTAAAGATGCAGTGCCTGAGATGTGTCCCAGCTTTGCCCTTGTGTTAGGGATTCAGCTTGACCAAGAAACTCACGTTAGCACAGAGACAAACCACCTGTTTGCAAAGCCTCAGGGCTACTCCTTAGAATTTCATATCCCAGGTCATCCTCAGTCATCACAGATAAGTATGAGGAGGATGAAAAGAATGATGGGAACAGATTGCAATATGAAAATCTAGACACAAGAAATGACTTTCGGAAAAAGCTGTCAGAAATCTGACCTTAAATGCCCAGAATCCATTGCCCTTGATCTTTACTGATATTGGAATACTCCAAATTAGGCACATGGACTGATGCCCTTTGAAATAGTATTTTATAAAGGAATCCTTAGCCCTACATACCTGGATTGAGAGAACTTGGTGATGACTTAAGTGGACAAGATGATGCCATGCCTAGCTATGCCCAAGAACCGTATGGCAAACTTGGAGCATGTCTTCCATAGATAATGAGGACATAGCCTCTGCCTCTGACAAGCCTCAACACCCCTTTCTACCAGGACTTACTCAGAAAGTGCATCATGTCTTTAGGGAGCACACAATGCCACCTTGCTAAGAAGGGCTTTACCAAGTACTGCTGACCACCTACACACCTAACAGAATGAAAAGGAGACGCTCCTGGATTCACTCACAGTGAACAAAATAGACCCAGGTCACCATTGGAAAGACACTGAATGCTCATCCCCATGGACAACCACAGGTAAAGATCCCGAGATCCAATTTTGAGGCTTCAACAGCACATGACATAACCATGTAGGTCATTGATTGAGAAAATGGATGCCCACGACCTTTTTTCTTGTTGCAGACTTTCTCTTATACAGAAAACAAACTTTTTTGAGATGAAACCTGCCCTTTCCTCCCTATTGAAAGACTGTACTGCACCTCTTGCTCTTCTTAGACTGCCTACTGCTGGTCATGCTTCAGACTGTTTTTGCCCTATTACCTGTGCTGCTGACTCAGCAGGTCAGGCCCAGAGAGTACTCCAGTTTTCAAGGCCTGTGTGCTTTAGATTGTAAGGACCTATTTTACTGTCACTGCTCCCCTCCCCCAGGGGACTTAAAAACAAGTCCCAGAAACTGGCTCCAGGTGTGAAGGCCAAGAAAAACAAGGCTGTACCCACCTTGAGTCTAGCCCTGACATAAGTACAGCCATCTTAGCAAAGCAAAAGCTGGCACCTTGCACTGTAAGAGTGGGTTAGCATAAGAATGGCCATCCTGAAGGCCAGGAAGCCATTTTACTGAGCGTCCCTAACCAGCCCATAGGGCGCATGTAACTTGAGATGAGAAAGTAGCTAAAACCTAAGAAACAACTTAATCATATACCACCAGGGCGGTTAGGAAATGGCACCACAGGGACCAGATGTTAAAGAAAGCAAATAGTTAACTTGCAGAGATCACAATCCTGCAAGACAGGAGTCTTCCTTAGTTTGCAAATGTCCTGGTGATTTACAACAAAAAAGGCTATCTCTTCAATGGCCCAATTTCCAGAGACAAAGGGCTTAGTTCCTCAAGGCCTAAGGTCCTGCTCCCCACCATAAAACTGAGGGAGGCTGAGGCAGAAGGAAATGTAAATAAAGTTAAATTTCTTCTAAACCTAAATCTCACTTAACCGCCAGGATGGCGCCAGGGTGATGCCGGGGTGGCAAAAGGTTAAACAAAGTTAGACTGTCAAAATGGGGTGCAAGATATGTATGTAGCTATGAAGAAGTGCCTTGAAAATGCTATATAAACCCTTGGCTTTGACTGTTCTGGGTCCTTGTTGAAACCTGCGGTGTTGGGAGGATACTTGGACCCCAACTAGCTGGAAATAAACCTCACTGTGTGACTTGCATTATCGAGAGTGTTCTCTGTCTAATTGAGGGGTTGTCGACTCCATACCCTAACAATATAATCGACCCGATGGTCATTTGTGAATACAATTCTGAATTATTTTTCATGCCTGTCAATTCAAGCAGGTGATTCCATCACAGGGATGGATAAATGGAAGGCTGTAATGTCCACAACCAGAACAACAATGTCACTCTGCCTTTCCTTCCACTGAGTTGCTTCAGCCCAGAAAACTTACATGGAAGCTCCAGGACTGGCACTGGGAGGGAAGATCTCCCTTTGCACGAACACAGGCATGGTGCTGTGTTCTCTCTCCCTCTCACAGACATAGCAAGCAACATGGAAAACAGACATTTTGGCTGATGTCCACACCACTCCAGAGTGTCACTAGATGTTCCAGCATAACCGCCATAGCACAGAGATTCTCAGACCATAAAATGTGTCTTACGCCACTGGGGCCATCTGTGCATGAGCTTGCATAGCTCTGAACTTCCCTGATAAGTCTGCTTAATATTTTGAGTTATATAAAACTAGACCAAAACTCTGCACTAAGTCAGTCAGGTGAGGAAAAAGGTCTTAAAGCTGTCAAAGGATTGCAGGCCTCCCAGGTATCACAAAGTGGCAGGTGCACATGGGAATTCAGGTGTGCAGACAGCAGCATGACCAGTGACAGAGAGCCTCAGTTGCCCAGACCAGGAAACAACAGACCCCTCCCTAGATCTGGAGGGGAAAACATCATGGTGATGTTGAGGTTGTCAAGATTGCCCACAGGCAGCTGGCTACAGGTGTCCAGGGTGAAAACAGATCTGGGCTTTGGCTCCTCTGACATAGAAGCTGAAAGGAACATACTAGCTAGATCAGTTACTGCAGCGTGCTCCCCTGCAGCTTCTTGGTGGTCCTCAGCTGCCTGCACAGTATTGGGAATGTGCACCATTAGAGGGGACCTGGGCATTTAAATTTCGGTAGTGAACTGTAAAGTGCCATCTGCTAGTAGGGGCTATAAGGTCTGGCAAATCAAACTGAATGGAGACAAAGTTTGTTTAATGACCACTCCCTTCAAGCAACCTTGAATTATGGGCTCAAATGTTCTGTCCCCTATTACAAACAATATTGAGGGGCATATAGAGTCTTGATCTGTCAGAGGTGGGATTGGCAATCCTACAGCCTACTGATGGGCCCTCCCATCAGAAAAGGCCACTGGGTTTGTTCCCAGTAGCCTTGAGGATGTCAGTTCATATATACCTTTACCTCGAAAGGGCAGGGCCAAAGGCGCCACTGTTGCTCAGTTTCAGTAAAGTATTTTTTTTCCCAATAGTGACATCCCAGGGAAGTTGAACCCCTTCAACTATCCTGTTTGTTTTACTGGTAAGCTAAAATGCACCCCTTGCCTATGTTTGGAGGGGTTCCTGGAAAGCTTTGTAACTTGGCTCCAGGGTCAATGAGAGCAGCAAAGCTTGTGTATGAGTGGAGGTAACTGGAGGTAACTAGAGATGTAAATAGGTGTTTTACCCAGAAGAGTGACAGGATCTGAACTGCCAGGTCCTGAGGCAACAGCCTGGGTGGCAGCCTATCCCTCCCTCCACTGCTGGTCAGGGTTGGAGTTCCATTAACTCCCACCCCCAGCTGAGCTAGGGCTGTTTTTTTCAGAAAGGTAATGCACCTACCTGAAAGCTAGGGCCAGCAGTTTCTGGAGGAACCCCAGGTACCTGAGGAAAGTTCAGCATTGTGTTCCAGCAGTCCTGAGATGAATTCATTAGGGAACCCTGATCTCAGAGCTGCCCATACAGAGAGGTGTGGGGGTCATCCATCTCCAAAAGAAGGGATATGGAATGAAGTTCCACCCCTTGACTGGGGCTGATAAGATGTCCTTAAACCCCTTATGCCATTGGGACTCTTCCTGGGTTCCTGTCTGTAGAGGCGGTGGGCACACTGGGCTTAGTGGCAAAAAATGACTTGGGCTTCAGGAAAATTATTTTTGTCATATCTGGTTATGGCATCCATGATGTCTAATGCTTGCTGTCCTAAGTCTGGTATTACCATTAATTATAAAGGCACAGGCTTATACTTAGAGCTGTGAGTTATGAAGAACTTCTCAGATTCTGGCAACAACAGCACCTTCTCAGGGTTGGCAATGGTCTAGGGTTCATGGGAGCATGACACTAGGCAAAAGGACACGCTCATTGTACTTTCCCATTTCTACCTAGAAAGGAGGCATGCCACATCTGGGCTTATCCCCTGCCAGTGGGCCTGAACTCTCATGTCACAAAAATCCAAGTCCATCAATCAGAACCTCATTCTTCTTATCTCAGTGGGCTCTGCAAGCTCAGGGAGGCTCTTTCTGCGATCACTTCCCCTTTTTATGGGGTCTGCATCTCCTTGCCTGGTCGCTTGATGTGCTTGTCATGGACATTGGGAGCAGCGACAATGTGTGGAGGGTCTTCAAGGATCTCCTTAATAAAAGAGACCTCTTATACTACATTGTTTTCAATGAAGGTTGAATTTTGGGAGTTTTATCCACCCCAGGCAGTGGACACAAGCAACAGCATACATTCATTTCCACAGACTCATGAGAGCGAATCAATGTCCTTTCTACCTCCTGGAGGACAAATTATTCCAGGAATTCTCGCATTTCCATGACATACTTACCTATTTCTGGGTCTCACCCATGGTGGTCCTTGGACATATTAACATAGTGGATGGTGACAGGAAACATCTGGGATGGATGTTGCCTCTTCCTCAACTAATTTGTGGTGACCTTCTGCACTCCAGTGTCCCACTCAACTTCTGAGAGGTTGGGTATTATTGGCTATAGCACCAGGGATTGGACCCACAGGGTATGCTTGCCTTGGCCATATTCTGCACTGATAGAGTTGCTACTGTCATGGGCTAGGCCTGTCTCTCTAAGCTACACACCTGATTCCCAGCTGCCACATAGTGTGCCCAGCAGCTGGTATCCCCTTTGGCACTAACTTAGGATCACTTTCCTTGATTCCCAGAACCAAATAGGCCTCACTACAGGTCCTTTCCTGGGAAAAGATGAGGAGCCCTACTGTCCATGTTAGATTCCCTGTTGTCAACCCAGGACTGTCCCAAATGATTATAGCCCATCTCAACCAGATCCAACAACTAACTTGGACTGTTTAGAGATGAATAGGAAATACACACATCTAGGGCCCCCCAGACTGGTTCCTACTGGTTGGTCTCTTCCAATAGTCTGACCTGTTAGAGCACTGACTGTTTATGGTGAGTTTGCATGGCAACACCTGGCATCAACCCAAGCAAAGCTACAGAACACCAGCAAGCATCAGCTTCTTCCAGAGAGTATTAGATATTGTGGTGAACAGGTGAGTCATTGTCAGCTCTAAAGCATTAATGGGGGTACAAGCTGTGTCGCCAAACCCACCTTTGTGGACAATTTTGTTGGGGAGCTACAGCCGCTTTGTTGAATTTAGAACATGCAGACTGTGTCTTACTGAAGCAATAGGCATCCATTGCCCACACTGTGTTAACAGGTGGCTTCCTTGGCATCTGAGTTCCCACTCTGGGAAAATGAAACACACCTGTTGATTTTGACTTAAGTTGGGGTTTCAGTACACCCTGCAATGGAAGTAGAGTCCCAGCATTTATGATGAACAAATCCCAGAAGAAAGGGGACACGATGAACCAGGGAAGGTCCCCAGGCAGGAGGATGTAGAAAATAGGGTAGCAAGCACCGAATTACACAGGAGGTGGATGTGGCTGAAGTCCCTAATGTTTCACAGTCTCGCCTCTGTGTGGTTATTTTTAAAGGTTCCCTGGAAAATCAGAGTGGGAATTCCAGGCAGGACTTTATGTAAGGGTGATGGGGGGTGGGGGGAGTGTACATGGGACTCTGTGCCTAATGCCCAGGCAGCAGCTCAGAACAAGTTGATTTTCTTACCACACATGCTTAGTGACTGTCACTGCTCAGCTCCCTGGAATGCAGACTAAGAGGGAAGGGAGGGATTATCTTCCTAGTGTTCTCTCTGGATGCCAGAGTCATCCATGAGAACTTCTACCTATTTTTCTGATTGATTTATTGGGATGCAATGTTCAGGATCATGGTTTCAGTCTTCCATATTCAGGAACATGCTCTCCAGGGTGCTATAGCTTGTACTGGGTAGAATAACACTCCAGGCACCCTCCCCTACTTCCCAAAGGCACCCCAGCGTGGGACAGGCAGTATGGGTGGGGAATAGCCCTCCATTGCCCTGAACTCTCCTTGGGACTGCAGAAGGAGAGATTACCTAGACAATGAGAAAATCCTCAGTGCTCAAGAGCATTGTTTTGGAGAAATGTCATGAATTTTCTCCTGCAGAAGCCTGTGACAACTTCCCTTAATTCTTCACCACAGGACCTCAGCTCAAGTCCCAGCTGCTGACTCAGGTACCTGGACACTGTCTTGGGATCAGTGTGGGCTCCTACAGTCTTACAAAAATATAAAGAAGCCAGAACATGTGCCTTTCACAGTTTATTTCAGAGTGCTGGTCACAGACTTAGTGTGAAAGTCGGGTGACATGTGTTGGTAACCCTCTTTCTCTTGCAGATCCCTGGAAATGTGGATGTCTGCTTTGCCACTTCCTTACTGTAGAGTTTCACTCATGCTCCTGTGGGTTTATATTGTTGTTTGGGGGGTCTGGAGTCTAATTCCAGGATTGGCTTCATCAGCTTTCTCTTCCTTAACTATAACTGTCTTGATTGTTCTTACATTTATGGCAACGCCAAACAGGAATACAGCTATTAAGGCATAAATCCGACCAAAGACCACTCTCAGATACACCAGAGATTCATCATTTTGCCTGACTGACCGCATTCTATGTGGAGGGCGTCCACTGTCTGTGCTCCCACCAGCACCTCTATCAATGCAGCGTGGAGGATCCCAGCCTATGTGACAATGACAGTTCCTGTTATTGTTGCAAATCCCCCTGTGACTGCATTTCTCAGGTAAACAGTCATAATTCAGCTGAGCTGCACTGCCATTGCAGTAGGTATTGCTACAGATCTTTCCAGGACCACAGGGTGTACCTGGTCTCACATGACCAACATCATTTGTTCCTGTGGAGCGATGTGAGTCCAGCCCAAAACACCAGAATCCTGAGATTAGAGACTGATGGAATCCCACATGTTCTTGCAAGCGGGGGAGGTGTGTGACATTACCACACTGCAGCCTTCCACAATAAATGTCTTTGATGGCACAGAAGTCAGCTTTCATTTTCCCTTCGGTTCTTCTGCAGTGTCCATATCTACTGCCTCTTCTATTTATGGTATAGCAGACATCAGCACCTTTCACAGCATTTTTACCAAAGATTTCTTGGCAGTGCACAGTGCGGTCAGTGCAATTTCCATGATAACAGTAACCCTCTTCTGTGCATGGGGTTCCATCTTGCATATAGAAATCACCAGGGCATGACAAGGAATCCCCATGGCAGTACTCTGGAAGATCACATATATTTTGGATTGGTCTGCAGAGTGTCCCAGGAGGGGAATAGGTGCAGTTTGTACAGCATCGGCCTGTATTACATTTGCTGTCTATGGTGAAGGTACAATCATTCGTACAGCAGGGGTTGTTGTAACACTGTTTGAAGGATCCACAGTCACACTCCTCGCCTTGATCCAGTATGTAGTTCCCACAACGATCGTGGGTCAGGCTTTTATTTATATATACCATTTTGGTGCTGAATAGGCATTCACCATTCCTATGACCCACTATTTCCTGTACATGTTTATAGGAACAGTTACTGAAGGAATCTGTCAGAGATGGTGGTCTCTTCATAATACACACAGACCTTCTCTGGCAAGTACAAGTATTCTCATCATAATATATACCGAAATTTCTTGCAACCTTTTGTGCTCCTGCAATCGACAATATTAAAAGGTGTCTGCCTAGGTAACCAAGCATGACAAGGTTTCGATTATTGCATATACCATATAAGTCAGGATCATAATTAATATCCCTTGGCCCATCTTTAATCACAATTATGGATGAATGTGGTATAACAAGTCCATACACAGCAGACTTATAGTGTTTAACATATGGACTAAAATGCACATGATACTTATTCATGGGAACTGGATCTCTCTGGTTATAAATCATAATGAATCCAATATAGTAATTTATATCAATACCTTGAAAGAATGTGTCAATCAAACTACACATCTTTATCAGGAATTGGACACATTTTGACACGTTGTTGAACACGGTATACATTGAGTTGGAACTTAGGGTAAGTGCTCTCATATTTCCGTGATGGGATGAATACATCTTACTAGAGATCCTGGGGACAACACTGGCATTTGCTTGAGAGAAAAGGGGGTCCATAATCTCCTTATGCCCCAGTTTAGAGGTAGGTCCTGTCACATTTGTATCTTCCACTATCTGAGAAACAATGTGCTCAAACCTTTGGGAATTCCTGAGGGGTTTGATTTCATAAGCAAGGTCATCTAACTTGATGATACCTTCAAGACCCCCATAGCATGTGTCCACGGTGACCATGGAAAGAGGAATCTCCTCCAGGTAGCCGAGGTAGTAACAGTCTGGAGGGATGAAGGGGTAGTCCATCTGCAAGGCTCCTTGGTCGTCCTGAGTCATCATCAGCAGATGTCTGGACCAAAACAGTTTCTTGCGCCGCATGTGGATAATGTGTCTCCTGTCCCCAAAACGCAGGCTGTAGGACAGCCAGCCTGGCATCTGAACACCTTTGCCATGGTGCGTTTCCTTCCTGGGAATGACCACCTCAGAGGAGATGTAGCGCCATGATGGATGGCCTTGAGAACATTGCACAGGAGCCAGCCCTGCCCAGAGAGCAAGGAGCAAGAGGAATGCCCTCATGGTGACCTGACCAGCCAGGCTCAGGCCCCTGCTCAGGAATATCTCTCAGTGAGAATGGATCAAGGGAAGATCTTCAGTGAGGGCCTGGCCTGGAGCATCTGACAGACCAGAGGGCTTCTTCAGGCTACCAGCACCCCACACCTGGGGGCCACCTGTAGAGATGAGGTCACAGTCACAGGGTGTGGCAGTGGGTGGGCCTGCACATCAGCTCAGCTAGGGTGGATGTGTGAGAGGTGGGTGGACTATGTGCTTGTGTACTTACTTGGATATGGGAAGGGAATTGGATCCAGTACCATCCCCATATTCAACACATTCAATCTTTCCTCTAGATATTTGAATATGTAATATACTTTTTAAAATTTAATTTCTTTTCTGTGTAACAGAATTCATTGTTTATTCACCACACCCAGTGTTCTGAACAATAGGTGCCCTCCATAATACCCACCACCAGGCTCCCCCAACCTCCCACCCCAGACCCCTTCAGAACCCTCAGATTGTTCTTCAGGGTCCATGGTTTATCTCCCCCATCAACTTCCCTCAACTCCCTTCTCCTCTCCATCTCCCCATGTCCTCCATGTTGGATAGGTCATATAAGTTTTAATGCAATAAACTCCTTTACCAGTTCCATCTCTT
Organism: Lutra lutra; assembly: GCF_902655055.1. Taxonomy (NCBI): domain Eukaryota; kingdom Metazoa; phylum Chordata; class Mammalia; order Carnivora; family Mustelidae; genus Lutra; species Lutra lutra. Next base: position 165,740,538 of record NC_062282.1, read on the forward strand.
GTGGTACTTCTGGGTCAGTTTCTGTGGATTACCCTCCATCATTCACTATAGATATCACTGTTCCTTCTTCCATGGCATGTGGAGGTAGTCATTGCAAATTTTACCTTAGAGTTATTGAAAGTAATGTTTTGTAATGTTATATGTATTAGTATGTGTCTTATTATGGTTTGGCAATAATTTGAGTCTTTTGATCCTTTTGGTTTTTGCTTTGAAGCTTTTTTGAGCTTACTGAGTAAAATATTCCCCGGGTTGTATGTTACTTTTTTTTTTTTCTCAAACCTGCTGGTGAGAACAGAAGGTTCTGCTGATCACATGTGAGACCCAGGAGTTGTTCCCACTAATCCTCTCTTTTGGTTCTTCCCTGAGTTTTGGCCACATATGTGTTTAAATTCTCAGCTGGAGACAGAAGGATGCTGAGCTTATTTTTGTAGTTAGCATCATGCAGCCTGGGTGTGAACAAAAAATGTTGCCAACCACTGCACTCACTTCTGATTCTCTACTGTAAATCCCCTTTAAAATCTCTTGGGTCAGGCAGAAAAGTCACTGTTGTATTTTAACAGGAGCATGACTTCTGGACAGGTGGCCGACCTCCTGAATAAAGCTCACATTCCTTTCCAATCAAAACTCATCAGTCAAAACTCATCTCTTGAATATTGCCCTTTCCAGCAATGGACAGCCAAATTCAGGTTCAGGTAACAATAAATCAGAGAGTGGAACAGAACATCAAAAACTAATAAAGTACTGTATGGTGACTAACATAACATAATAAAACAAACAAACAAACAAAATAAATAAATAAGAATAAATCAGAAAGTGGAATGGCAGTTTCTAGGGGTTGGGAGGAGAGACAATGTTGTATTTCAAGACATAGGATTTTCTGTTATGCAAAATGATTACGTCTGGAAGTTTCCTCCAAAACCCTGTCCCTGTAATTAACAATACTGTGATATACAGTTGAACTTTGGTTAAGAGGGTTGATCTCATATTTAGTGAGATCTTCGCTCAATACAAAAGTGAAAGACAAGACTTCTGCTTCTCTCATGAGAGCATACTGAGCTCCATGGATATGGTCTCTACTGAAAATGTGAAAATCTTTATTGCAAACTACTTGCATATTTTGGATACTAGCCCATTATCAGATATGACATTTGCAAATATCATCTCCTATTCCAGAGTTTGCCTTTTAGTTTTGTTAATTATTTCTTTTGCTCTGTAGAAGTTGTTTCCTTTTTGTTTGTTAGCTTCTTTTGTTCTGTTCTGTTTTGTTTTATTTTAATAATAATTAAGTCCAGAGAGTTTACTTTTGATTCTGTTTCCCTCGACTCTTGAGATGTATCTAGGTAGAATTAATATAGGTGTTGTCAAAGAGGTCACTTCCTGTCTTCTCCTCTAGGATTTTAATGGTTTCAGGTCTCACATTTAAGTCTTTCATCCAGCATGGGCACCTGGATGGCTCAGTGGGTTAAGCCTCTGCCTTTGGCTCAGGTCATGATCTCAAGTCCTGGGATTGAGCCCCACATCAGGCTCTCTGCTCAGCAGGGAGCCTGCTTCACCCCCTCTCTCTGCCCGCCTTTCTGCCTACTTGTGATCTCTGTCTGTCAAGTAAATAAATAAATAAAATCTTTAAAGAATAAGTCTTTCATCCATCGTGAATTTATTTTTGTGTAGGTTGTACAAAAGTGGTCCAGTTTCTTTCTTACACATGTGGCTGTCCACTTTTATCAACCCCATGTGTTGAAGAGACTGTCTCCCCCCCGCCCATTGGATATTCTTTCCTTCTTTGTTGAAGATTATTTGACCGTATAGTTTTGGGTCAAATTCTGAGTACTCTATTCTGTCCCATTGATTTATGTGTCTCTTGCTCTCCCAATATCACACTGTCTTGATAACTGTTGTATGGTAATATACCTTGAAATCTAGAATGGGGTGATACCTCCAGCTGTGTTTTACTTTTTCAAGATGACTTTGGCTATTTGCAATCTTTTTGGCAGGATGGTATGTTCACCTCTGAAAAATGCCAATTATATCGATAAGATTAGCACTGAATGAGTAGACTACTTGTGTTGTGTACACATTGTTTATTGATTTTTATTTTTTCCTAAGATGCTTAAATTATCTTTCAGAATAAGAGAAAGAAGTGGAGGAGAAGGGAGTTGAGGGAAATTGGAAGGGGAGGTGAACCATGAGAGACTATGGACTCTGAAAAACAATCTGAGGGTTTTGAAGGGGCGGGGGGTGGGAGGTTGGGGGAACCAGGTGGTGGGTATCGGAGAGGGCACGGATTGCATGGAGCACTGGGTGTGGTGCAAAAACAATGAATACTGTTACACTGAAAAGAAATAAAAAAAAAAAAAAAGAAAGAAGAGTGCATGACCATAGGGGAGCAGTAGGCAGAGAGCAAGGGAATAGAAGATTCCCCCCTGAATATGACGCCAGACACAGGGCTCTATCCCTAGATCCTGATATAATTATCTAAACCACAGGTAGATGCTTAACTGACTGATACACCCAGCTGCCATGGGTAATACAGATATGTTAGAAACAGATTTCTTCCAGTCTCTGAACATGGAATGTTTCTCCATTTCTTCGGGTCAGCTTCAATTTTTTTTTTTAATTTTATTTTATTTTTTCAGTGTTCCAAGGTTCATTTTCTTATGCACCACACCTAGTGTTCCATGCAATATATGCTCTCCTTAATACCCACCAGCAGGGTCACCTCGGCTTCAGTATCTTTCATTAGTGTGTTACAGATTTCAGAGAACAGATCTTTTACAGCTTTGGTTAGGTATACTCCTATGGATCTTACTATATTTATTCAGTTTTAAATGGGATTGATTCCTTGATTTCACTTTGTGCTGCTTCATTATGGGTGTATAAAAATGCAACTGTAGGGGCGCCTGTGTGACTCAGTCAGTTAACTGGCAGCTTTTGGCTCAGGTCATGATCCCATGGTCCTAGGATTGAGTCCTGCATCAGCTACATATTCTTTTTTTTTTTTTTTAAAGATTTTATTTATTTATTTGACAGAGAGAGATCACAAGTAGACGGAGAGGCAGGCAGAGAGAGAGAGGGAAGCAGGCTTCTTGCTGAGCAGAGAGCCCAATGTGGGACTCGATCCCAGGACCCTGAGATCATGACCTGAGCCGAAGGCAGCGGCCCAACCCACTGAGCCACCCAGGCGCCCTCAGCTACATATTCTGCAAGGACCTTGTTTCTCCCTCTCCCTGCCTCTACCCCTTTTTTGGTGCTCTCTCTCTCTTTCTGACAAATACATAAAAATACTTTAAAAAATAATAGAAATGCCACTTAATTTACTATGCTGAGTTTGTATCCTGCAACTTTACTGAATTCATTTATCAGTTCTAGCAGACACATTTGGAGGAGTCTTTGGGGATTTCTATATATACTCTAAAACTGAACTCCAAAAACTAAAGAATCCAATTAAAACAAAATGGAAAGAAGACACGAGTAGACATTTGTACAAGGGAAACTTACAGATGTTCAACAGATACATGAAAAAATGCTCGTCACTTGGCATCAGGGAAATACAATCAAAACCATGATGAGATATCCAGTCACACCTCTCAGAATGGCTAAAATCAAGAACACAAGAAACGTCAGGTGTTGGGGAGGATACAGAGAAGAGAGAACCCTCATGGACTGTTAGTGGGAGAGCAAAATGTTGCAGGAACTCTGGAACACAGTATGGAGGTTCGTCAGACAGTTGAAAATATAACTATCCTTTGATCAAGCATTCACACTATGAATACTTACCCAAAGACTGCAGAAATTCAAAGGGAAACTTGCAGCTGGATGGTTATGGCAGCATTATCCCTAATAGCCAAGCCATGGTAACAGCTATGCTTATGTCCATGCACAAATGAATGGATAACGAACATGTGGTTTATATACACAGTAGCATATTAACCATAAGGAATACGAAATTTTGTCATTTGCCACACATGGACGGAGATACAGACTCTTATGCTAAGTGGAATAACATTCAGAGAAAGAAAAGTAGCATCTTGCTTAAGGCATATGTATAATTTAAGAAAGAAAACACAATAGCAAAGTTGCAAAAAAAAAAGGGGGGGACCAAGAAACAGACTATAAGCTATAGATAAAAAACAGGGGTATCAGATGGGAAGTGGGTAGGGGAATGGGTCACATAAGTTTTGGGGGTTAGGGAGTGCACGTGTTGTGATGAGCAGCAGGGGTTGTATGGAAGTGTTGAATCACTTGTTGAAACTAATATCATATTGTACCCTAACGGGAATTTAAACTCAAACTTAAAAGAAATGTATTTATAGTCTCTGGAAATTGCCTTGTGGCATACAGCACATGAAAAGCATTTATTTCAGGAAATCTACTAACACAAGTAGCAGCTATAGTATTTGCACTAAGGTATGCTCCTTTCCTTCCCCATCCCAGCTCAGCACATGGAAAATCCACTCCATGCAGCTGGGACTACAGGTGTGTAACACGCAACACATCTTGCACCTCCACTCAAGACTCATGTAATCAAAACCTAGATTTCCATGTGCCCAGCTCCCATCAAAGGACTCTTTCCCATAAGAACAGGGCAAAAGTGACCCCCATTCTGGCCCATGATTTTTGCTGTAAGGTCAAGCCCCAAATAGGTGCCACTGAGACATGGGGCTCACACATTCCACCCAGACCTTCTCCTAGGACAGAAGCCCTGCCCTGTGCACACTATGCTGGGGATGGTGGGACCCTGATTATACCAACCCTGATTTCTATGGCAGGAGTCTCATACCACCAGTACTGACAAGGAACAGAAATTCAGCTGCCTCCTACCTCTAAAATGGGCACTCTGTTCCCAAACTGAATGAGGATGGAAGCTTATGTTTGTCCCCAAAGGCAGCTACAGACCCTACCAAGAATTTTGCACTGGGAAAGGTAGAAATGTCATAAACCAATAAGCAGTGTTCCTAATATGTTCCCAAACAACTGACTTCATTTCCAGGTGAACGAGGAAGGTCTAGCCCTCAGGTTGTGGGGAGAGGCAGTAGCAGGAGATGGATGGACTCATTGGAAGTGTCCTAAACTATTCCTACTCACCTGAATGAGAGAACCAGAGATGCAGACCCCGGAGGGGACAGCTGCTGACAGAACTCATGTTAGACCCTGGTCTCAGCATTTCTCCCTCAGACGGGCCTGGGGTTGTTTGGTTCATTCCTGTGGAAAAATCCATTTGTCGAGACACTGTGGACAGTAGGACAGCATGTAGCCTGAAGCAGAGGAGCTCATCATCTGGGTATGGGGAACCAAGAGACGAAGAAAGCCCAACCAAACCACTTTACCTCCTTTTCCTTTGTTAATTCCCCAGGCTACATGGCCTCTGTAATCTTTGAAAGTGCCAACCTTCACTCAGTGTCACGTCCGTAAGGTTCCCATGGGTTGATGTGTGCATCAATATTGTGACTTCTTATTGTAGAATACGGTTCCACTGTTGGATGCTTTATACTTGGATTATTCCTTTAAACTTAGAAAACCTTCTGAGTTGTTAGCTGCCAACACAAGACACTAAATATTCACTTGGCCTTTTGTTTGAACATGGGATTTCATACTTATGGAGAAACACTCAGCAGTGGGATTTCCAGGTAACTTGTTATGAGTGCCCATCTTTAATTTCATGAGAAACAGCCAGATGGTTTTCCAGGGCTGCTGTTTCATTGTTTATTCTGAATTTCAAGGTCTGAGGCCCTCAGTGGGTTGTATGCCTACCATGATTGGATGGTAAATGCTTCTAACATATATGAACCATTGTGTTGAGTATAAAGGACATCTCATTGAGGTGTGGACGGAAGGCAGAGGTGTCAGGCTACAGAGAGCAAGAAGCTATTCTGACGATCTTGTGCTTAGAATGCCTGTGATTTGGAGAGAGAGGGATGGCATTGTAAAATAAAAAAGGGTGAACGGACACATCCTTTTCATACACTGTGTAAGCAGGGCATGCTCCTGATATATATACAGTATGTGTACTTTCATTAACAATAGTGCATGGATAGGGTGCCTTGATGTGCTCTCTCTGCCCTGGGAGACACAGGTGACCACACATATGCCTTCCTTATTCATCAGGCCATGGTTGCATAGGGGCGCTGGTCACCTGGTGTTGGGGGCACACAGGGGAGTAGCTGGCTGGCAGCATGTTCATGCCCAATCTCACCATTCACCTGCACTGGATATGGCCTCTTTCTTGTCAGATCCTGGAAGCGTCCTCCACCCAGATTGTCCTCATCACTACTTTAATTACATGCAGACATGGGACAGTTCTAGAAGAGTACCATGATATACATGTACTTCCATTCTGGCCAATATTGCATGGACCGCTGGCTGAGGTGCATAAACAATGAATCTTGGAACACTAAAAAAATTAAATTATTAAGAAATAAGCTTCATGAATTTATGAAATTTAGGGATTTTGCATCTAAAACAAAACATGCTTATTACCTGTCTTGTCATTTTGTTATTGCTAGATCTTATGAAAATGCAATGAATCTTTGCTCATGCAGCAGAGCCCTACACTGTTCTTACAATCCTGTAGCAATAGGGTCACCCCCACCAGGGACTGCACAGGACAGGAAGAGGACAGTGTGAAAAATGAGCATTTGCTCCCGGATTTAGCCCAGCAGAGAGCATACTGCTGGGAAAAAAAAAAAAAAAAAGATAATAAATAAATAAATAGAAAGAAAGAAAGAAAGAAAGAAAAAATGTTCATCCATTGGCACAGATCCTAGAAAATAAAACTGACCCCATGGGCAGATCCACAGATGCAGTGTTGAACCCCGAACTACAGAGAATCTGAGACCTTTGAACCTAATTGTTTCCCAGGTGTTCTTTGAAACTACTATTCACTCTTTCATTCACTCCATGTGATGCCTGCTACAGGAGAGTGTACAGTTGGTGTCCCTTGTGTGCTCCACCAGGCATTTTGGGAAAAGATAGCTTATTTTGGAGTGTCACAGGTTCTCAGATTAAGAGGAGGCTTTCCCAGGCTGGATCCTACCCAGAGTCCTGTGCATATTTGTTTTAAATGATGAGATGGGGGAATTTTGGGTGATCATATTTAGAAAGATTTTGGACTGGAGTTTATGCATTTCTAGACTGAGGCTTTGGGGTCTAAAGGGATATGATAAATGTATGGGCATGTGGGATGGATGTGGAACTCTGGACGTCTGACATTTGACTATGGTGCCATGGTAATGTTTGGAAGTGGAGGGTGTTCCTTTATATGGTGATTGAGACTTTTGTATATTTCCTTGATGAAGAGATAATAATATTCAAATATTCAAATATTTGAAAGTAAAATACATTCAAATATCTTGAGGGTAGATACACCTGTGGTGATCATAGCACACCATATAATCCTGTCCAATCACCGTGTTGTCCTCCAGAAACATGTACCACTCTTTGTCAATGATACTTAAGGAAAATGGAATAAAATCTCTGGGGCATCTGGGTGGCCCCCGATGTAAAGTCAAGTAATCTTATGAGAGGCAACAGAGGGAGGTTAGGCCCCAGTAGAACTGACTCATGTGACCATTGATTCTCTATGGTCCTCTCACTGTGAAGGTGGAGGAAGGAGTCATGAGTCTGAAAATGCAAGAGGCACAGCTCTGGAAACCAGGAGGAACACATTCAACCCCAGAGCTTCTGCAGGGGTGTAGCCCTGCCAACACTGACTGTAGCCTAGTGGACTTGATTTCACGTAGACCGCCAGATGGTAGGAGAATAAATATGTGTAGACCTTTGCCCCGTGTGTGGAACCTGGACACACTGATCACAGGAACTACTGCATGGTGGGAGGTAAGTGTCACACATTCACGGAGTCTCATGTTACCCATGTTGTGTGATGGCCAGCAGTACTGACCCAAGGACAGGGACACTCGGAGGCTATAGTCTGTGAGGAGGAGCCTCTGCAGGCATTCAGCACTGCAAGGATGATGTGATGATGTAGACTGAGCTTGAACCTGGCACACCTGTCAGCCCATGACTTGTGACCATGAGTTCCTGACTGTCCTACCAGTATATGATGTGTGTGATGATCAAATGGAGACTGGGGTATAGAAATTCATCTATGCTTCTCATGTCCTTTATTTTCCCCAAACACATCGTCACATTTCTGATGTCAGGAGAGAAGATCCAAACCTGTTAGGGATCAAGCTACAGTCCTGGACTGTGCAGGCTGACACCTCCCTATTCTTCCCAGATGTGGCCTCTGCAGATATTACCACTTACTGACGACATAGAGGCTGCAAACATCCCTAATAGTAATAATAATAATAATAATAATAATAATAATAATAATAATAATACATATATACATGAATACATGCATACATAAAATAATGATTAATAAATAGTTTTATTACCTTCCTTAATACCCAGCACCAGGCTCACCCATTCCACTCCGCCTTCACCTCTAAAACTGTCAGTTTGTTTCTCAGAGTCCACAGTCTCTCATGGTTCATCTTCCCCTCTGATTTCCCCAACTCACTTTTCTCTTCCTTCCCCTCATGTCCTCCCTGTTATTCCTTATGTTTCAGAAGTAAGTGAAACCATATGATCCTTGACTAACTTTGCTCGACTTATTTCACTCAACATAATCTCCAGCCCCATCCATGTTGATGCAAAAGTTTGGGTGTTACATACATACAATGAATCTTGGAACACTACATCAAAAACTAATGATGTACTGTATGGTGTCTAACGTAACACACACACACACACTTACACACACACACACACACACACACAGAGTATTTTTTACATTTTATAGATATATGTTTTATTTCAGTCCTTTTTTCACTCCATTACCCTCTCTCTCTCATTCTCCCACTCTGTCTCTGTGTGTGTGTGTGTGTATATATATATATATATATATATATATATATATATATATATATATATATATATATATATATATATATATATTTCTTTTTCAAAGAAAGTGAAATTTTGGAATTTAGTGCCATCTAAAACACAGACCAAAATTCTCTCAGTCACAAGTGGATCACCTGGTTTTGTCCATCCTGTGCGATTATAGTTCCCTCCCCCACCTTTACTTTAGTTTAGTTTTGTTTTGCTTCTCTGTTATGGTTGCTGACTGCTTGGATTTTTCTATGGTGTATTCTGCTTGGGTCATGGTTCATATTTTGGACTCTTCTCACACTCTCATACATACTTTTCTGAGCAAAATGACTGGAAGGAGGAATTCACAGAGTCTGAGTAGTAGTATATTATACTTACACCATTGCTAATAAGTAAGACTAACTGAAGCCCCTTCCCTGGAGCCTGGTGGGTCAAGTTCATTGAGAAGCTACTGAAGGTGAATCTAGAGGTTGCACAGGAGAGTCTCAGAGACACCCCCCCCCCTCAGACTTCATCAGGTCTCTCCTGACTCCACAAGATGCATCTCACACTGGACAACTGCAGGCACAAGACATCCTGCTCATGAAACTATCACAGATCCACTATCACTCAAATCCACCCACATGCTCAATGTGTCTTTTTCAACATTAAGGACCTTTTGAAATTGCAAAAAAGAATATCCGACCAAGGAGGAGGGGCCAAATGACAGAGAAGTAGGAGACCCTGTTTCAACCTGTCCCCTAAAGTGAGCTAAATATCTACCAGAACACTCTGAACACCCATAAAATCAGGCTGAGAGGTAGGATTATGCACTCCTGGATATCCACGGGGACAGAAGACACCAGTGGAGATGTAAAGCAGAGTGGGAATGCTTGGACTGATATCATAGGATAAGCAGAAGGGCGAGGGAGGCACCAGAAGTGACGCATTGGAAAGTACTATGCCAATATGAACATTCCCTGTGGTTGGGGACCAGCATTAACTTGGAGTCTGGTTAAAAGAACCCCCAAAGTGCAAAGGATCTTAAGGAGAAACTGGTGGAATCGGGTGGTCACAGGCATGGGCCTAAGCCCAGGTACCCAGGATGGCCACCACTGGTGACCACCCATGCCAGAAAGAGTGTGGCAGAGCCTCCAGTTCCTGGTCCCTGTGCTCCTGGCTGTGTGATGCTTGCACTACCACTCAGCTTGGCTCCACGCATGGGAGGGTTGGTGGGTGCTCTCTAGTACCACAGCCTTTTGCCCTCTGTGCACACTGCACAAACAGGGTCTGCCCATGCGCTCCCCACACGTGCCTAAGAGAACTTGATGTGGATGCTAACCAACGGTCTCTAGGACCACCCGGGAAACTGGATGCTCCCAGCCTGAGCCTGAAGGAACTTGGTGAGATCTATGCCTGGGAGTCCTCAGCAGCAGCAGCCATGCAACTGAGCACACCTGGTAGCTTGGGCCCAGTCGCCAAACAGCAGTCCGAGCACAGGGAGCCACTGGAAGAGGGCTCTCTGGACCAATATCACTATTGGATTTAGTGGCACAGGGGTGCAGAGACAAGCGGGGGCTTGGAGTGTCCCCTGAGACAGCAGCTGGGGATGCGCACCACCTGTGGAAGCTTGCGCTGTTCAGCGGAGTTTGCAGAGGGGGAGTCTGTGTTCTGGACCACCAAGAGGGGAACAGACCTGAGGCTTCTCTTTGAGGCAGAGGTCTGGGTACAGTTTGCTTTACACTAAACCTCCAAAAGCCACAAAAAGCTGCACGAAAAACAAAAACAAAAACAAAACAAAACAAAACAAGAACAACAACAACAACAAAATAAAACAATCCTCCAGAGAACAAAAGCCTGAAAAACTGGTTTCCACAGAGCCCAGCACCTTGATAGGGGGCAGGACAACACAACCCAAGCAAGACTGACTGGAAAATAATATGGCAGGCCCCTACCCCAGAAGGCAAGCCAAAAGAATGAAAGGACAACCACTACAGGGTCCCCAGAAAACTGTAAAACCCCAACATCAGGAGGAACCTATAGATTAAGCCCATGGTATTGCCCTAAAACCTGTATATTTTATAGATACAACTTTGTTTTGTTTTGTTTTGCTTTAATTCATTCTCGGGATTCTTAGTATTTTAATTTCCTAAACCTACCGACCATTAGAACCAGAGGTTTAATACAACATATTCCATAATCACCTTTTAACATGAACTTTTTCATACATACACCTGTGTTTTTCTTTTTCTTTCCATTTTCTACTTTAAAAAAATACATTTAGATATAAGCTTCAAAGTAATCACTTTTCCCTATTCAATACTGCCCCGGAATATAAGTCAGTTTTAATCTCCCTTTATCCCTGGAACATTGAGTTCTTTAACAAAGATAACAAGATACACCCAAGAAGAACCAAAATAACCTTCCTCGCCCACATTAAAATTTACAACCACCCTCCCATCTTTTTCTTCTGTCAGTGCTTCCGTGTATTTGTTTTTGTTCTGATATTATATAAGTCTTATTCTTGGGGTTCATTTTGCCTGGGTTCTTCTTCTTTTTCCTTGTCATTTAATTTTTTCAGTCTTTGTCCATTTCTGTTTGTATAGACAGCATATGGAGGGGTCCTGTCATTTTATCCAATCTGCACTCTGTGCCATTTTATGGGAGCATTTATGCCGTTCACATTGAGAGTGAGTATTGAAAGATATATTTTTATTGACATCAAGCTGCCTGTGAAGTACTTGTTTCTAGAGATTGTCCCTGTACATTTCTGTTGTGTGTCACTCTTGGGCTCTTTCTCCTTCTGTAGAACCCCTATGAATATTTCTTGTAGTGTTGGCTTAGTAGTCACATACTCTTTTAAACCTTAGCATTCTTGGAAGCTCTTTATCTCTCCATCCATTTTGAATGTCAACCTTGCTGGATAAAGTATTTTTGGCTGCACATTCTTCTCATTTAGTGCCCTGAGTATGTCTTGTCAGCCCTTTCTGGCTTGCCAGGTTTCTGTGGACAGGTCTGGAATTATTCTGTTGGTCCGTCCTCTGTACATAAGGAATCTCTTCCCCCTAGACGTCCTCAGAAACTCTTTTCTGAAATTATGGTTTGTAAGTTTCACAATAAAGTGTCTTGAGGCCTTTTTAGATTCGTTGACCTTGGTGGGTATTCTTTCTGCTTCTAGGACATGAATGGCTGTTCCAGTCCCCAGACTGGGGAAATTTTCAACCAGAATTTGATCAACGATATCTTCTAGTCTTCTCTTTATCTCCATCCCCTGAGGAATCCCAATGATTCTGACGTTGGAACGTACCACGGCATCATTCATTTTCCTAATTGTGTTTTCAGGGCTTCTAAGCTGTTTGTTCCAGGCTTCCTCCTGATCCTTTTTGCCTATCAGTTTGTCCTGTAGATCACTAATTCTATCTTCTGCCTCAGTTACCCTAGCTGTTAGACTATTTAGATTAGATTGGATCTCATTGAGAGCATTTTTAACTTCTGCCAGATCAGCTTTCACTTCTGCCTTTAGAGATTCTATGTTGTCACCAATGGTTTCCTCCTCCCTAGCCATTGCCTGGATAATTATTAACCTGAACTCCCTTTCTGACAGAACGTTTATGTCCATATCCAATAGTTCTGATGGAGAGGGCACAGTCTCTGAATGTTTCCCCTGTTGTGTGTTCCTCCTCCTAGTCATTTTAGTGAGAGGTGGATGATTGGATGTAGAGCTGAATATATCAACCACATTCCAGGCAAGGTGCACCCTGGAAAATCGGAGCAATTGGAAATCACCACCAAAAAGAAAGAAAAAAGAGAGAGAGAGAGAGAGAGGAAGAAAATAGAAAACCTCAGCAAAATGAGCCCCAAAAGTAAGATACATAAGGTACATAAACAAAATAGGACAAAAAGATCCACAAAAGTAAATAACAAGAAAATAAAAAAAAAAGAACCCTGTCAAAAGAACTCCAAGAAGAAGATTTATTTAATACCAGAACAAAAACAAATACACAGAAACACTGACAGAAGAGAAGGGTGGGAAGTTGGTTTTACATCCTCGATATAGGCAAGAAAGTTTACTTTGGTTCTTCCTGGGTATATCCTGATATCTTTGTTAAAGGACTCAACTTTCCGGAGATAAAGGGAGATTAAACCTGGTTTATATAAGGGTAGTATTCAATAGGGAAAAAAGGATTTCCTTGAAATTTAAATATATATGTATATTAAAAAAGAAAAAAAAATATATAGAAGAAGAAAAACGCAGGTGTATGTATGAAAGAAGTTCAAGTTAAAAGGTATTATGGAATATGTTGTATTAAACGTGTAGTTGTAATGGTAAGTTGGTAAAAAAAAAAAAAACAACACCTTTTTTTTTTAATATCCCGAGATGGAATTAAAAGAAAAACTTGTGTCTATGAAATATACAGGTTTTAGGGCAATACTCTGAGCTTAATATATTGTTTTCCCTGATGTAGGGGTTTTACAGTTTTATGGAGACCCTGTGGTAGTTGTCCTCTCATTCTTTCAGCTTGCCTTCTGGGGAAGGGACCTGCTTCACTCTTTTCAGTCAGTCTTGCATGGGTTGAGTCGCCCTTGCCCCTATCAAGGGGCTCTGCTATATTTAAACTAGTTTTCCAGACTTTTGCTCTCGGGGGGGGGGGGGTTGTACTTTTGTGTTTTTTTTTTCCTTTTTTTACACGTTCTTATCTTTTTTTATACTTTTTATTTTATTTTCTAATTTAATTTTATTTATGTAGTGTTCCAGGATTCATTGTATATGCACCACACCCAGTGCTCAATGCAGTATGTGCCCTCCTTAATACCTACCACCAGGCTCACCCAACACTCCAACCCACTCTCCTCCAAAACCCTCAGCTTGTTTCTCCGAGTCCACAGTCTTTCATGGTTCATCATCCCCTCCACTTTCTGCCCACTCACTTCTCTCCTTCTCCCAGTATCCTCCCTGTTATTCTTTATGCTCCACAAGTAAGTGAAACCAAATGATAATTGACACTGTACTTTACTTACTTCACTCAGAATGATCTCTTCCAGTCCCGTCCATGTTGCTACAAAAGTTGGGCATTCATCCTTTCTGATGGAGGCATAATACTCCATAGGATATATGGACCATAAGTTCTTAATCCATTCGTATTTTGAAGGGCATCTTGGCTTTTTCCACAGTCGGCGACTGTGGCCTTTGCTGTTATAAAAACTGGTGTACAGATGGCCCTGCTTTTCACTACATCTGTATCTTTGTCATAAATACCCAGTAGTGCAATTGCAGGGTCATAGGGAAGCTCTATTTTTAATTTCTTAAGGAATCTCCACACTGTTCTCCAAAGTGACTGCACCAACTTGCATTCCCACCAACAGTGTAAGAGGGTTCTCCTCCCTCCATTGTTTTGCTATTGTTGATAATGCTGCTATAAACATCACGGTGCTTGTACCCCATTGAGTGTGCATTTTTGTATCCTTTGGATAAATACCAAGGAGTGCAATTGCGGGGTCCTAGGGTTGTTAAGATTTTAGCTTTTGGAGGAACCTCCATACTCTTTTCCAAAGAGGCTGCAACAACCTGCATGCCCGCCGACAGTGCAGGAGGGTTCTGCTTTAAGCAGAACATTACCTGCCTGCAATTCCCTAGGAGGCAATGGAAAACCTGTGGGATAACCTGACTCAACGAGTGTCAGGCAAACAGCCCCAGAAATGCACCCCAGGGTTCCTGATGCCAAGCCCCTTAAAGCCACCAGAATGCCTCTATCCAGGGGAATTCCCAAAGACTCTCCTTCTGACTTCACCACCCATGAAACTGCAGAGAAAATACGGCATGTCCGACTATCTAGATGGTACATTCAGTGAAACTAGAAGGTAATGCTTCTCTTTAAATCATCCAAGCCTCCTCAGAATCATTTTGAATTTTCTCTCTACCCTCATTGGAACTCTTTGGATGGAAAGACGAATCCATTAGGATACATCACCTTTGACAAAGGAAAAGACATCATCCAAGTCACTATCTGACCACAAACAGCCACATAACTCTCGATGCCTGCCATTCCACCACAGCCTACGCCCAATGGAATAAACACTGTTAGATGAAGGAACACATTCCATGTTCAAAGCACACACCGAGTCAATCTCATCTGTGATTCATGAATTGGCATGAGTCTCCTAATGCAGCTCACAACATCTCACAGGTCTCAAGCCACATTGGCACTGTCCCTCCAGCCTGGGGACCCCTGACACAGACCACAGGACTATGCTTGCCACCCAGGATGAGACCATGCCATTTGGAGCTGCACAAAACCCTCAGAGCAAGAAAAACCTGCATGCCTCCTGAGGCCACCACCACTATCAGAGCCCTTTACTGGCCACAAAACCAGTGCCTGGTGTTCACTCTGACCCCCATCCTCAACTCTGCCCTCATCAGTGGGGGCTCTCAGGGAACTATGTGGGTGGGCCCAGCCCATGGTCGCGGATGGCTGCAACACAAACCTAGCAACAAAGCAATCCAAACACTAGGAGCACACGTGACCACAATTGCTCCACAATACCGGCCAACTCTCACAAAATTTCTGCTCAAATCAATATCTATTTGGGCAGAAATCTCATGTGAATTGGCCAGAAACCCCCTCTGAACTCGCATCCAGAGATGGGAGCCCTGAGAATCTGCCTGGATCTGGGCCATTGTCCCGAGGGGCCACAGCCCAAACCTCACCAGAAAGAGCTCTAAACTCCAGATGCACACGTGCTCAGAATTGCCCCAGAACGCTGGCAATCCTGGCCTCTACTCAGTCCCTGGTTGGCCAGCCTCAGCACTGGCAGAACGGGTGTGCCATTCCCCTAGGACCTAAACCTAACCCTAGGTTGGGTGTTCAGGCTTACACCCCAGAGACCTGGCCCCCAAGCCCTCCAGATTGGAAACCCCAGAGCTGCACCCCAGGGATCCACTGCCACAAAGGAGGAAACAGTACTGTTTTGAGCTGCAGAAACCCCTCATATGGGGAGAAACCTTCATACCCTCCTGAGGCCACCCCCACCTTCAGCACCCAAAAGGGCCACAAACATGGAGCCTCATCCTCAGCCTGAGAACCTCCCAGAAATCTCCCCTCAGCTGGGGCCCTCAGGGGAGCTTCATGGGCCCAGTCCAAGTTCCTGGATGGCCACAGCATGCATCTAGGGAGAAAGCACTCTAGACAGCGGGGGTGAGTGCATCCCAAATTGCCGCCCAACGCCAGCCAATTCTCATGAGATTCGTCCCCAACTCAATATCCATTTGGGCATAAAGCTCATGAGAATTGGCTGGAAAACCCCACAGTGAAACTGCTTCTGGAGGCATGGACATGCAGGGCAACCATCTGGGCCCGGCCCATGATCTCAAGTGGTCGTGGCCCTAACCCCATGAGAAAGCAGTCTAAAAGCCAGGTGCCAACATGGCCAAACCCTCCCTCTACTGATCCCCCTGGAGTGCTGGCCTCAACGATTTTAGATCAGGCTTGCCATGCCCCAGACCCTAAACCTAACCCTAGGTTGAGTTTTCAGGCTTCCATCTGCAGGGGCCTATCCCCCAAGCCCTCCAGATAGGGGACCCCAGAGCCACACCCCAGGAATACAGCTGCTACCCAGATGGAAACTGTGCCATTGGAGCTGCGCCCAACCCTCACAGCAGAAGAAACCTGCATGCCTCCCTGAGGCCACACCCACCTTCGATGGCCCCATGGTCACCAACCCAGAGACTGAGGCACTGCATGATGCCCCCCCCCCTAAACTCAGCCCACCAGGGAGCCCGTCTCAGCACCAGTATATCTGGCCTGCCATGCCCTTAGGCCCTAACCCTAAACGTAGTTTGGGTATTCAGGATTCCACCCTAATGGCCTGGCACCAAAGCCCCCCAGATTAAGGACCCCTGAGTAACACCCCAGAATTCAGCCCACAGTGCAGTTGCAAACTTGACCATTTGGAGCTGTGCTGAACTCTCAGGAGTGGGAGAAACCTGCATGCCCTTGTAAACCCAACACCACCTTCGGTGCCCTGCCCCCCGGCCACAAAAACGGACTCTGATGCAATGACTGACAAATCCTCAACTTGGCCCTGAGCAGAGCATGCCTCAGAAATGGCAAATCAGGCCTGCTATGCCCCTAGGCCCTAAGCCTAAACCTAGGTGAGGTGTACAGGCTACCATGCCCAGAGGCCTGGCCCACAACCCAACCAGATTGGGGACCCCTGAGACTTACACCACAATTCCACCTCCCACTGAGGGCACAACTCTGCTGCTTGGAGTTGCACAGAACCCTCAGAATGGGAGAACCCCTGGACACAAACCTGGAATCTGATGCACATCCAGACATGCGTCCTCAACTCAGCCCACCAGGGAACCTGCCTCAGCACCGGCAGATAGAACCTGCCATGCCCCTAGATCCTAACCCTAATCCTAATTTAGATTTTTCAGGTTTCCACCCCAAAAGACCTGGCCCCCAAACCAGCCTCATTAAGGACCCCTGAGTGACCTCCCAGGACTCAGCCTCCCATGTGGTAGGAAGCTGTGCCATTTGAAGCTGCACAGAACCCTCAGAGAGGAAGAAACCTGCATACCCCACTGAAGTGACACCCCCCACCATCTGCAGCCCCCTGGCCACAAACCTGGATTCTGAGGCGCCGCCTGACATATGCCCTCAACTCAGCCCCAAGGGGATCATGCCTCAGTGCTGGCAGATCGGGCCTGCCATGCCCCTAGGTCCTAACCCTAACCCTAGGTGGGCTATACAGGCTTCTGTGCCCAGAGGCCTGGTCCTTAAGTCCGCCAGATTGAGGATGCCTGACACACATGCTGGGATTCTGCCTGCAACACAGGACACAAATGCACTGTTTGGAGCTGCGCTGAAACCTTAGAGCTGGAGAAACTTCCATTAGCCCCTGAGTTCACCCCCAGGTTATGCGAACGCCTGGACACAAAGGGAGAGGTTAATGCGCCGCCTGACACCCGAACTCAACTCAGTGCACCAGGGCTCCTGCCTCAACACTGGCATATCAGGTCTACCATGCCCCCAGGCCCTAACCCTATCCCTATTTTGGGTTTTCAGGCTTCCATCCCAAAAGGTCTGACCCCCAAGCCCCCAAGATTAAAGACCCCTGAGTGACACCCCAGGACTCTGCCCACCGTGCAGGAGGAAACCATGTTGTTTGGAGCTCTGCCGAATCCTCAGAGTGGGAGAAACCTGCATGCCCCACTTGAGGCCATCCCCCACCTTCTGCCCACCATTGAGCCACAAACGTGGAGGCTGACACTCAGCCTGCCTACAACCCAGGAGGAAACCGTGCCATTTGTAGCTGAGTAGAACCCCCAGAGTGGGAGAAACTGCATGATGCCCTGAGCACATCCCCCTCTTTCAGTGGCCCCGTGGCCACAAACCTGGACCCTGTCGTGCCACCTGACCCCTGCCCTCAACTCAGCCCCCTGGAATCCCTCCTCAGTGCCAGGAAATTGGGCCTGCCATTCCCCTGATCCTCACCTTAACCCTAGGTTGGGTTTTCAGTCTTCATCCCCAGAGGCTGGGCCCCCAATTACTCCATATTTGGACCCCTGAGCCACAATCCAGGACTCCGTCTGCCACCCAGGAGGAAACTGTTCTGTTTGGAGCTGCACAGAACGCTCAGAATGGGAGAAACCTGCATGCACACTGAAGCCACTTCCACCTTCAACAGCCCCCCGAGGCACAAATTCAGAGCGTAATGCACCACCTGACCCTGGCCCTTAACTCAATACCCCAGATATCCAACCTCGGCACAGGTAGATCAGGCCAGCCATGCCCGTGTGCCCTATCCCTAGCCCTAGGTTGTGTTTTCAGTCTTCTGTCCTCTGATGATCAACACCAAAGCCCCACTGATGGGTTACACCTGAACTATACCAGAATATTTCATGTCCCCTGAGGCTATCCCACTTTCAGAAACCCCCTGTACACTACCTGGATCCTAACACTCACACTGACCCATGTCCTCAACTCTGCTCCCCAGGTCGCTCATCTCAAGGTGGCATATTGAGTCTGACATGACCCTCGGCCCTAACCTAAACTCAGGTGCATTTTCTGTCTTGTGTCCCCAGAATACAGGTACCGAAGCCCCACATATGTGGGACCCCTGAGAAATGCCAGAGGACTCTGCCTTCTACCCAGAAGGGAAGAGTAGAATGGGAACTCAGCCAAGGACTCAGAGCAGGAGAAATCTGCCCTTCCCCCCATGGCCACCCCCATATTCTGTAGCCGCATGGACACCAACCCAGAGCCTGACTCAGCCTGACCCATGCTCTCCACCCAGTCCCCTTGAGAACTCTGCACAGCACCAGCAGTTCAGGCCTGTCCCATTCCTGGGACCTAATCCTAACCCTAGGTTGGGTTTTCAGGCTTCTGTCCCCAGAGGACTGGCTCCCAAGTCCCACGGATGGGGACACCTGAGCAATATTTGAGATCTCTGCCTGCCACCCAGAAGGAAACCATACCATTTGGAACTCTGCAAAGAATTCTGAGCAGGAGAAATCTGCCATGCACCACTGAGTTCACCCAGAGTCAGCAGCTCCCTGGACACAAACCTGAACCTGATACTCTACCCATCACTCTGTACTCAGCCCTCTCGATAGCTTGCCACACCACCGTCATATTGGGCCTGCTATGCTCTTAACCCCTAAGCCCTAACCCCTAACTGAAGCTTAGTTTGTGTTCTGAGCATTCCATTCCTAGGGGCCTGGCCCCCTGCCCCAGGGACTGGGGTCACCTTAGCCATACCACAGGACTCAGCCGAACCCACAGGAGGAAAGCGTGCCATGTAGACCTCCAGAAAGTATTCAAAGCAGGAGGAAATGCCTGCCCATCTGAGCCTATCCCAGCAAACCCCCACTTTCAGTGGCCTCTTGGCCACAAACCCTGTTGCTGACCTGAACTGGAACACTCATCCTTAATTCCAGCCTCTAGGAACCACACACACTGTCAGCTGACTGGGCCTGCAATGCCCCTTGACCCTAACCCTATCCCTAGGTTGGGTCTTCAGGTATCCATCTCTCAAGGGTGGGCTCCAAAGCCCCAGGATTTGGGGGTGCCTGAGCAATACCAGAGGACTCAGCCTCCCACCCAGAAGGAAATCTTTCCATAATGGACTCCAATAAGTATACAGGTCAGTAGAAATCTGAAGGCCCATCTGTTTCCATCACAGTGAACTCCCACATTCAAGGGCTCATGGATTGAAACCCTGAGCCGGACACTCACCCTAACCCATGCCCTCAACTCAGCCCTCCAGGATGCTCACCACACGGTTGGCAGTTCAGACCTCCCATGCTCCTAGGTCCTAAGCATAACCCTATTTGGGGTTCTGAAAGTTCCATCTGTAGAGGCCTGGCTCCCAAGACCCAGGTATCGGGAACACTTGAGTAAAACCATAGGATCAGCCTGCCACACAAAAGGGAACTCCCTTTTTTACTCAGACTGGATTCAGAGCATGAGAATTCTGAATGCAAACCTGAGACAATGTCAGTGAACCTACACTTTCATCCACCTTCTGAACACAATCCCTGAGCTTCATACACACCCGAAAACTCCATTTTAACTCAGACCTTGTGAAGTTCTCCACAGTTCTGGCTGGTTGCATCTTCCAGGCTTCAGGGCCTTAACCCACTGTAAGGTCTAGACATGGGTGAATATATGAACAGACATTTCTCCAACGAAGACACATATGTGACCAACAGATACATGCATAAATGTTCCATATCACATGGCTTCTTGGAAATATGAATCTAAACCACACTGAGGTGTCCTATCACACCAGGCAGAATGCCTAAAATTAACAAGACATGAAAACACAAATGTTGGTGAGGATGCAGAGAATGGGGAAGCCTCCTACACTCCTGGTGGGAATGCATACTGTAACAGCCACTCTGGAAATCAGTATGGGGTTTCCTCAAGAAGTTAGAAGTAAAGTTACCCTAAAACACAGCAATTGCACTACAGCGCTTTTACCACAAAAATAGAGATGTAGTGAAAAGAAGTGGCACCTGCACCCCAGTGTTCATTGCAACAATATCCACTCTAGCTAAACTATGGAAAGAACCCAGATATCTATGGACAAAGGAATGGATAAAGAACATGTGGTTCATATATTCAATGGAATATTACTCAGACATCAGAAAGGATGAAAACTTATCATCACATCAACCTGGATGGGTCTGGAAGATATTATGCTGTGTAAAATATGTCAATGAGAGAAACACAATTATCATATGGTTTCACTCATATGTGAAATATCAGAAACAGGGCAAAGAACCATAGGGAAAGGAAGGAGAAACAAAATGGGAAGTAATCAGAGAGGGGTAGAAAACCATGATAGATTCTGAACTATAGCAACAAACTGAAGGTTGCTGGAGGGGAGATGGGGAGAAGGTAACTGGGTGAATGGCATTAAGGAGGCCACGTGATGCAATGAGCACTGGTATTATACATATATGATGTATTATTTAACACTACATCTGAAACTAATGATGTATGATAAGTTTACTAATTGAATTTAAATTTTAACAAAAATGAAAGAACTCAAAGAAACTACCCTAAAAATTCGTATGGAACCACAAAAGATACTGAACAACCAACACAATGTTATGAAGAAAAACAAAGCTGGAGGAGTCACAATTCCATATTTCAAATTATAGTACAAAGCTGCAGTCATCCTAACAGTATGGGACTGGCACAAAAATACACACAGCGAACAAGGGAACAGAATAGAAGGTCAGACATAAACCCACAATTGTGTACCCAATTAATCTTCTGCAAAACAGGCAAAAATATTAAAAGGGAAAAGGACAGTCTCTACAACAAATGGTGTTGGGAAAATTGGACAGCTATGCACAAATGAATGAAAATAGACTGCTTTCTTACACCATATGGACAAATAAACTCAAAACAGTTTTAAGACATCAATGTGAGACCTGAAATCATAAAAATCCTACAAAAGGGCACAGACAGTAACTTATGACACAAACCATACATTTTCTAGACATGTCTCCTAAGGCAAAGGAAACAAAAGCAAAAATAAACTACTGGAACTACATCAATATAAAAACTTACCACACAGCAGAAGAACAATGAAAATGTAATAAATAGAAGACAACCTACTTAATGGGAGAAGATGTTTGCAAATATCATGCGCAATAAAGGGTTAAGGTCCAAAATATGTAGAACTGATACAACGCAACACCCCCCCCAAAAAAAAAATCAAAACAAATAATCCAGTTAAAAAATAGACAGAAGACATGAACAGACATATCTCCAAAGAAGAAATACAGATGGCCCACAGTCACGTGAAAAGATGTTCACCATCACCCATTAACAGGAAAATACAAATGAAATGTTCCATGAGATATTACCTCACACTATCAGAATGGCTAACAACACCAGCACAAGAAAACAGATGTTGGGAGGATGTGGATAAAAGGGAACCCTCTTGCACTGTTGGTGGGAATGTAAGCTGCTGCAGCCACTGTAGAAAACAGTATGACCATTCCTCAAAACGTTAAATATAGAACTACCTTATGATCCAGCAATCACACTACCGGGTGTTTACCCAAAGAATATAAGAACAATAACTCAAAAGGATACATGTGCCCCTATGTTTCTTGCAACATTATCTACAATATTACAATATGGAAGCAACCCAAGTATTTCTTGATAACTTGATAAATGAGGTGAAACATGTATACACACACACACACACACACACACACCAGTGGAAAATCAGCCATAAAAAGAATGAAATCTTGCCATTTGCAGACACAGTGATGGAACTAGAGAGTACTGTCCTAAGTGAAATCAGTCAGCTGGAGAAAGACAAGTGCCTTGTGATGTCACTCTTACATGGAATTTAAGAAACAAACATACATAAATAAAGGAGAAAGAATATACAAAACAAAATACAGACTCTGTGGTTACCAGAGTGGAAGTGGATAGAGGGATGAGTGAAATAGATGACAGGGACTAAGAGTACACTTTTCTTGATGACCGCTGAGTAATATATAGAATCAGTGAATCACTATACTGTACACCTGAAACTAATATACCACTGTATGTTAACTCTACCTGAATTAAAATAAACAATAAAAAAGTTTTTTTTTTAATTTCAGTGAACTATTTGAAAAACTTTTGCTATGCAATGTTCATAAGACTTAATTGAGAGTATTTATTCTACAATAATTATTCACTCTATGCCTGGAATTCAAATTTCACTGAATTCTTATACTTTTCCTGTTAATTGTAACCCACAGGAACCATGGACCCTTTCCATCCGTGGTCAGCACCTATGCTTTCAAGAGTGCAAGTAGAGACGGATGTCACTTCACTGTCCAGAAAGCTATTATTGTTTCTGTTTTCGTGTGAGATTGTCATAGAGTATGGGACAGGTTTCAGAGCAAGTATGTTATACACCCTGGTTCTCTAATCCATTGGTCATTACATGGATCTGTTTGACTGATAAGTTCCTGTGGATGGGCTTGCTTCCAAGCACATACCTGGAATACAAATGTGGGTGGACTTGGTGTGGGACAGGAAGAGGACCAAGTACAGACAAGGTTACCATCCATCCCCTGATCTAGGAGTGGCCATGGGAGTGGGTATGGGAGGAAGAAGCAAGAGGAAACCACTAAGGTCACCAGCTGAAAGCAGGGAGCCCAGGTCACAGGATCTTGAGATGCAGGGCTTGAAGTCTGTTCTGAGCTACCTCTGGGCAGGAAGGGAGCAAGGAATGAGAAGGAGAAATTGCCTGCACCTGGCCCATGCCAGCTTACCACCACTACTGGTACACATCAGTCTACACAGCTGACCCTGCCTGGGCTCAAGATGGGCTGTCTTGGGTCCCTCAACCCTCAGGGGGACAAATGGCTCCAGCGCTCAGGGACATGCTGAGGGAGATGGGAAGGAAGGTTGCCTCTCCCAGATCATCCCCTCCTTGAGCAGGCAGCCCACCAGGACTGCTAGAAACCCACTGGCAGGTTTGAAAGACACGCCATGGATGAACTAAGGCATGGAGAAATATAAAATAATATTTGTTTTTAAGTTCACAGGTGTCAGCTCATGAAGTGAGAAGATCTTCCCTGAGGAAGACTGAGGGGAGGGCAGGTCAGGCTGAAAAGAGAGATGTGGCTTTCTTGATTGGGGACTTGCAGCCCCCTTCCAGGGCAAGGTGTTGTCCTCACCTCACAGGGGTTCCATGGAAGTGTTCCATCAAGGGACTGACTGAGCTGCCTCTTGAGAAGGTACCCTGGCATCAGGTTACACAGGGCAGAAGAGGAGGGCCAGATGGAGGGAGGGCAATACCCTGGAGGCCATGGGGCAAGAGCAGAGGCTCATGAACATAAAGATGAGGAAAAATAGGAGGCAGCAGCATGGGAGCTGGCACAGTGCTCACAGCTACAGTGACTGGATGCCTTCTGTGCCAGGTATGGTTGACTTCAGTGGGCTCCAGACTAGTCCTGGCCACAACCCTAGGAAGTGTGCACCACTATGGATCTCCTCTCCCCATGCTGCTGCTGGGAATCACAGTCACAGACCCTGGTCCATTTTTATGGAAATGAAGGAGTGGCTCCCCGGGCACACTCCCCCTCTGGTGGTGGTCCAGTGCCACCCTTGTGCTTGGCCAGAAACTGCTCTGTACCTGTCTCCACACAACTCAACAGACAGGAAGGTGTCCCTGAGTTCCACAGGATCTTATGAGACAGATTAACAGACCCCACTACCCCACCCACCACCAACACCCAGTGGGTCACTCGGGACCTCGGCTATTGTCATGAAGCTCACCATGATCTGTTTCTGTCACTTTCAAAGAAAGTTCTGTTCCCACACAATACCATACATCCTGGTTGCTGACCTGGGGTCATGCCATGAACCCACATGGCACCTTTCTTAGAGAAGGCCACCCCTGCACATCATAGAAAATGTTTCTAATGAAGTGCAAATCAATCAGGAATACAGTGTTAATGGTGGTACACTGCCTGCATGGTAGTCAGTAATTCTAACAAGGGTTGACCGCCCCCCACCATCTCACAAAACCTTCCACTGTATGGAGCTCATTCTCTGCCCTGAGAAAAAAAGCCCAGTAAACAAACCTTTATCCTGAATGCTCCCTTCACCTTCTGATTCAAATCTTGTCCAACCACAATGGTATGAAACTAGAAATCAGCCACAAGAAGAAAATGGGACAGTCAAAAATATGTAGAGATTTAACAGCAGGCTATTAAACTTCCAACAGTCAAAGAAGAAATCATAAGAAATTTTAAAAGTACCTTGAGACAAAAAAGAGAACCTACAAAATCTTACGGGATGCAGCAAAATTAGTTCTAAGGAGGAAGTTCATAGAAATTCAGGTCCTCGTCAATCCACAAGAAAGCTCTCCTATAAACATAATAATTTTACATGAGAAAGAAGTATTAAAAAAAAAAAAAAAAACAAGCAAAGCCCCAAATCAGTATGAATAAGGAAATAACAAAAAGGAATGTGAAAATGAATACAATGGTGACTAAAAAGACAAAAGATCAATGAAGGGGCACCTGGATGGCTCAGTGGGTTAAGCTGCTGCCTTCGGCTCAGGTCATGATCTCAGAGTCCTGGGATCGAGCCCCGCATCGGGCTCTCTGCTCAGCAGGGAGCCTGCTTTCTCCTCTCTCTCTGCCTGCCTCTCTGCCTGCTTGTGATCTCTCTGTCAAATGAATAAATAAAATCTTTAAAAAAAATCAATGAAAATAAGAGCTGCCTTTGTTGGAAAGATAAACAAAACTAACAAACTTTTAGCTAGACTCACCAAGAAAGAGCAAGGGCTCAAATACAATCAGGAAACAAAGATGATTAATTCTTGTCTCACACCAAAATCATAGAGAACACAGGCAGCAACCTCTTCGACCTCCAACACAGGGACTTCTTTCAAGACATGTCTCTAAAGGCAAGGGAAACAGAAGCAAAAATGAACTTTTGGTACTTCGTCAAGATGAAAAGCTTGGAAACAATCAACAAAACTAAAAGGCAACCTGTAGAACGGGAGAAGATATTTGCAAGTGGTATTACAGTTAAAGGTCTGGTATCCAAGATTTACAAAGAATTTCTCAAACTCGGCACCCACAAAACAGAGGCCACTCAAGAAATGGGCAGAAGACATAAAAAGACACTTCTCCAAAAAAGACATACAAATGGCTAACAGACACATGAAAAAATTCTCCACATCACTTGCCATCAGGGAAATAAAAATCAAAACCACAAATGAGACACCACCTTACACCAGTTAGAATGGCAAAAATTAAAAGACAGGGAACAACAAATGTTGGTGAGGATGTGAAGATGTAAGAGGGAACCCTCTAACATTGTTGGGAATGCAAGCTGGTGCAGTCACTCTGAAAAACAGTATAGAGTTTCCTCAATACATTAAAAATAAAGCTACCCTGTGACCCACTAATTGCACTCCTGTGCATTCACCATATGGATTTGGTAAAAAGAAGAGGCACATGCACCCCAGTGTTCATAGTGACAATGTCCACAACAGCCAATCTGTGGAAAGAGCTGAGATGTCCTTCAACAGACGAATGTATAAAGATGTGGTTCAGGGGCCCCTGGGTGTCTCAGTGGGTTAAGCCTGTGCCTTCAGCTCAGGTCATGATCTCAGGTTCCTGGGATTGAGCCCCACATAGGGCTCTCTGCTCAGTAGGGAGCCTGCTTACCCCTCTATCCCTGCCTGCCTCTCTGCCGACTTGTGATCTCTCTCTCTCTCTCTGTCAAATAAATAAGATCCTTTAAAAAAAAGAAGAAGATGTGGTTCATATATACAATGGAATATTACTTAGCCATCAGAAACGATGAATACTTACCATTTGCATTGACATGGATGGAACTGGAGGGGATTATGCTAAGTGAAATAAGTCAAACAGAGAAAAACAGATATCATGTGGTTTCACTCATATGTGGAATATAAGGAATAACACAGAGGATCATAGGGACAGTGTGGGAAACCTGAATGGGAAGAGATCAGAGAGGGAGAAAAACCATATGAGACTCTTGACTCCGGGAAACAAATTGCAGAAAGGGAAGTGGGTGGGGGGATGGGATAACTGGGTGATGGGCATTAAAGAGGGCATGTGTGGTGATAAGCCCTGGCTGTTATACTCTATGAATCATTGAACTAATTGAATCATTAATAGTGAATCATTGAACACTACATCAAAAGTTAATGATGTACTATACCTTGCCTAATTGAATTTAAATTTTAAAAAATGAGAAACTTTAAAAAAAGGAACGAAAGGTGATCCATGACAATGAATACCACAAAAATACAAAGGGTCATAAGAGTTCTATGAGCAGGTAGAGGCCAATACACTGGACAACCTAAAAGAAATGGATAAGTTCCTACCAACAACCTAGAAAGACTGAACAATGAAAGGGAAAAAAAAATCTGAACAGACTGATCACTAGTAAAAAGATTGATTTGATAATCAAAAACCTCCCAAGAAACAGATGTCCAAGACCAAAAATTTTCACTGAGGAGTTCAGCCAGACAGTAGAAGAATTAATACAAATCCTTCTCAAACTCCTTAAAAAATAGGAGAGGAGGGCATCCGTTCAAACTCATTTTATGAAGCAAGCATAATCCTGCTACCAAAACAATTCAAGAAACGGAATCAAGAAACACTACAAGAAAAGGAAATAGCAATATTCTTCATGAACATAGATGTCAAAATCCTCAAGAAATTAATCAGCAAACTGAATTCAACAATACATCAGGAGAATCACACAACATGATCCAGTGGGATTGATTCCAGTGATTCAAGGACGATTCCACATCTGCATATCCACCAATGGGATACACCACCTTAACAAAATAAAAGATAAAATCATATGATTGTTAAAATAGATGTAGAAGGAACTTCTCACAAGATTAAATATGCATTTATGATAAAACTCTAAACCATCTGGGAATTGGGGGAACATACCTCAACACAATAAAGGCTCTATATGCTGCATGGAGCACTGGGTGTGGTGTGTAAACAATGAATTCTGGAACACTGAAATGAAATTTTTGAAATAAATAAATAAATATATTTTTAAAAAGGCCCTATATGAAAATCCCAGAGCTGACACCATACTCAAGAGTGAAAAGCTGTAAACTTTTCCACTAAGATCAAGAACAAGACAAAGATAGATGCCCACTCTCACCACTTTCATTCAACATAGCACTGAAAGTCCTAGACAAAACATTTAGACCAAAAAAAAAAAAAGATATGAAATCCAAATAGGAAAATAAAACAGTCACTATTTGCAGATGACATGATACTATATATAGAAATCCATGTAGATTCCACCAAAAAAATAACTGTTCGAGAAAACAAATTCAGTAAACCTGCAGGATACAAAGTTGGCATACAGAGACCTGTTGTATTTCTTCTTTTAAAAGATTTTATTTATTTATTTGATAGAGGAAGCATGAGCAAAAGCAGGGGGAGCAGTAGAGGGAGAGAGAAAAGCAGCCTACCCACTGAGCGGGGAGCCCGATTAGGGGCTCCATCCCAGGACCCCAGAATCATGACCTGACCTGAAGGCAGGTGCATCACCAATGGAGCCATCCAGGTACCCCAGCTTGCTGTGTTTCTATATACTGAAGACAAACTTTCACAAAGATAAACTAAGAAAGCAATGCCATTTATAATAGCATGGAGAAAAAATATCTAGGAATAAGAGTAACCAAGAATAAGAAAGGCCTGGTACACTTGACACATGGTGGAAAATAAAGGAAGTGCATGTGTGTGTTGGGGTGGGGATGAGTGTGGGCCAATTTAATGTTAAAACCTGTTTAACTATTAGGGCCTGCTTAGCCAGAGCAACTCCATATTGCCTAGGTAGCCATACTGTTGTTTACATCCACGGACTTCATTCCGGGAATAAACGTCCCCGTAGTTCCTGGCATGGTTCCGGGTATTGATCCCAGGAGTAAACGCCTTAACAATAGAAGCCACGTACCTTGGGTCTGTGGTTATGCCCTATAAAACCAGCCTGTGAGATTGGGAGGGGGTCGCTCTCTTTGGAGGCGGCCCTGGCTGGTCAGTCTGACTTCTAATGCTTGGCATAGAATAAAGCTTCACATAACTTTCATTTTGTCTTAGTCTCGTTCCTTTGATAACAGACCCCAACATTCTGGGTGCTCGTCAGCAATTAAAGGACGAGAACTGAGTCAGCATCAGAATTTCTGGGAAAAGCCTCTGGAGGTAAGATCTCGAGATTTTATCCTGCAGGATCTGGTTGGTCTGTCTGGTTGTGGAGCTCCAGGGTATAGCCCACTGGGGAGAAGCTGGATGCAGCATTGCTCCCCAGAGCTGGAGTGGATGCAGAGACACCCCATCCCTCCACTGGGAGATTGCCAGGAGGTTCAAATCCCCCTAGGTGGTCAGGGGACCTGCCAGCGGGTGCGAGTCCCCCTAGATGGTCAGGGGACCGAGAAAATCCCCACCAGTTGCAGGTTGTATTTTTGAGTTGGGTTTATATCTTGCACACCCTTAGACTTGATATCTAGTTGAGGAAGGGCTGCTGGGTCTGGTCTGTGCTTGTCTTTGTCTTGTTTTTTTTTTTTTTTTTTGTTGTTGTCTGTTGTGTTGTTTGTTGTGTTTGGAGAAATGGGGCAAGTGGAGAGTAAGGGACCTATGAGACCCCTAAGTCTTGTTCTCCAGCATTTCAAGGATTTTCAAGGTAAAACCACACAGTTGGGTGACAAGGTTTACCCAGGAATACTCTCTAAAACTGGGAATCCTTTCTCTGCCTTTTGGCAGCACTCCCCCTTCTGTTTCTGCACCGACTGGGGTGTGGCCTGCATAACTGGCCTCTAGACTGTCCTTGGTGCTTCCTGCACCACTGCTCCTTCCCTCTTCACTGTCAAGGAGCAAGAAGAGCAGCCCCTGGACCTAACACCGCCCACTCCAGATCTTCCCACCTGTGTCTCAGGTAAACATTAAAAGTGGAGTGGGTCCAGGTGAAACATAAATCAGTATTTGAACTAAGTTAAGTTTGTTGGTTTAATTAAGATAGACATGTCTTTAAAGTTATAGCAGTAAATGTGAAACTTCAATCAAAGTTCACTGAAGGTCAAATAAGCTTATGCTATTTGTTAAAATCTGTTAGCAAAGAAGTAACTGAACTGATGGTTAATTGTCTGTCTCAAAGTTTTAATGGGTAATTGTTAAAGTAAATTTCAAAATCTTTGGTAACCTGAAACTTCAAAGTTTTGGTTGGATGACAAATGGAATTAAATTTGTTGGACTTCTAGGTCTCAATCAAATGGGATAAAATGCTAAAGCATTGAGTACTTGAAGTAGGTTTGTGCTTTTGACTTCTTACTGCAAAGAAACTAAGAATATTTAAATCTATTGGTAAACATGTTTTGTCCTTAACTGATTCATAAATTTGCCCTCTACAGAATTCTGTTGTAACTGTTCACAATTGGTTAATACTTAACCATCACTAGAAGCTGAAATGTTTCTAAGAATAGAAAATTCTGCTAAGTGTAACTAAGACTGATGGAAGTAAGGGAAATAACCCTATATGTCAAAAAGTAGGAGATACATAAGAAAGATAAGGAATAGGAATACATTTTGTTAAAGAAAAGGTAATTTTGTCCTAAATGAGATGGTTGTTTGAAAGGAAATGGCTTCGGACAAAACCTGGATACAAAAGAAAGTTGTAAAACGTTCGTGAAGGGAAATTTTCAGGAAAAAAAAAAAATTAGGTATGGTCAGGATGGACTACCAAAAGAAAAACGCTGTAAGGTTTTTATTTAAAGATTTAATGTTGTCTGAAAAGCCAGAGGAAAGGCAGTTGACTGGTAGTAAGTTTTAAAAAAAAATAACTGAAAAAAAAAAAATAACTGATCACACAAAAAAAGAGGGCCTAAGAGAGTAAATAGATTTGTCTTAAAGTAAAAATATCTGGTTGCACCAGAACATGAAAGGAGATAATAAAAAATAAACTTGAGGGTATATACTAAGTCGTAGAAGGCTAGGGGAAAGTGACTTTTATTTGCCTTGGTTTATAGGTTTGAAAGGAAACAATGGAATATGTTAAAAACTTGACCGTATTAGACCAATTTTGATGGATTTATTCACAAGAAGGAAAAAAAAAAAAGACGAATAAATATTTTCTTGTAAAATGTTTCTGTTCAAATGAGGCATAGTATTTAAGGAAGGAAGACTGA
The DNA here is from genome assembly GCF_902655055.1 of Lutra lutra. Taxonomy (NCBI): domain Eukaryota; kingdom Metazoa; phylum Chordata; class Mammalia; order Carnivora; family Mustelidae; genus Lutra; species Lutra lutra. Next base: position 165,771,639 of record NC_062282.1, read on the forward strand.
AGCCCTGTGTCATGGCAAATCTATATTGGTGATCCATTCAAGTAAATGTTAAAATCAGAGGGCAGTAAATCTTGCCTTTGCCAGTCAGTCAGCCCCAGATATAAGGAAGAAACTTCAGAAAATTGAAGGATTTGAAGGGAAGAATCTGACTGAGTTAGTGGGAATAGCAGAAAAGGTGTTTAACAACAGGGATACACATGAAGATGAAAAACAGACTGAAAAATAGTTAAAGTTTTGACATTACATGAGGCGGGAAGGAGACAGGGAAAAAAAGGTCAGTGGAAAAGAAAAAGGCAGGTAGGTGATGGTCAATGGAGAAAAAAAAAAAAAAATAAAGCCTAAATACAGGGAAAGCAGGTGGGAAGGCTTAGATTCAGATCACTGTGCTTACTGCAAGGAAAAAGAACACTGGGCCAGAGAGTGCCCTAAGAAGAAAACGGCAATGCTGGCCACCAAAGACTGAAGGGGCCATGGTTTGGAACCCCTCCCCGAACCTAGGGTTAAAATTGAGGTGGAGGGGAAATCAGTTGATTTTTGGTGGACACAGGAGCCCAATTTTCATCATTAGTAAAGCCTATGGGAAAACTATCTGGAGAGGAAGTCTTTGTACAAGGGGCAAATGGCACAGAAAGACAGAAATGGACAACAGAAAGGACTTTAAATTTGGCCTGGGGAATAGCCAAACATCAATTCTTGGTCCTCCCTAATTCCCTGTATAACCTGATGGGAAGAGATCTCCTCCACAAACTACAGGCTGGCATTCAGTTCTCAGAAGGAGACATGACTGTGACTTTGGGACAACCCACTGTGCAGATGCTTGTGGCAGAAGTATATGAACATCTCCTTTATAAGCCAGTCTCAAAAACAGAGGAGATAAGGGATGGAAGCCTTCTCCAATCCCTACAGGTCAAATTTCCCAAAGTCTGGGCAGAAGGGAGACGTCCTGGCCTGGCCAAGGGACAACCTCCAGTAGTGGTACAGTTAAAAGCAACAGCTGTGGCCTTTCAAGTCCGGCAGTACTCCCTCCCATGGGAAGGAAAGGAAGGGATCAGAAAACACAATAACCGCCTCCGAGGAGATGGGATCCTATTTCCTTGCAAGTCTCCATGGAACACACCTTTACTGCCCATCAAAAAGGCTGAAACTGGGGGCGCCTGGGTGGCTCAGTGGGTTAAAGCCTCTGCCTTCAGCTCGGGTCATGGTCCCAGGGTTCTGGGATCGAGCCCCACATGGGGCTCTCTGCTCAGCAGGGAGCCTGCTTCCTCCTCTCTCTCTCCTTGTAATCTCTGTCAAATAAATAAAATCTTAAAAAAAAAAAAAAGGCTGAAACTGGGGAGTACCAACCCGTTCAGGACTTGCGGGAAGTTAACAAACAGGTTGAAGATACCCACCCAATGGTGCCCAACCCCTATACCCTACTCTCCCTCCTAGGCCCCAGAAGAACTGTGTATACCATCTTAGACCTCAAGGATGCATTTTTCTGCATGCCTTTGGCAAGGGAGTCTCACCCCCTCCTTGCTTTTGAGTGGTCTGACCCACATGAAGGGTTCCAGGGCCAGCTCACCTGGACAAGACTTCCGCAAGGATTCAAAAATTCACCCACCATCTTCGACGAGACCCTACACGAGGATTTGTGTGAGTACAGAATCACCAAACTGGGAGTCACTCTGTTACAATATGATGATGACTTGCTAATAGCCGCTGAGAACTATGAGTCATGCTTGCGGGGTGATGAAAACTCTTACAGACTCTGCAGGAAAAAAAGGTATCGGGTGTCAGCAAAGAAAGCACAGCTTTGTCAGAGCCACACCACTTATTTAGGCTTTGATCTCCATGAGGGAGTGCGTTCACAGTCTGAGTCCAGGAAACAGGTGATCACCCGATACCCCCGCCCCACCATGCCCCAACAAGTGAGGGAGTTTCTTGGGACGGTGGGCTACTGCAGACTGTGGATACCGCGGTTCGTAGAAATTGCCTGACCCCTCTACAAACTGATTAAGGGAGGACTCACTATGGTAGAGTGGATGGCTGAGGCAGAAGGAGCATTTCGAAAATTACAAACAGCCTTACTGAGTGCCCCAGCACTGGCCATCCCATGTTACCAAGCCATTGCACTTGTATGTAGATGAAAAGGCAAGGGTGGCCGAAGGGGTTTTGACTCAGACTCTGGGGCCTTGGCAAAGGCCAGTAGACTATCTTAGCAAGAAACTAGATCCAGTAGCGGCTGGGTTCCCCCCTCGCCTCTGCATATTTGCTGCCACGGCCCTCCTGGTCAAGAATGCAAGTAAATTAACATTAGGTCAAAATCTCATCTTGACCACTACTCATGCTATCAAAGGCCTCCTCTGGACCCCACCAGACCGATGGATGACAAACGCCCGAGTGACAGGGTATCAAGCCCTCCTCCTCAATGAACCGGAAGTGATTTTCAGGCCCCCAGCACTGCTAAATCCAGCCACATTGCTGCCAGAAAAGCTAGCTGACCACCCACATGACTGCAGGGAGGTCCTAACCCAGATCACAGAAATAAGGCCTGACCTCAGAGACACTTCCCTCCCGGATGCAAAGATGACTCTGTTCACAGATGGGAGTAGCTACATGGCCTATGGAAAGAGGTAGGTGAGGGTTGTGGTGGTTTCTCCTGAACAGGAGCTCTGGAAGGCGGCCCTGCCACACGGACCCTCAGCGCAAAAAGAGAAGCTGATTGCACTCACCAAGGTACTGCAGATGGCCAAGGGTAAGACCCCCAACATCTATATGCGGACAGCAGGTACAGCAGGTATGCCTTTGCTACTCTCCATATACATGGGGCTATTTATAAAGAAAGGGGACTCTTAACAGCAGAAAGAAAAGAAATTAAAAACCGAAAAGAAATATTGGCTCTCCTCCAGGCTATTTGGGACCCGAAAGAGGCGGCCATTATGCATTGCCTGGGGCACCAAAAGGGGACTAATCTGGTTTCAAAAGGAAACCAATTAGCAGATCAAGCCGCAAAGCAAGCAGCCAGGGAAATGGCTCAAGAACTGCTTACACTCCCGGCTCCAGCCCTACCAGAAAAAAACAGATCATTCAGAGGAAGGTTTAAAATATTTACAAAAATGGACTAAATTAGACTATGAAGGGGATTAGACTAACACTAGGGCAGGAAAGTTAATTCTTCCTCGAAGACTAGGAAAGAAAATAATTAGTAAGCCAAAGACATCAGGGCACTCATTTAGGGACATGCAAGCTTAAGGAGCTCGTGGGTAAACAGTTCCAGGTTTCTAAATTAGGGTGTATGGCTCAGGATGTAGTTGATAGATGTGCTCAATGTCAGGCAGTAAATGCAGGAGGAACTAGGATGGGAAGAGGAAAAAGAGAAAGAGGAAGGGAACCAGGAATTTATTGGGAAGTAGATTTTACAGAGATAAAACAGGGAAAGTATGGACACAAGTATATGTTAGTTTTTGTGGATACCTTTTCAGGCTGGGTAGAGGCTTTTCCCACCAAACATGGAATGGCAGGAATTGTAGCCAAAAAGCTACTAGAAGAAATAATTCCTACGTTTGGGTTGCCTCTCGCAATCGGGTCAGACAACAGCCCTGCATTTGTGAGTTCAGTCTCACAGGCATTGGTCAAGGCCATGGGCACTAATTGGAAACTACACTGTGCCTACTGGCCCCAGAGCTCCAGACAAGTAGAGAGAATGAACCAGACTCTTAAAGAGACCTTAACAAAGTTAATTCTGGAGACTGGCGGTGGATGGGTGGATCTTCTTCCCTTTGCCCTCCTTAGGGTGTGATGTACACCCTACTTAAACAAGGTTACCCCACTTGAAATAATGTTCGGGCGACCCCCTCCACTCTGCCCATGGTCACAGGAGGTTGCCCTAGCGGAAATGACCGATCATTCTGTACTCCAGTCACTGTAGGCATTACAGTCTGTCTTAAAAAGAGCCCACGCAGGGATCCGAGCTGCCTACACTGAGATGGAGACAGAGGTAGAACCGCATCCTTACCAACCCAGAGACTTGGTTTGGATATGCCGTCACCAAGTGGAAAACTTGGAGCCCCACTGGAAGGGACCATTCATGGTCATCCTGAACGCCCCCACGGCAGTAATAGTAGAAGGCATCAGGGCTTGGATTCACACGTGTCACGTCAAACAAGCTGAAAACAAGGACACCCCTCAGAAATGGGAGCCACTGCCGGTGGACCCCACTAACTGTCGACTAAAACTAAGACTCAAAAGGGTTTCATAACTTGGTCACTTTTAACCCTGTTCCTACTCAGCAGCAGCCAGGGGACACCTCATTGGCCTAAAACAGCCCAATAGAAAAATCAGAAAAACAGCAGATGGAACAACATTCAAGGTTAACGACACCTCAGGTCAGCCTGTTTTCACCCTCAAGAACTGGCTGAAGAGTCAAAGAATTGACTAATCTCCAGAGAAAATGGGGGAATATTAGGGCCATTTTAATGTTAAAACCTGTTTAACTATTAGGGCCTGCTTAGCCAGAGCAACTCCATATTGTCTAGGTAGCCATATTGTTGTTTACATCCACAGACTTCATTCCGGGAATAAATGCCCCTGTAGTTCCGGGTATGGTTCTGGGGATCAATTCCGGGAGTAAAAGCCTTAACAATAGAAGCCACGCACCTTGGGTCTGCGGTTGTGCCCTATAAAACCAGCCTGTGAGATCGGGAGGGGGTCGCTCTCTTCGGAAGCAGCCCTGGCCGGTCAGTCTGACTTCTAATGCTTGGCATAGAATAAAGCTTCACATAATTTTCACTTTGTCTCAGTCACGTTCCCCTGGCCGGTCAGTCTAACTTCTAATGCTTGGCATAGAATAAAGCTTCACATAACTTTCACTTTGTCTCAGTCTCGTTCCCCTGGCCGGTCAGTCTAACTTCTAATGCTTGGCATAGAATAAGGCTTTGCATAACTTTCACTTTGTCTCAGTCTCGTTCCCTTGATAACGGACCCCAATATGGGTCAAAGAAATGGAAGACAACACAAATAAACAGAAGCATATGCCATGCTCATTAACTGGAAAAGTTAATAATGTTAACATGTTCATCATGGCCAAAGCAATCTACAGATGTGGTGAAATCCCTATCCGAATCCCAATGACATTATTCAAAGAAATAGAAGACAGTTCTAAAATTCATATGATTTCACAAAAGACCCCAAATACCCAAACCAATCTGGAGAAAGAAAGCTACAGTCACCACACTCCCAGATTTTAAGCAAGAATACAAAGCTATGATCATCCAAACAGTATGGTACTGGCATAAACACACACACACACAGATAGAATAGAACAAAATAGAAATCTCAGAAACTAACCCGCACATATATGGTCTTAACTTACAACACAGGAGCAGAAAATGTACAATGCGGAGAGGACTGTCTCTTCAGTGAATGATACTGAGAAAACTGAACACTAAATGCAGAAGAATGCAACTAGATCACAACATCACACAAAGAAATTTTAAAACAAATGAATGACTTGAACATAAGACCTGAATCCATAAACCTCCAAGAAGAAAACATAGGTAGTAAGTTTCTCGGCATTGGTTTTGTCAAAGTCTTCAGATCACACACCAAAAGCAAAGGCAACAAAGGCAAAAATAAGCAAGTGGAACGACATCAAACTGAAATCTTCTTCATGGCAAAAGAAACCATCAAAAACTTAAAAGGCAACCTACCCAATGCCAAAAAACATCTGTAAATCATATGCGTGAGAAGAGGCTAATATTCAAAATACACAAAACACATACACAAATCTAAACAAAAACTAAATAAAAAATGGGAAATATGTGAATAGATACTTTCCAACGATACCATACATGTGGCCAACAGATACAGGAAAAGTTGTTCAACATCACTAATCATCATCAGGGAACTGTAAGTCAAAACAGGAGTCAGCTGTCACAACTGTTGGAATGGCAATTTTCCCAGAAACAGACACCAGCTGTGGTCAAGCATGTGTAGTTGAGGGGACCCTATGGGTTCTTGGTGGGAATGTAAATTGGTGCAGCCTCAGTGGCAAACAGTATGGGGGTTCCAGAAATTAATGAACACAACTACCATGAGACCCAGTAATTGCTCTATCGAATATTTTTTGGAGAACACAAAAAGCACCCCCTCAAAAAGAGAGATGCAGGGGCACCTGGGTGGCTCAGTGGGTTAAAGCCTTTGCCTTCAGCTCAGGTCATGATCCCAGGGTCCTGGGGTCGAGCCCCGCATCGGACTCTCTGTTCAGCAGGGAGCCTGCTTCCTCCTCTCTCTCTCTCTCTGCCTGCCTCTCTGCCTACTTGTGATCTCTGTCTGTCAAATAAAATAAATAAAAATCTTAAAAAAAAAAAAAGAGAGATGCACTCCCAAGTTCACTGGAGCATCGTTCACAATAACCAGACATGGAAACATAAACCTTGAGAGCATTATGCTAAGTAAGTTAGGCACAGAATGACAAACACCAGATGCTCTCATGTCCATTCCACATGGAAACAAAAACATAATGAACACATACATACTGAAAACAAATTGGTGTTTGCCAGATTCAGGGAAGTTGGGGGTGGGGTGGTGGGAAACAGATGAAGGTGATCAAAGGTGCAATGTTTGAGTGATAAAATTTGCAAGTCATGGAATGTTCTGTGTACCATGGAGACTAAAGCTAACCCTGCGGGAGGGGTACAGGTTCCCCTGCTCTTTGAAAGTACAGTTTTCCTAGGAAACCTTTCACAGCAGAAATTGTATAAAGAAGGAATTACCATTAAACTTTACAGAAAAATTTGTGAGCATGATCGGACTCCAAAAATTTCTTCTCTTTGGCCTTTCTTCGGCCTCAGGACACAACTTCCTAATGGATACCCAAAATAAACGGAGATAAAGCACAGCAGATGCTCACAGACACAATTCAAAGCACTGGTGGTTGGATACAGAGAGCAGTGCCCAGGAAGGAGCTGGTTGGGGTGCACGCTGCCTCTGTAGGGGTTCCCCACAAAACAGATGCTGAACGCAATGTCCACTCTTTGACTTTTTTCGTAAGAGGGAAATCCTCTTCAGGTTTCTTCCTGCTACTGAAACTGGGTAAAAATGTAAATCTTTCAAAAAAACCAAGTGTTGGGGCGCCTGGGTGGCTCAGCGGGTTAAAGCCTCTGCCTTCGGCTCAGGTCATGATCCCAGGTCCTGGGATTGAGTCCCACATCAGGCTCTCTGCTCAGCAGGGAGCCTGCTTCCCTTCCTCTCTCTGCCTGCCTCTCTCTGCCTGCCTGTGATCTCTGTCTGTTGAATGAATAAATAAAATCTTTAAAAACAAAACAAAACAAAAGAACCAAGTGTCTTACCATGAACTTTGAAAAAGTGGGGGAGACTTGTACTTGAAAGTTGCTGAGGGGGTATAAGTTCAAAGTTCTCCCAGACACAAACATCACCAGGTCCACTGTGAAAGGCACCTTCCTCGGCATGTGGAACACAGACTACATCCTACTCCCAGAAACCTCCTCCTTCCCCTCACTTGGGGCAACCAACAAGAGCTGGGAGTTATCTCAATTCCTCCTTTCTCCCATTCCCAATATGTAGGCCATCAGCAAATCCTGTGAACTCCATCTTCAAAATGTACCCAGAATAGATTAACCTCTCCTTCCAAGGCCACCTGTCTGGTCCACACTAGAACCCATCTCTTGCCTGAGTTCCTAGAAAAGCTTCATTATTGACCTCCCTTATCCATCCTCAACCCTGTGTCGTCTGTTCTCAACACTGTAGCAAGGACAGCCCAGTGAAACAGGGTCCCATGGGGTCACAGCCCTGTAATGGCTTTCTGTCACCCTACTGTCACCTCCCAGAGGTCACATCCTAAGCAGTCTTCTGTGGCCACAGGGCTTTCTTGCTGCTCCAGGATATACGTGGTATGCTCCTGCCCCAGGGCTTTTTGCACATGATTTTCCTTCCATTTAGGATGCTCTTGATGTGATATCAGTCACCTTCTTTAGATCTTGATTCAAGTATCACCTCCTTGGTGAAATACCACCTTCCCCCTATGTGAATAGCAACCACCACCCCATCCCCTTTCATCACCCCAGCCCTGCCTCCTGCATTATATTTCCAGAGCAGTTATCACAGTCACCGGTCCATCTTGGCAACGGAGAAACAGAGGCCTACATGGATGGTTTCCTTTCTGACTCACTCCAATTTCCTAGCCCTGGGGGAAAAGGTGACCAGAGCTCTTGCACAGTCAGGATGCCTAATGCACCCTCAACACCATCAAGAAAATGAGCCATAAGGGGAATCCACTTGCACATGAAACCTGAAACCAGATACCTTCCTCCATTACAGGTGAGCACACACACTTCCTCCCCTTGCCTGATGCGCTCACCTGAGAACGATGAGCAGAAAAGCATCCCAGGGCCCCAACCTCCCTCTGGTCCAGGTCCTGGAAAACAGACATCTCTCCTCCCTACACCAGCCACCTGTGACTCACCCAGCATTCTCCTGTGGTCAGGCAGAGTGGTGCACCTATCCCTCTTTCCTGGGATGTCATCACAGGCCAGACTTTGGTGCACAGTTTTCAGGAAGGAACCTGCAGCAACAGCAGCAGGCTGCTCAGGTTTGGCCTCAGTCTTGCACATCAGGCCCCAAGTGGAACTAGAGATTCATGGAGACTGGTGTGCTGTGTGGCCTTGGAACCTAATAGCAGGAGCTGAGATTTCAGTTCCAAATGAAAACTGGCCTCTTCCACACAGCACAGGAAAGTGGAGGATTTCTCAGGCGTGTGGCTCTGGAAGAAGTGCTTCTGCTGATTGAATTCATAGACACCAGGCAGAGAACACCTGCTGTGACTCGTCTGAGGAAGCAAGGGGCACCTGGGCAAGAATCAATAAGGTTGCCTGTGGGCTGCTTCCCACCAACCATCCTGCTGAGCCGAGGGCATGAGAACCAAAGAGAAAGTAACTTCTTTTTTTTTTCTATAGATCATCACAGTACTTTTAGTTTATTTAATTATTTGTAATAAGCTGTTCTTTGTATTAATTTTTTTCAGTCAAATCCAGTTCACTTTTGTCTAGATATGTAGAAAAAAAATACTTATGCATCATTATGAAAAATGAAATGTGACTATTAAGATTACTTAGCTTTTACTCGTACTTCATGTTTCAAAAGAATTATAATATTATTTAAACATTATTCTTTTTTTTATTTTATTTTATTTTTTTTAAGATTTTATTTATTTATTTGACAGAGAGAGATCACAAGTAGACGGAGAGGCAGGCAGAGAGAGAGAGGGAAGCAGGCTCCCCGCTGAGCAGAGAGCCCGATGCGGGACTCGATCCCAGGACCCTGAGATCATGACCTGAGCCGAAGGCAGCAGCTTAACCCACTGAGCCACCCAGGCGCCCCTAAACATTATTCTTTTTTTTAATTTTATTTTTTATAAACATATAATACATTTTTATCCCCAGGGGTACAGGTCTGTGAATCGCCAGGTTTACATACTTCATAGCACTCACCATAGCGCATACCCTCCCCAATGTCCATAATGCCACCCCCCTCTCCCAAAGCCCCTCCCCCATCAACCCTCAGTTTGTTTTGTGAGAATAAGGGTCACTTATGGTTTGTCTCCCTTCCAATCCCATCTTGTTTCATTTACTCTTCTCCTACCCCCTCAACCCCCCATGTTGCATCTCCTCTCCCTCATATCAGGGAGATCATATGAGAGTTGTCTTTCTCCGATTGACTTATTTCGCTAAGCATGATACCCTCTAGTTCCATCCACGTCGTCGCAAATGGCAAGATTTCATTTCTTTTGATGGCTGCATAGTATTCCATTGTGTATATATACCACAACTTCTTTATCCATTCGTCTGTTGATGGACATCTAGGTTCTTTCCATAGTTTGGCTGTTGTAGACATTGCTGCTATAAACATTCAGGTGCACATGCCCCTTTGGATCACTACGTTTGTATCTTTAGGGTAAATACCCAGCAGTGCAATTGCTGGGTCATAGGGTAGTTCTATTTTCAACATTTTGAGGAACCTCCATGCTGTTTTCCAGAGTGGTTGCACCAACTTGCATTCCCACCAACAGTGTAGGAGGGTTCCCCTTTCTCCGCATCCTCGCCAGCATCTGTCATTTCCTGACTTGTTAATTTTAGCCATTCTGACTGGTGTGAGGTGATATCTCATTGTGGTTTTGATTTGTACTCCCCTGATGCCGAGTGATGTGGAGCACTTTTTCATGTGTCTGTTGGCCATCTGGATGTCTTCTTTGCAGAAATGTCTGTTCATGTCCTCTGCCCATTTCTTGATTGGATTATTTGTTCTTTGGGTGTTGAGTTTGGTAAGTTCTTTATAGATTTTGGACACTAGCCCTTTATCTGATATGTCATTTGCAAATATCTTCTCCCATTCTGTCAGTTGTCTTTTGCTTTTGTTAACTGTTTCCTTTGCTGTGCAAAAGCTTTTGGTCTTGATAAAATCCCAATAGTTCATTTTTGCCCTTGCTTTGCTTGCCTTTGGCGATGTTCCTAGGAAGATGTTGCTGCGGCTGAGGTCGAAGAGGTAGCTGCCTGTGTTCTCCTCAAGGATTTTGATGGATTCCTTTCTCACATTGAGATCCTTCATCCATTTTGAGTCTATTTTTGTGTGTGGTGTAAGGAAATGATCCAATTTCATTTTTCTGCATGTGGCTGTCCAATTTTCCCAACACCATTTATTGAAGAGGCTGTCTTTTTTCCATTGGACATTCTTTCCTGCTTTGTCGGAGATGAGTTGACCATAGAGTTGAGAGTCTATTTCTGGACTCTCTATTCTGTTCGCATTGATCTATGTGTCTGTTTTTGTGCCAGGACCATGCTGTCTTGATGATGACAGCTTTGTAATAGAGCTTGAAGTCCGGAATTGTGATGCCACCAACTTTGGCTTTCTTTTTCAATATTGCTTTGGCTATTCGAGGTCTTTTCTGGTTCCATAAAAATTTGAGGATTATTTGTTCCATTTCTTTGAAAAAATGGATGGTACTTTGATAGGAATTTCATTAAATGTGTTGATTGCTTTAGGTAGCATAGACATTTTCACAATACTTATTCTTCCAATCCAGGAGCATGGAACATTTTTCCATTTCTTTGTGTCTTCCTCAATTTCTTTCATGAGTACTTTATAGTTTTCTGAGTATAGATTTTTAGTCTCTTTGGTTAGGTTTATTCCTAGGTATCTTACAGTTTTGGGTGCAATTGTAAATGGGATTGACTCCTTAATTTCTCTTTCTTCTGTCTTGTTGTTGGTGTCGAGAAATGCAACTGATTTCTGTGCATTGATTTTATATGCTGACACTTTACTGAATTCCTGTACAAGTTCTAGCAGTTTTGGAGTGGAGTCTTTTGGGTTTTCCACATATAGTATCATATCATCTTCAAAGAGTGATAGTTTGACTTCTTCTTTGCCGATTTGGATGCCTTTAATTTCCTTTTGTTGTCTGATTGCTGAGGCTAGGACTTCTAGTACTATGTTGAATAGCAGTGGTGATAACGGACATCCCTGCCGTGTTCCTGACCTTAGCGGAAAAGCTTTCAGTTTTTCTCCATTGAGAATGATATTTGCGGTGGGTTTTTCATAGATGGCTTTGATAATATTGAGGTATGTGCCGTCTATCCCTACACTTTGAAGAGTTTTGATCAGGAAGGGATGCTGTACTTTGTCAAATGCTTTTTCAGCATCTATGGAGAGTATCATATGGTTCTTGTTCTTTCTTTTATTAATGTGTTGTATCACATTGATTGATTTGCGGATGTTGAAACAACCCTGCAGCCCTGGAATAAATCCCACTTGGTCGTGGTGAATAATCCTTTTAACGTACTGTTGAATCCTATTGGATAGTATTTTGGCGAGAATTTTTGCATCTGTGTTCATCAAGGATATTGGTCTGTACTTCTCTTTTTTGATGGGATCCTTGTCTGGTTTTGGGATCAAAGTGATGCTGGCCTCATAAAATGAGTTTGGAAGTTTTCCTTCCATTTCTATTTTTTGGAACAGTTTCAGAAGAATAGGAATTAGTTCTTCTTTAAATGTTTGGTAGAATTCCGCCGGGAAGCCGTCTGGCCCTGGGCTTTTGTTTGTTTGGAGATTTTTGATGACTGTTTCAATCTCCTTACTTCAATCTCCTTATGGGTCTGTTCAGGTTTTCTATTTCTTCCTGGTTCAGTTGTGTAGTTTATATGTCTCTAGGAATGCATCCATTTCTTCCAGATTGTCAAATTTGTTGGCGTAGAGTTGCTCATAGTATGTTCTTATAATTGTCTGTATTTCTTTGGTGTTCGTTGTGATCTCTCCTCTTTCATTCATGATTTTATTATTTGGGTCCTTTCTCTTTTCTTTTTGATAAGTCTGGCCAGGGGTTTATCGATCGTATTAATTCTTTCAAAGAACAAGCTCCTAGTTTCGTTGATTTGTTCTATTGTTTTTTTGGTTTCTATTTCATTGATTTCTGCTCTGATCTTTATGATTTCTCTTCTCCTGATGGGTTTGGGCTTTCTTTCTTGTTCTTTCTCCAGCTCCTTTAGGTGTAGGGTTAGGTTGTGTACCTGAGACCTTTCTTGTTTCTTGAGAAAGGCTTGTACCACTATATATTTTCCTCTCAGGACTGCCTTTGTTGTGTCCCACAGATTTTGAACCGTTGTGTTTTCATTATCATTTGTTTCCATGAAATTTTTCAATTCTTCTTTAATTTCCTGGTTGACCCATTCATTCTTTAGAAGGATGCTGTTTAGTCTCCATGTATTTGGGTTCTTTCCAAATTTCCTTTTGTGATTGAGTTCTAGCTTCAGAGCATTGTGGTCTGAAAATATGCAGGGAATGATTCCAATCTTTTGATAATGGTTGAGACCTGATTTAGGACCAAGAATGCGATCTATTCTGGAGAATGTTCCATGTGCACTAGAGAAGAATGTGTATTCTGTTGCTTTGGGATGAAATGTTCTGAATATATCTGTGATGTCCATCTGATCCAGTGTGTCATTTAAGGCCTTTATTTCCTTGTTGATCTTTTGCTTGGATGATCTGTCCATTTCAGTGAGGGGAGTGTTAAAGTCCCCTACTATTATTGTATTATTGTTGATGTGTTTCTTTGATTTTGTTATTAATTGGTTTATATAGTTGGCTGCTCCCACGTTAGGGGCATAGATATTTAAAATTGTTAGATCTTCTTGTTGGACAGACCCTTTGAGTATGATATAGTGTCCTTCCTTATCTCTTATTATAGTCTTTGGCTTAAAATCTAATTGATCTGCTATAAGGATTGCCACTCCTGCTTTCTTCTGATGTCCATTAGCATGGTAAATTCTTTTCCACCTCCTCACTTTAAACCTGGAGGTGTCTTCGGGTTTAAGATGAGTTTCTTGTAGGCAACATATAGATGGGTTTTGTTTTTTAATCCATTCTGATACCCTGTGTCTTTTGATTGGGGCATGTAGCCCATTAACATTCAGGGTAAGTATTGAGAGATGTGAATTTAGTGCCATTGTATTGCCTGTAAGGTGACTGTTATTGTATATTGCCTCTGTTACTTTCTGATCTACTACTTTTAGGGTCTCTCTTTGCTTAGAGGACCCCTTTCAATATTTCCTGTAGAGCTGGTTTGGTATTTGCAAATTCTTTCAGTTTTTGTTTGTCCTGGAAGCTTTTAGTCTCTCCTTCTATTTTCAATGATAGCCTAGCTGGGTATAGTATTCCTGGCTGCATGTTTTTCTCGTTTAGTACTCTGAATATATCATGCCAGCTCTTTCTGGCCTGCCAGGTCTTTGTAGATAAGTCTGCTGCCAATCTAATATTTTTACCATTGTACATTACAGACTTCTTTTCCCGGGCTGCTTTCAGGATCTTCTCTTTGTCACTAAAACTTGTAAATTTTACTATTAGGTGACAGGGTGTGGACCTATTCTTGTTGATTTTGAGGGGGGTTCTCTGAACCTCCTGGATTTTGATGCTTGTTCCCTTTGTCATATTGGTGAAATTCTCTCCAATAATTCTCTCCAATATACCATCTGCTCCCCTCTCTCTTTCCTCTTCTTCTGGAATCCCAATTATTCTAATGTTGTTTCGTCTTATGGTGTCACTTATCTCTTGAATTCTCCCCTCGTGGTCCAGTAGCTGTTTGTCCCTCTTTTGCTCAGCTTCTTTATTCTCTGTCATTTGGTCTTCTATATCACTAATTCTTTCTTCTGCCTCATTTATCCTAGCAGTGAGAGCCTCCATTTTTTTATTGCACCTCATGAATAGCTTTTTTTATTTCAACTTGGTTAGATTTTAGTTCTTTTATTTCTCCAGAAAGGGCTTTTATATCTCCAGAGAGGGTTTCTCTAATATCTTCCATGCCTTTTTCAAGCCTGGCTAGAACCTTGAGAATCGTCATTCTGAACTCTAGGTCTGACATATTACCAATGTCTGTATTGATTAGGTCCCTAGCCTTTGGTACTGCCTCTTGTTCTTTTTTTTTTTTTTTTTTTTGTGGTGAATTTTTCCGCCTTGTCATTTTGTCCAGATAAGAGTATATGAAGGAGCAAGTAAAATACTAAAAGGGTGGCAACAACCCCAGGAAAATATGCTTTAGCCAAATCAGAAGAGATCCCAAATCGTGAGGCGGGAGAAAGAGGATAAAAAGAGGTTCAGAAAGAAAAAAAAAAGAAACAATGAAAAAAAAAAAAAACAATAAAGAAACAATATAAAAAGGGAAATATATATATATTATATATATATTTAATATATTTAATATATTTAATATATTATATTAAAAAAGAAAAGGGTAAAAGTTAAATAAATTCAGCAGAAGAAGAAAAAAAATTGAAAAAGAAAAAATTAAATTAACTGCAAGGCTAAAGAATCATGGGGAGAAAGCCATGAGTTCCGGGCTTTGCTTTCTCCTTCTCTGGAATTCCACTGCTCTCCTTGGTATTGAAACTGCACTCCTTGGTAGGTGAACTTCGTCCTGGCTGGGTTTCTTGTTGATCTTCTGGGGGAGGGGCCTGTTGTAGTGAGTCTCAAGTGTCTTTGCCCCAGGCGGAGTTGCACCGCCCTTACCCGGGGCTGGTCTGAGTAATCCGCTCGGGTTTGCTTTCGGGGCTTTTGTTCCCTGAGTGCTTTCTGTAGAGTTCCAGAGGACAGGAATGAAGATGGCAGCCTCCCGGTCTCCGGCCCAGAGGAGCCGAGAGCCTGGGGCCCCACTCCTCAGTGCGCCCTCAGAGAACAGCGCCCAATTACTCCCGTCACCCTGGCCTCCAGCCGCGCTCCGAGCTGACCGAGCCTGCGACCGGTTCAAGGTAACCCCGAGCTTAGAGCTTACTCCTCGGCTCTGTCTCTGTAGCTGGCTTCCCCGTTCTAATACCTGTAAGCTCTGCGACACTCAGACACCCCCGATCCTTCTGTGACCCTGCGGGACCTGAGGCCACGCTGACCCCGCCTGGGCTTCACACCGGTTTAGCCTCTGGAGCGATGTCCCTCAGCAGAACAGACTTTTAAAAGTCCTGATTTTGTGCTCCGCTGCTCCGCTGCTGGCCGGGAGCTGGCCCCTCCCCCTGCAGTCTATCTTCCGTCACTTTGGATTCACTTCTCCGCCAGTCCTACCTTTCAGAAAGTGGTTGATTTTCTGTTTCTAGAGTCACTGTTCTTCTTCTCTTCGATTTCCCGTTGGATTTGTAGGTGTTTGCAATCTTTAGATAAGCTATCTAGCTGATCTCCCGCTACCTGAAGTAGTCTCAGCCTGCTACTTCTCCGCCATCTTGACTCCTCCTCCCGAGAAAGTAACTTCTGTGGTACATCTGCAGCAGTAGGGAGCAGGCCAGGGAGCAGAGCCCTGTCCCTGGAGCAGGATGGCCTGCCCTCAAGAGTGATGGTCCACCACCATGGCCTCACAATCCCCCAGCTCTCTGATCTGACAATGCTTCCAGGCTCAGACCTGCTCCCACGATGAGTCATAAGATCCAGAGACTGCTTTCCACCCCAGGTCAATGCTACTCACAGAGAAGCAAACTCCAGCCTCAGAAATGTGTTCATCATTAGCTCTAGAATTCCCTGAGGTTGCCTACACTGGCCCACCCAGGTGTCCTATCCAGATCATTCCTCAAGTGCCCTAGGGTTCCAAGCCATTTCCAAGCTCCCCTTAGGAAGGCAGGAACTGGTCCGAATAAGAAGACCAGCCAAGTGACTCTATGTGGTGGAAACTTGGACAACATCCTCCCTGAACACCAACACTTCCAAGTCCAAGCTTCAAACCTTTGCTCACTGTGCACTGAGGACCATGTCAGCATGAACACTGCTCTTCCAAATCTCTTATCTTCCATTCCTTCAAATCAGAAACCAGGCTCCAGTCACCACTTCCTTTTCCCTTCAGAGAAGTAAGGAAAAATAATAGAATAAAACACTACATGTGTGGGGCACCTGGGTGTCTCAGTGGGTTGAGCCTCTGCCTTCAGCTTAGGTCATGATCTCAGCATCCTGGGATTGAGTCCCGCATCAGCCTCTATGCTCAGCAGGGAACCTGCGTCACCCTCTCTCTGCCTGCTGCTGTGCTTACTTGTGATGTCTCTCCCTCTGTGTCAAATAAAATCTTTAAAAATAAAACACACACACACGCAAGATGGTGGTGAAATAGCTGGCTGAGACAACATCAGGTAGCAGGAGATCAGCTAGATAGCTTGTCAAACCATTGCAAATACCTACAAATCCAACAGGAGTTCAAAGAGAAGAAGAGCAACAATTCTAGAAACAGAAAATTGACCACTTTCTGAAAGGTAGGACCAGCGGAGAAGTGAATCCAAAGCAAAAGGAAGATAGATTGTGGTGGGATGGGCCGGGTCCCGGCAAGCAGTAGAACAATGGAGCACAAAATCAGGACTTTTAAAAGTCTGCTACACTAAGGGACATTGCTTCAGAAGCTAAACTGGGGTGAAGTCCATGCGGGGTCAGCATGGCGCCAGGTCCCGCAGGGTCATAGAAGGATCGGGGGTGTCTGATTGTCGCAGAGCTCGCAGGTATTAGAGCGGGGAAGCTGGCTACAGAGACAGAGTCGGGGAGTGAGCTCTCAACTCGGGGTTACCTTGAACCGGGCACAGGCTGGGTGAGC
Source organism: Lutra lutra (assembly GCF_902655055.1). NCBI lineage: Eukaryota > Metazoa > Chordata > Mammalia > Carnivora > Mustelidae > Lutra > Lutra lutra. The sequence goes on from NC_062282.1 coordinate 165,788,728, forward strand.
TCAGAGCGTGGCTGGAGGCCAAGGAGATGGGAGTGATTGAGCTCGTTTCTCTGAGGGCGCACTGAGGAGTGGGGCCCCGAGCTCTCGGCTCCTCCGGGCCGCGGAGATTGGGAGGCCGCCATTTGCATTCCCATCCTATGGAACTCTATGGAAAGCGTTCATGGAACAAAAGCTCCAGAAAGCGAACCTGAGTGATTTAATTAGCCTGGCCCTTGGTAAGGGAGGTGCAATTCTGTCTCAGGCAAAGACAATTGAGAATCACTACAACAGGCCACTCCCCCAGAAGACCAACAAGAAATCCAGCCAAGACCAAGTTCACTTACCAAGGAGAACAGCAGAATTCCAGAGGAGGAGAAAGCAAAGCATGGAATTCATGGTTTTTTTCCCCATGATTCTTTAGACTAGCAGTTATTTTTTTTTTTTTAATTTTCTTCTGCTAATTTTCTTTAACTTTTACCCTTTCTTCTTTTAACGTTAACTAGTTTATCTTAACAATACCTTTCATTAAAAAAAATAATCTTTTTTGAACCTTCATTATTATAGTCACATTTTATCCTTCATTGTATCTCACTTTATTTTTGTATACACAGAGGGTTTTTTTCTTCTACAAAATTTGGGGTACAACTTCTAATAGATCAAAATGTACCCTAAATCTAGCTCCAGGCTTGTTCTAATCTCCAGCCCAAGCAAATTCTCCCCACTTTCTTTTTCTTTAATCTCCCAACCAACTTACTTTATCAACTCTAATTTTTTAGAAATTAATTTTTTTCATCTTTATAGGCATAGTCCATCCCTTCATTGTGTTTACCCTTAAATATGTTTTTCATTCTTTAAAATTTTGGGAGGTAGTTTCTTCTAAGAGACCAAAATACTCCCAAAAATAAGTGGGTGACCCTGTTCTAGTCACCAGTCTAATATATATATATATATATTTTTTTCTTTTTTATATATTTTTTTCTATCTTTTCTTTTCTATTTTTTTTTTCTCTGAACTTCTTTTTATCCCTTTTCTCCCTCCCACGATTTGGGGTCTCTTCTGATTTAGTTAAAGCATATTTTCCTGGGGTCTTTGCCACCCTTTTAGTATTTTATTTGTTCCTTCATATAGTCTTATCTGGACAAAATGACAAGGCAGAAAAACTCACCACAAAAACAAAAGAACAAGAGCAGTACCAAAGGCTGGGGACCTAATCAATACGGACATTGGTAATATGTCAGAGCTAGAGTTCAGAATTATGCTTCTCAAGGTTCTGGCTGGGCTCAAAAAAGGCATGGAATATATTAGAGAAATCCTCTCTGGAGAGATAAAAGCCCCTTCTGGAGAAATAAAACTACTAAAATCTAAAGAAGTTGAAATAAAAAAAGTTATTAATAAAGTGTGATAAAAAAAAGGAGGCTCTCACTGCTAGGATAAATGAGGCAGAAGAAAAAATTAGTGATATAGAAGACCAAATGAATATAGAAGATCAAATTACAGAGAATAAAGAAGCTGAGCAAAAGAGAGACAAATACTGGACCACGAGGGGAGAATTTGACAGGTAAGTGACACCATAAGATGAAACAACATTAGAATAATTGGGATTCTAGAAGAAGAAGAAAGAGAGAGGGGGAGCAGAAGGCATATTGGAGAGAATTATTGTAGAGAATTTCCCTAATATGGCAAAGGGAACAAGCATCAAGAGATTCCCCCCACAAAAGCAACAAGAATAGGTCCACACCCCGTCACCTAATAGTAAGATTTACAAGTCTTAGCAACAAAGAGAAAATCCTGAAACCAGACCGGGAAAAGAAGTCTGTAACATACAATGGTAAAAATATTAGATTGGCAGCAGACTTATCCACAGAGACCTGGCAGGCCAGAAAGAACTTCAGAGCACTAAATTAGAAAATCATGCAGCCAACAATACTATATCCAGCTAGGTATATCATTGAAAATAGAAGGAGAGATTAAAAGCTTCCAGGACAAACAAAAACTGAAAGAATTTGCAAACACCTAACCAGCTCTACAGGAAATATTGAAAGTGGTCCTCTAAGCAAAGAGAGACCCTAAAAGTACTAGATCCGAGAGGAACAGAGACAATATACAGTAGCAGTCACCTTACAGGCAATACAATGGCACAAAATTCTTATCTCTCCATAGTTACCCTGAATGTAAATGGGTTACATGCCCCAATCAAAAGACACAGGGTATCGGAATGGATTAAAAAAAAAAAAAAATCAATATGCTGCTTACAAGAAACTCATTTTGGACCCAAAGTCATCTCCAGATTTAAAGTGAGGGGGTAGAAAACAATTTACCATGCTAATGAACATCAGAAGAAAGCTGGGGTGGCAATCCTTATATCAGATCAATTAGATTTTAAGCCAAAGACTATAATAAGAGATAAGGAAGGACACTATATCATACTCAAAGGGTCTGTCCAACAAGAAGATCTAAAAATTTTAAATATCTATGCCCCTAACATGGGAGCAGCCAACTATATAAACCAATTAATAACAAAATCAAAAAACACGTCGACAATAACACAATAATAGTAGGGGACTTTAACACTCCCTCACTGAAATGGACAGATCTTCCAAGCAAAAGATCAACAAGGAAATAAAGGCCTTAAATGACACACTGGACCAGATGGACATCACAGATCCATTCAAAATATTCCATCCCAAAGCAACAGAATACACATTCTTCTCTAGCGCACATGGGACATTCTCCAGAATGGATCACAGCCTGGGTCACAAATCAGGTCTCATCTGGTATCAAAAGATTGGGATCATTCCCTGCATATTTTCAGGCCACAATGCTCTGAAGCTAGAACTCAATCACAAGAGGAAATTTGGAAAGAACCCAAATACATGGAGACTAAACAACATTCTTCTAAAGAATGAATGGGCCAACCAGGAAATTAAAGAAGAATTGAAAAAAATTCATGGAAACAAATGATAATGAAAACACAACAGTTCAAAATCTGTGGGACACAGCAAAGGAAGTCCCGAGAGGAAAACATATAGCAATACAAGCCTTTCTCAAGAAACAAGAAAGGTCTCAAATACACAACCTAACCCTACAACTAAAAGAGCTGGAGAAAGAACCACAAAGGAAGCCTAAACCCAGCTTTTCTGCTAAGGTTAGGAACATGGCAGGGATGTCCATTATCACCACTGCTATTCAACATAGTACTAGAAGTCCTAGCCTCAGCAATCAGACAACAAAAAGAAATTAAAGGCATCCAAGTCGGCAAAGAAGAAGTCAAACTATTACTCTTTGCAGATGATATGATACTATATGTGGAAAACGCAAAAGACTCCACTCCAAAACTGCTAGAACTTGTACAGGAATTCAGTAAAGTGTCAGGATATAAAATCAATGCACAGAAATCAGTTTCATTTCTTTAAAACAACAGCACGACAGAAGAAAGAGAAATTAAGGAGTCAATCCCATTTATAATTGCACCCAAAACTATAAGATACCTAGGAATAAACCTAACCAAAAAGGCAAAGAATCTATACTCAGAAAACTATAAAGTACTCATGAAAGAAATTGAGAAAGACACAAAGAAATGGAAAAATGTTCCATGCTCCTGGATTGGAAGAACAAATATTGTGAAAATGCCTATGCTACCTAAAGCAATCTACACATTTAAGGCAATCCCTATCAAAATCCCACCCATTTCTTCAAAGAAATGGAACAAATAATCCTCAAATTTATATGGAACCAGAAAAGACCTCGAATAGCCAAAGGAATATTGAAAAAGAAAGCCAAAGTTGGTGGCATCACAATTCCGGACTTCAAGCTCTATTACAAAGCTGTCCTCATCCACACAGTATGGTACTGGCACAAAAACAGACATATAGATCAATGGAACAGAATAGAGAGCCCAGAAATAGACCCTCACCTCTATGGTCAACTAATCTTCAGCAAAGCAGGAAAGAATGTCCAATGGAAAATAGACAGCCTCTTCAACAAATGGTGTTGGGAAAATTGGGACAGCCACATGCAGAAAAATGAAATTGGACCATTTCCTTACACCACACACAAAAATAGACTCAAAATAGATGAACGACCTCAATGTGAGAAAGGAATCCATCAAAATCCTTGAGGAGAACACAGGCAGCAACCTCTTCCACCTCAGCCGCAGCAACTTCCTCCTAGAAACATTGCCAAAGGCAAGGGAAGCAAGGGCAAGAATGAACTATTGGGACTTCATCAAGATCGAAAGCTATTGCACAGCAAAGGAAACAGTGAAAAAAACCAAAAGACAACTGACAGAATGGGAGAAGATATTTGCAAACGACATATCAGATAAAGGGCTAGTATCCAAAATCTATAAAGAACTTAGCGAACTCAACACCCAAAGAACAAATAATCCAATCAAGAAATGGGCAGAAGACATGAACAGACATTTCTTTTTTTTTTAATTTTTATTTTTATTTCTTTTCAGCGTAACAGTATTCATTGTTTTTGCACTACACCCAGTGCTCCATGCAATCTGTGCCCTCCCTAATACCCACCACCTGATTCCCCCAACCTCCCACCCCCTGCCCCTTCAAAACCCTCAGGTTGTTTTCCAGAGTCCATAGTCTCTCATTGATGAACAGACATTTCTGCAAAGAAGCCATCCAGATGGCCAACAGACACATGAAAAAATGCTCCACATCCCTCAGCATCAGGGAAATACAAATCAAAACCACAATGATACATCACCTCACACCAGTCAGAATGGCTGAAATTAACAAGTCAGGAAATGACAGATGCTGGCAAGGATGCAGAGAAAGGGGAACCTTCCTAAACTGTTGGTAGGAATGCAAGCTCGTAACCACTCCGGAAAACAGCATGGAGGTTCCTCAAAAAATTGAGCTACCCTATGACCCAGCAATTACACTACTGGATATTTACTCTAAAGATAAAAATGAGGGGTGCCTGGGTGGCTCAGTGGGTTAAAGACACTGCCTTCAGCTCGGGTCATGATCCCAGGGTCCTGGGATCGAGCCCCACATTGGGCTTTCTGCTCAGTGGGGAGCCTGCTTCCTCCTCTCTCTCTCTGCCTACTTGTGATCTCTGTCTGTCAAATAAATAAATAAAATCTTTTAAAAAAAGATACAAATGTAGTGATCCGAAGGGGCACGTGCACCCAAATGTTTGTAGCAGCAATGTCCACAATAGCCAAACTAAGGAAAGAACCTAGATGCCCATCAACAGATAAATGGATAAAGAAGATGTGTTTTTTTATATATATATATATTTATGTACACACACACACACACACACACACACACACACACACACACACACACAATAGAATACTATGCAGCCATCAAAAGAAATGAAATCTTGCCATTTGTGACACCGTGGATGGAACTAGAGGGTATTATGCTTAGCGAAATAAGTCAATCAGAGAAAGACAACTATCATATGATCTCCCTGATATGAGGAAGTGGAGATGCAACATGGGGGGGTTTCGGTGGTAGGAAAAGAATAAATGAAACAAGATGGGATCGGGAGGGAGACAAAACATAAGTGACTCTTAATCTCACAAAATAAACTGAGGGTTGCTGGGGGGAGGGGGTTCGGGAGAGGGTGGTGGGGTTATGGACATTGGGGAGGGTATGTGCTATGGTGAGTGCTGTGAAGTGTGTAAACCTGGCGATTCACAGACCTGTACTCCTTGGGCTAAAAGCACATTATATGTTTATAATAGAATTTTAAAAATTTAAAAAAAATAATAAAATAAATTTAAAAACCACACACACACACTACATGTGCACAGCACACTTCTATCAAAATAGAATTCCTTGGTCTTTCTCATACCAGCAACCCTACGTTACCCTTAATGAGAGATAACACAAGTTTAGTGATCATATATGTATTTGACCTTTTGTTTTTCCTTTTGATATTTGTATCTTGAAGACCATGCCTATATTGCTTGCTTAAATTAACAATAATAATAATGACGTGGTCACGTAAAAGTCTGTATCTTCATAACCAGACAACATGGCTCTGGTTCAGATAAGGATGACGACACAACCTCTTCCCAGGGAGCAAAGCCCACACCCTCAGGGATCCTGACATGTCTCCTGGGTGATGAGTTCCTTTGCTCCATGGAGTTGTCTGAGTGCAAAAGATACAGGCACCCTCCAGGGTTCATTCTGTTTTCTTCATAAATTCCCCAGTTTAAGTCAATAGTGATTCACTGGGTCAGGTTTCAGATCCAAGGATGGGCCACCAGGTGAGCAGCAACCCCTACCCGCCCCCCCACCCACTGTCAAGGAAGGCTAACAGGGGCTTGTGTTCCATTGGGAGCATAATGAGCCACTCCCCAAGCTCCTAAACAAACTACACTCCTCCTCTGTTTCTCCCCCTCACAAAGGGCACTGCACCCTGTTACAGCTCTGAGGTTGTGCTTTACTTTAAAAAATAGTTTCTAATATCAGAAAGTGGTTCACAGAAGAGAAAAACATGAGTCCCCACGAAGGATTTTTTTTTATTTCTTTTCAGCATAACGGTATTCATTGTTTTTGCACCACACCCAGTGCTCCATGCAATATGTGCCCTCCCTGATATCCACCACCTGGTTCCCCCAACCTCCCACCCTCCACCCCTTCAAAACCCTCAGGTTGTTTTTCAGGGTCCATAGTCTCTCATGGTTCAACTCCCCTTCCAATTTCCCTCAGCTCCCTTCTCCCTAACCCATGAAGGATTTTTTTTAACACTTCACATGATTGTTTTCCCATTGTTTAATTAAAACAGGAAATAAAAACACACAGATCTCCCCTTCCGCTAGCAGGTGTGATTCACTGTGGTGAATTAAAGAGCAGGAAATAAGAGTAATAGCCATTCTGATGACCCGTCATTTCCATAATCAACGTTTTGAAACTTCACCCACATACAAAGACAGGAGAACAAACCAACATCTCCGCCTGGCAGCACAGAGCAGTCAGAATTGGAGTGACAGGGACAGACGATGAGGTTGTGTGTGTTGGGTGAAGTTGGTGACACAGAAGGTGTTCTGCCAGTTCTCCACCTGTGGCTCACCTATTCTCATAGCTCTGACTTGTCACAACTGTCACATGGGAGACACACAGCTACCCCCTGGATCCAGTCCTGCCCACAACCTCTTGCAGAATGCACTCAGCTCTACTCCAGGACCCCTGTCAGCTATACCCAGGCCTGAAGTTCCCCTGTCTGCCACAAAGCTCCAGAATTCCTCCCCTCCTTCATCCAAAATTACACTGGCCCAAGACTTTCATGAGAAATGCAGAATGCTACCTAATGAATGCTTAACACCTACTTTTGCCTTCTGTCATATTTCTCTACACTTACCTCCTACCTGGAAAATGGTAACTAACCTACCAATGGAACCTGAATGTGCTCTGAGATCTGACTCTTTCATTATAGCCTTCTGAGGACTCCTTGTGCAATAAAATACCATATCTCATGACAGGGAGGTTTAAAACTATTTTTTGAAAGATTTTATTTATTTATTTAAACAGAGATCACAGGCAGGCAGGGGGAGAGGAAGGGAAGCAGGCTCCCTGCTGAGCAGAGAGCCTGATGTGGGGCTCAATCCCTGAGGTCATGACCTGATCTCTACCGAAGGCAGAGGCTTTAACCCACGGAGCCACCCAGGCACCCCCGGGGGGGTGGGGCAGGAGTTAAAACTATTATTTACAGAATAATACAGCCAAATCATCTGATTTTTACTTGCTCTTCAATACACATTACAGTTTCTGTGTAAAAAGCCTTTCCATAGATATTACCTGCCAGCAGCTTCATAAGGAGGAAACAGAAACTCTATGGGATAACCTGACTCACCTAGGGTCAGGCAAGCAGTTGCAGAACTCACCCCAGGGCTCCTGGCACGAAGCTCCTTGGAGCCACCGGCATGCACCTATCCATAAGAATTTCGAAAGTCTCTCCTTCTGCTTCCACCACCAAAGACCCTGCAGAGAAAATACAGCACGTCAAAATGTCTAGATGATGCATTTGGTCAAACTAGAAAGCCAAGGTCCACTTTCAAACAGTAAATGGCTACTTTGAATAATTTTGAATTTTCCTTATACCTTAATTATAACTCTTTTGATGAAAAGACGGATCAATTAGGAAACATCACCTTTGACAAATGACAAGACATCATCCAAGTCTGTATCTGATGACAAAAAGCCACCCAACTCTAGACGTTGGCCACCTAACTATACCCTAGGCCCAATGGAATAAACCTTGTTAGATGAAGGATCAAGTTGTATGTTAAAAACACACAAAGGGTAAATCTTATCTTCCCTTTCCAATAAAAGTGCTTTCCTCAGAAACAGATGTTCAGATTATATTTTGTAAGCAATAAATGAACAGGAAAAGGGTATTCCCTGCAATGTTCTACCTGCAGGGAAACTACGTAACTCTTGCACCAAATCCAGAATGCTGACAATGAGTTAAGTTTTGCTTCATGACTCAACTAGAGGAAAGAGAAAAGCCCAGGAGGTTTTGAGTTAATGAGAAGTTTCCCCTCTACTCCTGACATGGATGCGACATTGTGTCCAATGTATCTGCTGCTTTCTCTGAACATCAATGTCCTGTGACAAGCTGCATCACTGACCCAGATGCTGGTGTTCAAAACTTCAGGTTTTGTGGAGCCAGAGCAGAGAAATGTTGTCAGGTGGGCACAAGTAGGCATCTGCAACCTATGGCCTGCACATCTGTTTCAATTCCTGGGAGAAGGGGAAACACTCACTTGTTTCATAAGTAGTAATTATCTTCATTGAAAGTAGACTGATGACTTTGTCTTTTTTGGAAAAGTGAAATTACTCTTCCAAATGAACACCTCAACTCACCTGTTCCTCGTGCAACTTGAATAGGGTCTGGGTTACTCCAGCTTCTGCAGGATCCTGACAGCCTAGGACCACCAACCCCAGGGCACGAGGCACAGTGCTGAAGTTGGGGGACTACTCAGGTTTGTTGCCACCACACCTGCGCTTGCAGGAAGAGGGACCTGGAGGACCCTCCTGCACAATCCTGATAGTCCATTAACACCATCACCAGGGGACACGGGGCACAATGCTGAAGTTGGGGGACTTCTCTGAGGCTTGTTGCCACCACACCTGTGCCTGGAAGAACAGGGACCTGGAGGACCCTCCTGCGTAATCCTGACAGCCTATTGCCACCATCCATGAGGGGACACAGGGCACAATGTTAAAATTGGGGGATGCCTCTGGGGCTGTTACCACCACACCTGTGCCTGGGGCCGGAGACAGGCACCTGGAGGACCCCCCTGCATGATCCTGACAGGCCATTACCACCATCTCCAAGGGACACAGGGCACAATGGTGAAGTTGGGGGATGGCTCTGAAGCTTGGTGCTGCCACGCTTGTGCCTGAACAGGGGGACCCTGCTGAACTGGAGGTGCTGCTCAAGGTCCATTACCTGCACTGTGTCAGGGACCGGAGTGCAACCCACTGATGTGGCGATTGTGTGCCATCCTTACATGCAGCCTTCCCAGGGAACACTGGGAAACCTGAAATGCCCACAACTCATCCCACAAAACCTGGGGTGAGTGGGCGCCCTAGAGTTCAGGGATCTGGGGGATATGGCCAATTAATGGATATAGGGCATTGGAGACTTTCAAGGGAAAAAGGAGAACTGATCTAAGTTCCCAGGATTAGCATATTCCATGCCCCCTTCCAGTACCCCCACCTCCCACGTGGGGCTCAACCTACCCCCCAGGTCCCCACCCCAGCCCACAGCATGTACTCACCCACCAGGGAAACCCCACAGGTCAATCTCGCCTTCTCATGCCCCACAGCTGCATCCTGGGGCAGCTGGGGGCCCACCCACAGAGAGGTAGCTCCACCCCCACACGGTGACTGGTCAGGGAGGGTGGTGCCCCAAGCCCATTGGTTGCTGCTCCTGCCTGCATCCAGCCACCAGAACTTATACCGCTGCCTTCCTGTAACTGCAGGTGGTCCTGGAGGCTCTTCCCACCTGTAGAGCTGACTGGGCAGCACAGGCATGGGCGGAGTTTGGGGCAGGGCCCCACACACAGGGCCCCATCCCCGGATCCCTCTAGCTGCAGACCGCCCTCAGAGCCTTGCCCCTTCCCTTCCTGCACCAACACTTCCTGAGGAGCTGTGCCTGGCTCCTGACAAGGTCAGCTGTTCTCAGACCTTCTGAGGCTTGGGCTTCAGGAAATGCAAGGGTTTCCCACATTTCCAAGACAATTTTAAGACCCAACTAGTAATGCTCCAAGTGGGAAGAACTCTCACCCCTGGAGTGGATAGTGCTTCTTAGACCTTCAAAGCACCCTCTAGGATGAGCCCATTTGTGCTGGAATATATATACATATGCTTGGTTCTGCAGGGAAGCTCCAGGATGAACGAGAACAACCGCCCTTCTGTGCTGTTGGAGTTGTAAACCAGGAATACTTTTCACTTAAAAAGAAAATATATGGGGGCGCCTGGGTGGCTCAGTGGGTTAAGCCTCTGCCTTCGGCTCAGGTCATGGTCTCAGGGTTCTGGGATCAAGCCCCACTTCAGGCTCTCTGCTCAGCAGGGAGCCTGCTTCCCCCTCTCTCGCTCTGCCTGCCTCTCTGTCTACTTGTTATCTCTCTCTCTCTCTGTAAAATAAATAAATAAAATCTTAAAAAAAGAAAATATATGGTTATTATTGACACTAAATGAACAAACCCTTTTAAACATTTTAGAGAGAAAGGAAGAGAGTTTTATTCAAACCCAAGTCAAGACAGCTGCCTGGGAGACACAATCTTCACAAGAAAGGGAGAGCTCATGGCACCTGGGTGGCTCAGTCTTAAGGTGTCTGCCTTCAGCTCAGGTCATGATCCCAGCATCCTGGGATCAAGCCCCACATTGAGCTCCACATCAGACTCCCTGCTCAGTGGTAATCTGCTTCTCCTTCTCCCTCGGCTTGTGTGCTTGTTTGCTCTCTCTCTCTCTCTCTCTCTCTCTCTCTCTCTCTGAAATGAATAAATAAAATCTTAAAGAAAAGGAGGACCCCAGGGAAGGGACATTTGGGGTAAATTTCTATATTCTGTTTTGTTTTACATTCAGAGTTACACATCATCATGAGGACGAACATTCCAGAACTTTTTCATATGTTTTCAGTATGTGCAAGTCAGTATGACTTTAATCTTACGGGAGCAGGATAGGTTCTTTTGTTTTTCTTATCTTTATGTTTGCAATGGCAGTTTTTGGTGATCTTTTTCTTCTCAAAGCAGATGTGCAACATGTGCTTAGGGTAGAAATAGGGCCCAAGATCTGAGGTTTCGCCCCATCATTTTGAGCTTGTTAAAATGTTAAGGGTTAGCTTCCCTGGGAGCCCAGGATCTGGACCCATGGATGGTAAAAGATAAGAATTCCCATTATCATTCTAAGTACTACTAAAGGGAAGAACTTGAGGCAAAAGCACCATTAACAATAGTACTAAGAAATCAAAATGATGCCTACAGAAGTTGACCTGATCCATGGTCAACACAGATAACAGAAATGTTCACAGACGCTGGGCTCCTCCCCTTCTCCTACCCAAATCTCTGAAGCACACAGATAATTTAAAGTCAGAATTTTAAGATGTCTGGCACCATTCTCTTGGACTATAGAACAAAACAGGGTACCTCATTGTCAGAACACTAGTATAAACATGAAGTGTCCCTAAAGCTTGGGTACACTGTCTAAGTTCTTTCCTTGAAGATTTTGACTAATGTAAGTCATAGTCATACTATGTAAACACTACGGTGGTTGGGAAGTAAGTAACTGTAGTTAAAAGAATAGTTCAGCAATGCTTATAAGCATTGTCTCCCTTTGTAGAAGAGGCTGAGCTGAGTGTTTTTAAATACTATCTCAGATCTGTCTTACAGCACATTCTGAACATACCAGAGTCTGAATTAATTTGAAAAAGGTAATTCTTTCAGTAACTTTAATATTAGAAAAATATTATAATGTCCCTATTCTTAAAGATCTTTGAGTATCTTACTCAGAGGTCCTCCACTGAGATAATTATCTTAATAATCATGATGGGCAGAGGTTAAAAGCCAGCCTAATATGTTCCAGTTGGCCATACAAGAAAACCCTGAGACTTGAGATGTTTTCAGGTTGAGAAGACCATGGATAAGAGGGAAATAGTACCATGTATGGAATAACAAGGGATTTTGAATCAGTTTGGGGATGCCATTTAGGTTTCTGACACTAAAATTCACTCTGACTCGACTCTCTCTAAGCCCCTATCTAACCACCTAGAAAATGTGCCTAAAAATACCTACATCACAGTTTAGAAGTTTACGAGGGACAATTCCACAAAGAGCCAGTGTGATGGCTCTCAAGAACAGGTGCTCAGGAAGTCATGATTACTATTTGGGTCTCTTTCTTTCTTTCTTTCTTTCTTTCTTTCTTTCTTTCTTCTTTTTTTTTCAGAAAAAGAAGACATGTTGAAACCATATTTCTAACAGATGACTCAAGATGATTTTCAAACCTTAAGAAGGTCAAGAAGCTGCTATTTTGTCATATTTCACTCAGAAATCATGTTGTTGGACTGGTGAGAACAATACAATAGCGCCACCATCACTAGGGGTGTGGAGCTTCCCATCTCCATATGACCATATTGTCCCCACTAGCTCAGGGCAACCAGATAGGGCAGCTGGGGCGGGGGGAACCACAGGCCAAGGCTGCCAGGTGTGGCTAGAGCAGGAAGAACTCTGACTTAAGGCTCAACCCCTGCCTACCTTATTTTATTTTTTAAGGATTTATTTATTTATCCGTCAGAGAGAGAGATCACAAGTAGGCAGAGAGGCAGGCAGAGAGAGAGGGGGAAGCAGGCTCCCTGCTGAGCAGAGAGCCCAATGTGGGGCTCGATCCTAAACCCCAGGACCACAACCTGAGCCAAAGGCAGAGGCTTAATCCACTGAGCCACCCAGGCGCCCCCCTGCCTACCTTATTTATAGTGCTCTTCAGAGATAGATTGTCATTGTCTGTGAGCTCTGATGTAAGAACGGTGGAGAATCTCCGTTGTGATTCCCTCTTTGATCCTTAGGATATGTAACAAAGTCACATTTAATTTTTTTAATTTAATTTTATTTTTTCAGTGTTCCAAGATTCATTGTTTATGCACCACACCCAGTGCTCCATGCAATACATGCCCTCCTTAATACCCACCACCAGGCTCACACATCCCCCCACTCCCCTACCCTCCCAAACCCTCAGTTTGTTTCTCAGAGTCCACAGTCTCTCATGTTTCATCTCCCCCTCAGATTTACCCCAATCCACTTTTCCTTTCTTCTCCTAATGTCCTCCGTGTTATTCCTTATGTTCAACAAGTAAGTGAAACCATATGATAATTGACTTCCTCTGCTTGACTTATTTCACTCAGCATAATCTCTTCCTGTCCCATCCATGTTAATATATAAGTTGGGTATTCATCCTTTCTGATGGAGGCATAATATTCCATTGTATATATGGACCATATCTTCTTTATCCATTCATCTGTTGAAGGACATCTTGGCTCTTTCCACAGTTTGGCAATTGTGGACATTGCTGCTATGAACATTGGGGTACAGATGGCCCTTCTTTTCACTACATCAAGTTACATTTAAATTTTTTTAAAGATTTTATTTATTTGACAGACAGAGATCACAAGTAGGCAGAGAGACAGGCAGAGAGACAGAGAGGGAAGCAGGCTCCCTGCTGAGCAGAGAGCCCGAATAATCTTGACTTATTTCACTCAGCATAATCTCTTGCAGTCCCGTCCATGTTGCTACAAAAGTTGGGTATTCATCCTTTCTGAAGGAGGCATAATACTCCATAGTGTATATGGACCACATCTTCCTTATCCATTCGTCTGTTGAAGGGCATCTTGGTTCTTTCCACAGTTTGGCGACCGTGGCCATTGCTGCGATAAACATTGGGGTACAGATGGCCCTTCTTTTCACTACATCTGTATCTTTGGGGTAAATACCCAGTAGTTCAATGGCAGGGTCATAGGGAAGCTCTATTTTTCATTTCTCGAGGAATCTCCACACTGTTCTCCAAAGAGGCTGCACCAAATTGCATTCCCACCAACAGTGGAAGAGGGTTCCCCATTCTCCACATCCCCTCCAACATATGTTGTTTCCTGTCTTGCTAATTTTGGCCATTCTAACTGGTGTAAGGTGATATCTCCATGTGGTTTTAATTTGAATCTCCCTGATGGCTAGTGATGATGAACATTTTTTCATGTGTCTGATAGCCATTTGTATGCCTTCATTGGAGAAGTGTCTGTTCATATCTTCTGCCCATTTTTTGATATGGTTATCTGTTTTGTGTGAGTTGAGTTTGAGGAGTTCTTTATAGATCCTGATATCAACCTTTTGTCTGTACTGTCATTTGCAAATATCTTCTCCCATTCCGTGGGTTGCCACTTTGTTTTCTTGACTGTTTCCATGGCTGTGCAGAAGCTTTTGATTTTGATGAAGTCCCAAAAGTTTATTTTCGCTTTTGTTTCCTTTGCTTTTGGAGACATATCTTGAAAGAAGTTGCTGTGGCTGATATCAAGGAGGTTATTGCCTATGTTCTCCTCTAGGATTCTGATGTATTCCTGTCTCACGTTGAGGTCTTTTATCCATTTTGAGTTTTTCTTTGTGCGATTTTCTTACGCCATACAGTATAGACATTTTAACAATGTTTATTCTTCCAATGCAGGAGCATGGAATGGTCTTCCATCTTTTTGTGTCTTCTTCAATTTCATTCATGAGTGTTCTGTAGTTCCTTGTGTACAGATTCTTTACCTCTTTGGTTAGTTTTATTCCCAGGTATCTTATGGTTCTTGGTGCTATAGTAAATGGAATCAATTCTCTAAATTCCCTTTCTGTATTTTCATTGTTAGTGTATAAGAAAGCCACCGATTTCTGTACATTGACTTTGTATCCTGCCACGTTGCTGAATTGTTGTATGAGTTCTAGTAGTTTGGGGGTGGAGTCTTTTGGGTTTCCCATATAAAGAATCATGTCATCTGCGAAGAGAGAGAGTTTGACTTCTTCATTGCCAATTTGGATACCCTTTTATTTCTCTTTGTTGTCTATTTGCTGTTGCTAGGACTTCTAATACTATGTTGAACAAGAATGGTGATAGTGGGCATCCTTGTCGTGTTCCTGATCTCAACGGGAGGGCTGCAAGCATTTTCCCATTGAGGATGATATTTGCTGTAGCTCTTTCATAGACAGATTTTATGAAGTTCAGGAATATTCTCTCTATCCCTATACTTTGAAGTGTTTTAATCAGGAACAGTTGCTGGACTTTGTGAAATGCTCTTTCTGCATCAATTGAGAGGACCATGTGGTTCTTCTCTCTTCTCATATTAATATGTTCCATCACATTGATTGATTTGCGAATGTTGAACCATCCTTGTAGTCCAGGAATGAATCCCACCTGGTCATGGTGGATAATCTTTTTAATGTGCTGTTGGATCCTGTTTGCTAGGATCTTGTTGAGAATCTTAGCATCCATATTCATCAGTGATATTGGTCTGAAATTCTCCTTTTTGGTAGGGTATTTGCCTGCTTTGGGGATCAAGGTAATGCTGGCTTCATAGAAAGAGTCTGGAGATTTTCCTTCTGCTTCAATTTTTTGGAAAACAGCTTCAAGAGAATAGGTGTTATTTCTTCTTTGAAAGTTTGGTAGAATTCCCCAAGGAATCCACCAGGTCCTGGGCTCTTGTTTTTTGGGAGGTTTTGGATCACTGCTTCAATCTCGTTACTAGATATCGGTCTATTCAGCTTGTCAATTTCTTCCTGGTTCAAATTTGGGAGTTTATAGTTTTCCAGGAATGCATCCATTTCATCTAGGTTGCTTAGCTTATTGGCATATAACTGTTGATAATAACTTCTGATGATTGTTTCTACTTCCTTGGTGTTAGCTGTGATCTCTCCCTTTTCACTCATAATTTTATGAATTTGGGCTTTCTCTTTTCTTTTGGATTAGGGTGGCCAATGTTTTACCAATTTTATTGATTCTTTCAAAAAACCAGCTTCTAGTTTCATTGATACATTCTACTGTATCTCTGGTTTCTACCTCATTGATGTCAGCTCTAATCTTGATTATTTCCCTTCTTATGTGTGAAGTTGGTTTGATTTGTTGTTGATTCTCCAGTTCTTTAAGGTGTAGAGACAGCTGCTGTGTTCTGGATTTTTCCATTTTTTGAGGGAGGCTTGGATGGCTATGTATGTCCCCCTGAGAACCCCCTTTGCTGTATCCCATAGGTTTTGGACCAAAGTGTCTTCATTCTCATTGGTTTCCATGAATTGTTTCAGTTCTTCTTTGATCTCTTGCTTGATCCAAGCATTCTTAAGCAAGGCGGTCTTTAGCTTCCAGGTGTTTGAGTTCCTTCTGAACTTTTCCTTGTGATTGAGCTCCAGTTTCAAATCATTGTGATCTGAGAATACACAGGGAATAATCTCAGTCTTTTGGTATCGGTTGAGTCCTGATTTGTGACACAGTATGTGGTCTATTCTTGAGAAGATTCCATGTGCACTTGAGAAGAATGAGTATTCTGTTGTTTTAGGGTTGAATGTTCTGTATATATCTATGAGGTTCATCTGGTCCAATGTGTCATTCAATGCTCTTGTTGCTTTATTGATTTTCTGCTTCGATGATCTGTCTATTTCTGAGAGAGGTGTGTTAAAATCTCCATCTATTAATGTATTCATATCAATATGACTCATTATCTTGATTAACAGTTTTCTTATGTAACTGGCTGCCCCATATTGGGGGCATAGATATTTACAATTGTTAGATCATCTTGGTGGATACTCCCTTTAAGAATGATGTGGTGTCCTTCTGTATCTCTGACTACAGTCTTTAGTTTAAAGTCTAATTTGTCTTATATGAGAATCGCTACCCCAGCCTTCTTTTGAGGCCCATTGTCATGAAAGATGCTCCTCCGTCCCTTCACTTTCAGTCTGGGTGTATCTTTAGGTTCAAAATGGGTCTGTTTTAGACAACATATGGATGGGTCCTGTCGTTTTATCCAGTCTGCAACCCTGTGCCGTTTTATGG